>NW_005841888.1:975447-987900 GCF_000455745.1 Alligator sinensis
GTCTCATCCTGGTCAGTGTCTGGAGAGAATATGGCACCACTGTGATTTCAACTGCATTATGAGGAACATCAACTGTTACAGTGCCATTTCAAAGCAGCTTGCTCAACTGGGCTTTTGCTGGACTGGACTGCAGTGTTGGGACTGTCAAGAATATGAAGCAGTGCTACCAAAAGATGAAGAGTGCAGATCAGGGGTCTTGAAATGCCCCAGTTCAGTGCCTTTTGAGTTCAACAACCTGCTTGCCAGTGGTCCAAGTGCTGGATTTGACCTCTTCTGAACCCATTCTCCTGGGGGACCTCTTCATATGAAGGAGGTAGAGAAGGAGGTTCTCACAGCAGGATCCCATGATGTGACTTCAGTATGAGTGCCTCAGTCTGCAACCAACATACAGCAACCTTCTTAGAAAGGTATCTCCTCCAATGTACTGAGAGAATTGTCTGAGATGTTTGGTGATAAATCCAATGAGAAATTGGAGTCTCAGCTCAGTAAGTACGACCAGCCATCTTTATTGTTTTGAGGGAAGCTTTGGTATAAAGATGCAGGGATTTCCTGGTAGGCAGCTCATAAGAGTGTATCCATACCATATCCCCAGTGCTTTTAGTAAGGATGTGCTAGAGCATGCCCCACCTACCAGCTCTCACTCATGTGTGCCGAACTCAGAAATGTGACAGTAAAATCATTCTAAGGGAGCTACTGCTTTCTGGCATGTCAGACACAGATCTCAACAGTGGCCTTTGTGAGCACCGCCCCCGGTGAGCTTCACTAATGCATTTCTGGCTGCAGGTGAGCAGGGCATGCTTGAGGTCATCCCTTCCATGGAGCACCAGGGATGCAGCAGAGAAATCATCTGTGTGTGAAGGAAGGGAAGATTTTGGTTTCCTTGGCATGCGTTTGCCTTCAGTTTAGGGCACAAACTACGTAAAGTGTTTGCTGTACCCACGCCCTCCTCCCATGCCATATGCTTGCCAAAACAGCGTGGGGGGGTGGGGGTGTGTGTGTGTGTGTGTGTGTGTGTGTGTGTGTGTGTGTGTGTGTGAGATGGGGGAGGGAATAGAAAAAAAACTTGAGCCAAGTGCTAAGTGTCTCATCGTCAGGGATCCTGGTTTTCTCTGATAACCCCATCCAAATCCATGATTAAAATGAACCACCACTATATAGAGAGAGAAAGAGAGAGAGATCAATCAAGCATACAATTTTAAAGCAGTTTGAAAGCCTATCAGTGCCTCAATCACTATAATAAAATAAATTCTAAATACCTATAAATTTTGGTATTTGATCTTGGGATTTTTATCATGGAAAATCAAAGTTCCCCCTGCTGCCACCCGCTGGAGACAGAGGCTGCTGTGGCCTGAGCAGGGAACGGAGCGCAGAACCCAATTCCCCTTCCCCTGTGGGTGGCACAGCTGGAGCAAAGCCCATGCGGGGGGGATGCTGCCCACTGCAGGCTCAGGTGGGAAGAACGGCTCTGGTACTCCTGGGGTGCAAGGGAGGTACATGCCTCCTATATCTGTGCGTGGGGTGGGTGCAGGCTGCCTGCTGCCCTTCCCCCAGGGCCTGTGTAGACCAGTGGATGGGACCTGGTGCAGCAGGGCAGAGAGGAGTCATGCGGGAAAGGTCCTTGCCACTGCTGGGAATCTCATGCTGTTGTGGTAAGGTGCCCCCTGTCCAGCTGGCAGCAGCAAGGAGCATTACCCTGCACCCCCCACCCCTCGCTGTTGCTGGGTAATCAGGGGGTGCCATGCCATGGCAGCATGGGACTCCCAGCAGCAGTTAGGAGCTTCCCTGCCCAGCCCTGCTCTGCCCTACTGCACCAGGTCCTGCCTGCTGGGCTGCAGTGGCCCCAGGGGAGGGCAGCAGGGTGGGGAGCCCGAGCCTGCAGCAGGCAGCCCACCCTGTGCACAAAAATGGGGGGCAAGTGCCCCCCAAGAGCCCCCTTCCCCCACCCACTGGATGAGCCATCTGCAGGCCCGTCCCACTTCCTGCTGGGGCCCTGCAGCCACTTATTCCAGCTCTAGGCCCCAAGCCCCATGTACTGCCTGGCTGGGCGGCAACCCCATCCCTAGCTTCAGCCCCATCTCTAGCTTCTGCCCCAGCCCCAGCCCTGCCCAACTGCCTCCCTCCCTATGGGGGCCTCAATCCCCCCTCACCAGCCAGACTTGCTTGCAAGAGCTGCTCTCCAGGCTTCCTGGCAGCCATGTGCCTAGACATGTATGTGGTGCCCCCTGCCTGCCTGCCCTCCTCCCGCTCCCCCCAGTCTCCTGCAGGCTGGAACTCTGCCGGCCTGCAGAGAACTCTTTGCAAAAGTGCAAAATCTGCATGTTTCTCCATTAAAATGAAAAACCCATGTTTTTCTCCTGTAAAAAGGGAAATCCACATTTCTTTTCTGTGGGAAATGAAAAATTCAGCTCCTTACTCATACCCATTTCTGTCTTCAGCTGTGCCCATGGGCTGGCCCAGCTTAGCCTTAGCTGTATTTCCATTTCATGGTCACATGACCCTCAGGTGTCATTAGTAAGATTAAGTTTAAAGGTTTTTTTCGTGTTGCAATCTGCATAAATGCTGTCTGAGGATTATAGTCTAAAGAGAAGTTTCACAAGAGGGAAGCTGTTGCTTAGCCAGTGCATTATATGACCCCATTTAGTGAACAACATTTGGTAACATTAAAGTCATCTGAAGTCTGTGCCGTCCTTGCAAGGATGTTTCTATGGAAGCTGTCCCCTGGGCTTGGGGGCAATGTTCTTTGGCAAAGGTTCCAGGTTCTGCAGAGATAAATCACAGAAGGTGCCACTGGCAAAGCCCTTGCTGTTCAATTCGTCTTCCTCTTCCTCCTCCCCCATGGCAGTTCTGCGGTGCTGGGAGTGGTAGGAGGGACACACCGATTGTTCAAACATCTGTGACTCAGCAGCTTTAATATTCTTTCTGATAGTTTTCAAGTCTTGAAAAGTGCCACTTAAAAATGTCATATAGTAAAAATTGATTCAGCTTTGTTGGGCCACTTCATGAACTGGCAAGACACTTCCATTTGCTTATGTCAGTGGTGCAAATTGTTGTGCACTGGAAACAGCTAAATATTTTTTAAGTAAAAAAAAAAAAAAAAAATTAGGAAAACAGAATTCACCACGATGTATCTGAGGCTGTCATGTCAAGTGCCACCTGAGCGTTTGATTTTCAAAAGATAAAAGCTACAAATTGTGACATTATAATGAAGAGGATATGTGAGGGAAACCCATTTTTTACTGGCCTGGGTGCAAGTTCCAGGTACAGGCATAAGTGCATGTGTACCTCAGCATACAGTTTTCTCTGAAGCAGATGCACAGTATTCCAGCCCTGCCCCTTTGGCCTCTTCAGTGCCCTCCCATGATCAGGAGGTAGGACTAATGGCAGTTCTAGCAAGTCTTGGGGTCAAACTATCCCCTCTAACTCCATGTTTGCAGGGGTAAGGACCAAGGGGCACTGTAGGCAGCAGATAGCAGTAGTACCAAAGCCATCTGCATTTGTTCATTTTCCTTCAGCTGTTGTTCTACTTTGCTCTTTGGTCTTGGTATTTTATATTTGAAAGTGAAACACGTGGTTTTCTGTTGGAGCTCTGGCTGCACTCTTAAGGTTTTCCTTGTAAATTTTGTGTATTTACCCACTTACTGCTCTCCACTTACCTGTAAAGAAATGGGAAGCCACAGCAATGCCAAAGTTTCATTGAAGGATGGGGTGAAAGGGGAACATAAGCAATCTACTGAAATGGCACTTGATGATCCCAGATGAGCAGGCAATAATACATTTCACTTGATGCTTAATTCTGCAGAAAAAAAATCAACCCTCACCTACCATAGTCCATAATATTCACCAGAGATAAAAACCCCTGTTCACAGGAGCCCTTTCACCACTGAAGTTTAAGCACAGCAGGAAAATCTGAGCCTTGTAACAAATAGGTACAGTGTGTTCCAAGATATCTTGCAATCTGCAAAACAGCACGTGCATTAGCAGGTGATTAAAATTGCCACGTGTAACATGAAAGTAAATGCATATGGCATTGCTAATTTCCCTTGGCTCCCTTGAGCCTGGGCCTGTTCTGCTTATTGGGAGGTGCTGTCTGGTCATGTGCATCAATTAAGGAGTCTGGCAGTGTGTGGGTTGTACTCCATGCAAAACACTTGCCTTTCTCACTTGCAGACGTTGGGCAGGTCACAGCTGTCCTCAATCAGATGCATAGCGCGTGTAAGCACTAGCATCTTGCTTTCCCCATGTGGTATTCACTAGCATCCTGCACCTACTAAGAATTTAACTGAATGCTCTGTGCAGCCTTATATTGTCTGTGTATGGTTTCATACGTGTTGGCAAGGGGATAGGTAGGATGATGCCAGCACCCCTTTAATAGTCATATCCTTGTGAGAGAATAAAGTTTTAGGTTGTCCAAGCATATAAATGCCTCATTTCAGAACCCTGGCTACATGCACCTTCCCAGAACTTCTCACACCAGAGTTCATGAAGTCCCCACAATGATGACCCCTGTGGCCCATCAAGCCCAGAAGAACAAGTCTGCAAATCTACGTGATCCCACCATGCAGAGCTAGTTTTTCTGCTCCACGAACAGAGCAATCTCAGCAGGCATTATGCCAAGCAAATCTGGCCAGTAAGCCTTTTCCATTCCCTCTGCATGCAGTGCCCTTGCATGCCTCTGCAAATACCCAAAGTCCTTCTAGCACCCCTGTGCATGACTGCTCCACATCACAGAGATTGGGGCACCTCTGAAAATGCAGAACACCCGGTAGCATTGTAGGCCGATAAAGCCATATGTAATGGCAGGTTAAAATGACTTCTGTTCTTGGGACCTTCTAGGAAAGACCCGTTGCTAGAATGCTCTGTCCTAGATGGCCCTAGGGAATTGGGATGTGCCCCTACAAATCTTATTGCTGCACATAACTTCCAATAAATAGTGCGGACCTAGATAAGCAAGACTTAGCATGTTAGAGGAGAACAATGTTGATGGAGGTAGGGTAGTTTGACTTGAGCTTGCAGGGCAAGGCACAGAACTTGTGGAGACATGTCCAGGGTAGATGGAACCTCAGTCAAGACCCATCATCATGTGGGTATATTGTGAGACATGTTGACTTCTAAGATAGGGCACTGGTGCCCTAAGTACAGACATTCAAAAAGCCTGAGCCAGAATTGATTCAATCTTTGCAGGTTACTCTAACCTGCATAGACTGAACTGATTTGCAAGTGAATGGACGTTCACTTTTGATTTCCGAAATGCAGCCACATGCCTGCAGTGGCCTAGGCTAGAAGCCAGGGGGCACTAAACCGAGCCCTCCCTTCCCTTCTGCAGCAGCTGCAGGGCTGGAGGGAAGCTGACCAGAGGGAGGCAGGGGATGGCCAGGCCCCCCCAGCAGGCTGCTAAGTATGATTGCCCACCATGGCCTGCAGGGATCCCAGCTGGAGTGTACCTACAAGAGGAGTGGGGAAGCAGACCCCACCAGGTTTGTCCTGGGGGGAGGGTGTGGCCAGACACTAGTCTGGGCAGCACCTCAGGAGAAGGGGGAGCAGAGAAGGTGATTAAACTCCCCTGTCTCCCCTCTGTCCCATCAGTATGGGGACCCCTGCCCAGTTTTCTGTCCTGCTGGCTGTGGCCCCGCCATCCGTGCGCCTTGCCTGGGGCTGGGGGGCTGGGCCAAGCCATCCTGCAGGTGCTGCTGAAGGCGGGTGCAGAAGGGCCAGCCTGGGCTGGGCCACAGGGCCAAGGCCCTTCTCAGCTGGCTGCATCTCAGGCTGGGTCCACGGGAGCTGTGAGCCGAGATTGCTCCTGGCTCCCCATGCCCAGGCTGGGCCGGGCTGTTGTGGAGCTGCAGCCACCTGGGAAGGGCCCTGCCCCCACGACCCACCCAGCTCAAGCCGGCCCCTCCACGCCCACCCTCAGCAGCGCCCACAGCCCCAGGCGAGACAGGCAAATAGTGGAGCCGACCCAGGCCAAGCTGTGGGAGCAGGGCCCTTCCCAGCCAGCTGCAGCTCCACAACAGCCCATCCCAGTGTGCACACATGGCAGCTGCCTGGGCAGCAGTGTGGAGGTGATGCCACTGCAGCTGGGGGGGGACGTGCCTTGGCAGCCACACTGGCCACACAGGACAAGTTAATTGTGCCTGCGTCTGCCTGAGCCAGCTTGGAGGTGCTGGCAGGTGCAAAGCCCAGCAGCCACCTGATGTGGGGGCTAGTGTGCCTGCTGCCACACCCCCTGTCCATCGGCATGGGGGCAGGCCCTTCCCAGTCAGCTGCAGCTGCATGACAACACAGCCCAGCCTGGATGCAGGGAGGTGGGAACAATCCAGGTGCGCAGCTCCTGCGACCCCAGCCCAAGCCACAGCCAGCTGGGAAGGGCCCTGCCCCCACAGCCGAGCCCAAGCTGGCCCCTCCATTTCTGCCCTCAGCTGTGCCCATGGGCTGGCCCAGCTCAGTCCCCCAGCGGGGCCAGCCTTGCTCTCTGAAATGGACCACACAGCCCAGCCCAGGGCTGCAAGGCATGCTGGGGGACTCTGAATTAACTTAAACCAGGAAGAGGTCTGGGACAGAAGTTCCATAAACCAGTTTGACCCAAATCAGTTAAGTCTGATACTACATTCAACCCAGGTTTATCTTAAACCAGTTTTGGCCATTTTGAAACTGGTTCATTTGCACTGAATTTATTTTCTGTTACAGGTTTAGACCAGTTTCTGATCACTTAAACTGGTTTATGTGACTCCTGTCCTTAGTCCTCAAGGCTTGAGGACACTTTCTGCTGCTTCTCTAGCAGCTGAACAATTTATTCTACAATGAAGCAAAAGTGACCCAGCTATATCTGTGCAAGAAATGTTTCTGCCTCTAAGGAGCAGAAGTGTTAGAAATAAAGCCATGCACACCACTGCCCTGGCAAAGCATTTGGATGCCACGAAAATAGGATGAAACCTGCTGCCTGTCATCCTGATCTTTAAACAGTGTTGGCAGCATCCACCAAAGACTGTCAGTTGACTTTCATTCTGAGAAATACAGAGTGGTATTAGGATGCCATACCAAATAGATTAGTCACAGGTAATCTGATCCAGCAATAGTAATGGGGAACTGACTTGAAAATGAGAAGGTCACAAAGAACTACTTCTCTGGTTTTCTAATGTGTCCCTTGAAGACTCAACTAGGGCTAACATTAAAGCCACTTAGGTAAATATTAATAGTTGACTATGGGATTATAATCCTTGATGGCTCTGCTGTTCTACCCATGCTCTGAAATGTTTTTCTTTTACAGAAGGGGAAATAAATAATAGTACTATAAATAAACTGGTGCCAGGCCATCATAACTTTGTGGGTTGTTTATGAAACTTCTCTAATGAGTAAAGTTGCATCATTGAAAAGCTAACAGAAACAAAAAAAAATAGTAGAGGGCAATCCTTATGGAAATGATACCTCAATTGTACAGTGGCAGTCTGGTTTAAATCAGTATAATTCATTTTAGTAACTTGTGCAGCCTTTTCAAAAGCTATATTTTTAGTCATGCCAGGGCTTGCTTCACACATGTCTAGGCCAACTTATCAGTATTTCCTTTTCCTCAACGTTAAAAACAAAGTAGCTACAAGTCTTGAGGATGCAGAACTAATTGTAAGTGTGTGTGTTTGCCGCAACATCATGAACTATTTGGGCTCCATAGTCTTCATTTGTGTCAAGCCCTTCTGGACTGGAGGGAAATGCAGCTTTCTGTAAAAAATACATTTGTGATGTGGTTTAATTTTGTTGTTTTCTTTCATGAAAAAGTCCTCAGGTGAAAGCACCTGGCATATGATTCCTCTGTAACAGGGTGCAGCAGTTCTGAGAACAAAATGCTGTCCATGTGTAGTGTTCACAGGGACTAATAGATGCAATGTCTAGAAAGTAGAGGTGCACCGATATGTCAGTCACATATCAGATTGGCACTGATAAAAGGAAAATTAACATTTTTGAAAATAGACTTTTTTTGGGCATTGTAGCTGATAATGTCTCTGTGCATGTGTGCAGTGGTATTATGCAAGCAGCCAGAAATCCAGCCTGGCAGTTTGGAGAGTGGCATCCTGCTGGTAAGTCTGTCAGGAGGAAGGAGCGGTGGGGAGGGAAGGGGCTTGGCATGGTGGGAGATCAAAGACCCCATGGTGAGGGAGGGAGTGGGGTTGAGGCAGGGGCAGGTACTGCCCAGGCAGGGGCAGGTACTGCCCAGGCAGGGTGGTAAATGTGTCCCTGGGGCCAGGAGTGGGATGGAGCTGTGGGCAGCTCATCTGGGGGGTGCAGGGGGGTGGCTCCCAGATGCTGAACACACTCCTAGGGGAGGCATGTATGTGCCCCCCAGATTTGTGCATGGGGCAAAGGCAGGCTGTCCACTGAGGGCTCGGGGCCAGGGACTGCACCAGCCTCTTCCCAGCAGAGGGGCTGGGCCTGAGCTGTGCTGGGGGTGGGTGGGGGAAGGGTAGGTGGTGGTGGGGCTGGGGGGGTGGCTACAGGATAGCTATCAGAAATTTTCCCACTCCCTCTTTCACTGTGCAGGCCTCAATCTGCCCCGCCCCCATTGCCCCTTCTTTCCCCCTGCCCCCCACAGACTTACTGGCTAGATGCTGCTCTCCAAGCTGCAGGGCTGCTTCCCTGTAAATCGGCTATCAGATCGGTATTGGCTGATATGGCTGGTTAATCAGCCATCAGTATTGACCGAGAAAATCTTTATCAGTGCACCCTTACTAGAAAGTAGAAGCATCACAGTTTCATGGCTATATTTGCCCCACCTGCTATTAGAAAAGCATCAGGGATGAACTGCCAAACCCTGAGGCACAAAGTTTAGTTTGTCCTGCAGTATTCATTTTCAATAACTCGTTTCAGTGTTAAAAGGAGTAGCAGAAGTTGCCCGTGACTTGGCATGATCAGCCCCTTCAGCATGCTGGGAAATGAGGCTGGACCAGTATGGGCTGAGGACTATGGAAAGAGAGAGCAGCAGTGCAGAGGTTGTGCCACTTGTGCCATTACCAGGTGCTGCAGATATCTCCTGGCCTGCACACAACAGTGGCATTCCCTAGACAGAGCAGTAAGCAGGGAACTCTACAAGTTACAACTTGTTATATTTTTCCCTGGAGGGATTTTACCACAAAGGGACCCAGCATTCATGCAGATGGAAATAATTCATACAATGCGAGCCAAGGTAGTTGACTAGATTTTACACCTCTCAGCCTAGTGTAAACCTAACATAACTCTTCTTATGTCAGGGGCATAGCACAGATCCCAGATCGGAGCGAGTGCTGGATCAGGCCATCCCTCCCTTCTGCCCTCTGTACAGTTTCCCTGTGCTGCTTCAGCTGAGAATCATTCTGCTGGTTCATGTTTCAGTGTACAGCTAACCTCCAGGTTGGAAAGCCCAGGGAACATTCCAACACCACAGGCTGTGTAATACCCAACTGCTTGAGATGTTCTTTGGACCGTTCTGCTCAATGATGTAACAGAAATGCCGCTGTGTAAAAATAACATGAAATAAAAGCCACGTTACTCCAGGTTAACACCATGGCCCTCTTCCAGGCAAATGTTCCCAATTCCACTGGGAGTGGTGTCTGAGTGTGGCCTTTTATGTGAACTCTGAGCATTATCTTTGATCTGCAAACAGTGACCTCTGTACCAAGAGAGATTGCCCTTCAGTATTAGAATTGAAAGGGCAGCAGTGATAGAGCTGATGTTCTGGCATGAAAGAAGCATAATTACAGTTACAGAATAGCTGCCAGTAATTAAGGTGTTAATTGCAGCAATAATGGGCAAGGTACTACATGTGTACCTGATTTAAGGTGCCATAAAATGGTAAAAGAGGCATAAAAATGTTCCACATATAATGTAGAACATTATTATGGTTGGTTTGTATGACACCTTAAATTTAACATGTAACTGGGGCAACAGTCAGCTGATTGTTGGTCCCAGGGTCCAGACTGCACTGGGATCTGGAACAGCCCCAGGACCAACAATCAGTTGATTACTGATCTGGGACTGAGGCGGAGGGGGCAGAACTAAAGGGCTTCCCCTGCTAGGCACTTTAAACCCCATACCCAGCAGCTCTAGCTGGGCTACAGGATTCAGGGTTTAAAGTTCTTGCAAGGAGAAGTTGTTCAGCTCCCCCTGCCAGGAGTCTCTGATCCCCTGGGCCTGGCAACCTGGCCAGAGCTGCCAGGCATGGTGTTTTGATATTGTTGGCCCTGGACAGCCCTCAACTCAAGACTTGGGACTGTATGGCTGTGGTTGACAGTCAGTTGATAGCTGCCCAGACAGCTGATTGTCATCCCCAGACTACATCTGGCAGTTCAAGTTTTGTGGCATGGCAGGAGTCGCAGTTGTTAGGATCAGAGATAAGATCCCATTATCCCATTATGTGAACGTGTGCCAGGGGTCTTAGTTATGTGACTGGGGTATGATATTCCACTTGCTGTAACCAAAAGTTCTTCTTTTCTCATGTTCTTAGGTTGCTCCTGCTTATGTCTGTTATCTAAAAGTGGTCAGAGTTTCAGGTGTTTTTCTTTCTCCCTGAGATCCTGAATGATTTTTTGTTGTTAAAAATAAATCAATTTCTCATCATCTGATGGCTAACACATGAAGACTGAAACACCATTACACAAAGTAGCTAAGCTGGAGGCTTTGGTAAATGCAGCCTGCATATTATTGCATTCATTATAGCACAGGACAGGAATTTTCAATTCCTCAGATCAGCCAGGAAAGAGTATTTTTTGAAAGTTTAGTTACATCTTCAGGGGCTTTCTTTCCACCTACCCCAGCTGTGCTAGCTTTTCTCATGGTTGATTCTCAGCTTCTATTTTCCCTTTAGGTGTTAGTCCTAAGCAAGTTCTTTTCATTTCCACTTTCTATGCAGACGGTTCTCAGACCTACCTCACCACACTGGAGTTCCCCATTTCTGCACAAAAGTCCCCTAACTGCTTCTTCTGAATACCAGCTTGTCCTACCACAAGGGGAACATCCACATCCCAGTGGCTTTCAGTAGAGTGCTGGTGCTGTAGACAACGACAGGAAAGACTAGCACAGGAAACACTACACATGCTCCAATCCCACCTTCATCTAGTTGTGTAGACTTATCCTACAGGGCTTGATAGATTAATGGCAGTATCTGGAATTGTACCTGGAAGAGTGCAGTCTTTGAAAACTGGGCTAATGTGCTCCCTATAGCTGCTAGACCAGGGGCGGGCAATTATTTTGGGCAGAGGGCTACTTACTGAGTTTTGGCAAGCCATTGAGGGCCACATGACAGGCAGCCCAGGGCAGATTAATATTAATTTTCTAAATTTTTTAGGGGCCCCGTGGGCTGGATAGAATGGCCTGGCAGGCCACATCTGGACCCCAGGCTGCATTTTGCTCACCCCTGTGCTAGTCCTACCACACTCAGCAGCTACATCCTGTGCCAAAGGCAGAAATGTTAACTGTACTCTTGGTAATGCCTCTGAGAGATCTATTCATGAAAGTGCCTAGTAGCTATGTCAGGCCTTAGAGAGACCTATATAGTTTGGTCCAGCTTAAACCTAAATATTTCCCTGGCAAAGTGAACCTGATGCTGAAATACAACCATCTAGCAGTTTGCTGATTACTGTTTTACTCTGTGCAGATTGTAAAGGGGATATATTTAGGGTCAGAACTATACTTAGCCTGTCATTCTTGAACTTATGATGACCAGAAGGTCTGGGCTGCAGGGACTTTGGCCATAGAGAGTATCAACAAGACTGAAACTACCTTCCTGATTCTTTCTCTCCATAATCTGTGGTTGGGCTGAACTAACAGGGAGGGATTGTTTACATGTGGGGTTTGTGTTATCGCTCTCTCTAGGTCCCTTTTTCTTTTCTTTTCATATTCTTCTACAAGAATATGAACTCTGAGACAAGGAGAATAAAAATAGCTTCTGTTTGTTGTAGACCTAAAGAGGAAGTAACAGCAGGAAAACTGGACAGTAGTACTTTATGAAATTCTTTCTCTGATACATGTGCTGGGATCTTGTCCTAGAGCAGGGGCAGGCAATTATTTTAGCTGGAGGGCAGCTTAACGAGTTTTGGTGAGCCATCAAGGACCACATGGGGTAGCCCTTCTCCTTGACAGGTGCCCTGCCCCCTGGTCACCATATTGCTACTAGAAGTCCCACCCCCTAACCCCTGACCTTTGCCACTGATAGTCCCTCCCTTTGCACCCCGAAATACTCCCTTTGGGAGTGGGGGTTGTCATCTTGGAACCAGAAAAAAACCCATATCATACACTAAGTCAAACACCTACTATAACATATTTTAATTTTATTACAAAAATATTTTTGCCATGATTTGTGTTTGCATAGTCTATATAGAGGTGATTGCATAATAACTATAAAATAAAGTCTTACTCTTGTATATGGCGTGTGGGATGTGGTTGGGGGGTGTGTATGGAGGGGGGTGGGGGGTTGTATGGGGGGTGTGTGGGAGG
>NW_005841888.1:988076-992655 GCF_000455745.1 Alligator sinensis
ATGTCTGGGGGGTTATGGGGCAGGGTGTGGGTGTGTGAGGTTTGTGGGGTGTGAGGGAGAGTGGGGTGTGTGGGGACTCCCCCACATAGTGTACAGCCCCCACTGCTGGCAACACCTGCAAGCAGGGGCACTCGGGGCACTTGTGCCCGGCACAGGCGTGGGTACCCAGCGGTGTGCGGTTCTGGTCAGCGCTGCATGCAAGGACAAGGAGCACGGTGAAGCAGGGGTGGGGCTCCCCTCCACTTTCAGCAGAGTCCTGGGACCTGTGCAGCAGGGGGCGCGTGGGTACCCAGCGGTGTGCGGTTCTGGTCAGCGCTGCATGCAAGGACAAGGAGCACGGTGAAGCAGGGGTGGGGCTCCCCTCCACTTTCAGCAGAGTCCTGGGACCTGTGCAGCAGGGGGCAAGTGGGGTGTGTGGGGACTCCCCCACATAGTGTACAGCCCCCACTGCTGGCAACACCTGCAAGCAGGGGCACTCGGGGCACTTGTGCCCGGCACAGGCGTGGGTACCCAGCGGTGTGCGGTTCTGGTCAGCGCTGCATGCAAGGACAAGGAGCACGGTGAAGCAGGGGTGGGGCTCCCCTCCACTTTCAGCAGAGTCCTGGGACCTGTGCAGCAGGGGGCAGGAAAGGCAGCCGGCACAGAGTTTTCCCTGGTGCTATGCAAGTGTGGAAGCTGCAGGTGCGCCACGTGGAGCCCCCGCAATAGAGGCAGGCCAGGCAGGCTACGTTTCTTGCCTCTGCATGCAGTGCTGGCCAGAGCCGTACACTGCCGGGCACCCATACCTGCACTGTGCACAAGTACCCTGAGCACCCCCACCTGCTGGTGCTGCCGGCAGGCACAGAGTTTTCCCTGGTGCTATGCAAGTGTGGAAGCTGCAGGTGCGCCACGTGGAGCCCCCGCAATAGAGGCAGGCCAGGCAGGCTACGTTTCTTGCCTCTGCATGCAGTGCTGGCCAGAGCCGTACACTGCCGGGCACCCATACCTGCACTGTGCACAAGTACCCTGAGCACCCCCACCTGCTGGTGCTGCCGGCAGTGGGGGCTGCGTGCCATGTGGGGGAGTCTCCACTCCCCCCGCCCTCCCTCACACCCACTCCCTGCCCACCTAAGCTTTGTGCTGCAGCCTCCATCCTACTCCCACCACTTCCCTACCTGGTGCCCAGAGTGAGTGACATGCCAAGGAAGCCAAGCAGGTCCCCTGGTAGCTGCAGCAGTGGCAGCAGCAGCCTTGCCCGCTGACTGGGCCAAGCCCTTCCACCCATGAGGGTGGGAGCAAGGCACAATAGGGTATGTTGGGCAGGTGTATATGTGGGCACCTCGCTCCTACCCTCATGGGAGGAAGGGCTAGACAGGGTACAATTGTTGATGGGTGCCCATGGGCCAGATGTAAGTGCCTGGTGGGCTGAACCCGGCCCACGGGCCATATTTTCCCTGCCCCTGTCCTAGAGTCTCAGGGAGCATAGCTATATTTTAAAGATAGGTGACTCAGATGCATGGCTAGTATTACAATGTGACAGTGTAAAAACCCATCCTCCATATCATCTCCTCAGAGACTTTGAATCTGTTTGATATCTCTCATTATAAATTACATTCTTTCCAGCCTGTGCCTGGTACCCTTTGTTTCCTTATTTCTAGCCAAAGAATGTACACTGGCTATAGCTTGCTGCATTGTTACTAAGGGTTTCTGTTCCTTGGAACCAAGCCTGCTCGGGACTGAGAACCTGACTTCACCTATTTTGTGCTCAGTTCCTCATATTGCCTCTTCCTGCATTTTTGTACTAGTTTGGTACTGGCCAGTACCATAAGTTCTCAACACACAGAGCACCAGGGTGTACAAAACAGAGAAACCCAACTTCTGTAGAAATAAATCTCTGGGGTATCTTTATAAGCATGGTACACAAAGTTACATGTGTCAAATATGATTTATGCTGAAGAGATGGATAGTGCTTTCTGGTCAGCTTCCCACATGATTTCTTCAACCTTTATTTTTGGTCTTCCTCCTGTGGGCATTGCTGTGCTAAGTAGGAGGCCTTGATCACAAGCAAAAACACAGATCTAATGCCTCCCTGCTAGCTTTGGAAATGTAACACAGAGCAGCATTTTGCAAATGCAGATAATGTGATCCTCTGCTCAGCCAAGAGATTTGCGTTGCCAGACTCTGCATTTGCCCAGCCTTATGCAGCAAAATAAGCCTTTGGTGGCTTTTCTTTTAGTATCTATCTACTGTAGGGCAACCTGGACTCTGGTACCAGTAATATGGTATCAAGGGCAGACAGCTAACCAAGTGCTTGGGGGACATCAGGTCCTAGCTAAGGTGCCAGTGGCTGAGACTGTATTTAGTTGAGAGATAAGCTCTTGGTGGGACTAAGAAGCATTTTGAAGAATGTGCTTCTTTCATAACATTACCCTCTACCAGGAGAGGGTCGCTCAGACTATCACGTTTACAAATATTCCAAAGGATCAATCCACCCACCTCCTCAAAACTCCAACAGCAGATCCCTGCCAGCTTGGCAGTGTAGGCCTCCAAGAACACATCAATTTAGTGATCTGCTCCCACAATGGATTCCCAAAGGCTTCACGCCTGATCTTCAAAGCCCTGCCTAGAAACAGCTTGAGATGACTGCTCAGCGTCGTGGTCAATGCTGCCTCTCACAGCTGTGTTTCTAGTGGGAGGGTGGAATTGCCATCTCTAAGAGTGAGACCAGAGAGTCCTGGAGACAGCGCTTTCTTAACAGGTACAACCTACTCCTAGCACAAGTCAGATCATCCCCGAGTTCCAGAGTCTGCAGAACACAGTGTACTTACACAGTCCTCCAAATTGGTTTTCCATGGTAACCACAAAAACAAATTCCCTTCAGGTCAAAGACAGAGAAAGAAGCTGGGATCACGTGTACCTTGAAATTTCAGTAGGAACTCTTGGGATATGTAGGCCATAAGGGCTGGTTTCTGGAAAAACAAAACACTCGCAACTCCCATTGAAGCCCGTGGGAGTTGCAGGTGTTCAGTTCCTCTGGAAAATAAGCAGTGAGAATGTAAGCTTTCCGGACAGAGAAGGTGCATTGCTTTGCCAGGAACTTTTGAAAACTTGCTGTACAGAAGAAGGTTTTTGTGACTGCAAGACTTCAGTCATTGCTAAACTTCCTCTTGCTGTCATTGTCCCTAACTCAGTGGAACTCCAGCCTCATGTCTTTGTCGCAAGAGGCTGAGGCATTCAGGGCTGGGGGGCCTGAATGGATATTTTAAGGAAGAATATTTTACAAGTGTTTCCTGCAATTTGGTTTTATACCACTGAACAAGATTATCTGGTTCTTTTCAGTATAGGTACAGTAACAAAGGTATTATCAAGCTTGTCTGGTACTTTATGCCCATTGGAGTATATTGTATATTTACAGTCCCTGACATTTAAAACACTTTAATGTAGTAAGTATGATGTGAGCTATGGGGAGAGGGACAGGATTATTTCTTCCTATACTGCAAGGAACAGCAGTCAGTACAAAACAGGAAAGTCTTGCACTACCAGTGTGATAGTCAAAATGTCCTAATGAGTTTTTTCCATCTCTACAACCCATCAGCAAAGGAGCCCCAAATCCTGAATGGGTTTTGTGGTTGCACCCTCAAAAGTAGAGAGGAACAAATCTGGTCAACAGGACATACATAACACGTGAGCCTACAGTATGAGTGGGGGCTAAGCAGGGCTGTGGGGGTCAGGGGGCTGAGGGCCCCCTCCGGCAGGGCTGTGGGGAGCGGGGGGGTTCAAAAGGTTTACATGGCTTCAGATTGTCCTAATGGATATGCTGCCTACTGATGTGGAGGGATCTGGGTTTTCCATTCACCATGGAAAAACATGGCAAAACCCAGATTTTGTCATTTTAAGGAGAAAAATGGGGGGAAGTGGTGGGTTTCCCCATGCAGGCTGGCAGAGTTCCAGCCTGCAAGGGGCTGGGGGGAGTGGGAGGAGGGCAGTCAGGCAGGGGGCGCCATGTGCACGTGCGCATGTACACGTGCACATGGCCGCCAGACAGCCTGGAGAGCAGCTCCCACAGGTAAGCCTGGGAGTGGTGGATTGAAGCCCCCATAGTGAGGGAGGGAGGGAGTTGGTCAAGGCTAGGGATGGGGCTGCTGCCAAGCTAGGGTGGGGCATGAGGTTTGGGACCTGGGGCCAGAATGTGTGGCTATAGGGCCCGGGCAAGGAGTGGGATGAAGCCACGGGATGCTCGTCGGAGGGCAGGGGGCTGGCTCCCTGCTGCTGTGTGCATTCCTGGGGAGGACATGCGGGGCACATGTCCCCCAGATTTGCGCGCAGGGTGGAAGTGGATGTGGGCCTCCTACTGTAGGCTCAGGCTCCCTGCCCTGCTGCCCTCTCCCTGGGGCATCTGCAGCCCAGCAGATGGGACTGGCACAGCAGGGCAGGGCAGGGCAGGGAAGCTCAATGCTGCCACCGTGGCTACACACCCCATGCCTGCCCAGCAGCAGGGGTGGCAGTGCAGAGTTGTGCCCCTCGTTGCTGCTGGGCAGCTAGGTGGTCCCTTGCCATGGCAGTGCAGAGCTCACGGGGGCAGCACCAAGCTTCCATGCCC
>NW_005841888.1:993858-994784 GCF_000455745.1 Alligator sinensis
CTGCAGCCCAGCAGATGGGACTGGCACAGCAGGGCAGGGCAGGGCAGGGAAGCTCAATGCTGCCACCGTGGCTACACACCCCATGCCTGCCCAGCAGCAGGGGTGGCAGTGCAGAGTTGTGCCCCTCGTTGCTGCTGGGCAGCTAGGTGGTCCCTTGCCATGGCAGTGCAGAGCTCACGGGGGCAGCACCAAGCTTCCCTGCCCAGCCCCACTTTGTCCTGCCATGCCATGTCCCACCCACCAGGCTGCGGAGGCCCCAGGGAGAGGGCAGCCAAGTGGGGAGCCCAAGCCTGCGGCAGGCAGCCTGCATCTGCATCCACCTGCCTCCCCCCCACCCCAACAGGCTCTGGCCCAGCCCAGGGGGAGGGGAAGCCAGGCTCCACTCTCCGCAGGGAGCAGGGGCCTCTGGGTAGGGAATGAGAGGCACCAGCAGGGCTGGGGGGCTGTGGCTTGGGAGTGAGGGGCAATAGCATGGGCAGGGCACTGGGATATCAGAGCTGCTCAGCGCCACAAAGTAGTCCAGGGGGAACGGACAGCTGCAGCTAGACATGCATCCTGGTGAGTGAAGAGGGCAGGGGGAGCTCTGATTTTCCATGATAAACCCAAAATCAAATGTCAAAATGTATCAGTATTTAGAATGTAGTTTATTATAGTGATTGAGGCACTGGCAGGCTTCCAAATTGCTTTAACGTTGTAAATATATCAAATAAAACATTTTGTTCAACTGATCCTTGTATATATAGTGGTGTTTCATTTTAATCATGGAAAAATGCAAATTTTGGGGGGTTTTAATCAGATTTTGCAATTTTTAAACAGAAAACCAGGATCCTTGCTGACATGGCTGAAACTTTGAGACTACAGTGCTAACTTTCCTAAAGCTCTGCGCTGCTTTTGTAGGCTTTGTTTTGCCATGTACAGCTCTTTCC
>NW_005841888.1:994796-995693 GCF_000455745.1 Alligator sinensis
CTTCTTTAGGTTGCACTCAAAGCACACCTCTCACCACAGCTGCACATTCTCTGTTGTTTCCTCTTCCTGCTTCTGCTCTTTCTCTTTCTTTCTTGGTCTCTTTAGCAGCCCCTGCCACAATTTTACCGTAGCCTGATTTTGGCCACATGGGGGTCTCCTCACGTAAAGAATCATGGCATTTAAAAGAATGTTCATTTTGACACTAAATGGAAGATGCTACTTGGCCTATTATGTCAGTTATTTTTCTGCAAAGAAAAAAAAAAAGTGATTGCCGGCCTTCCTGAACCACTTCTCAGTGTGAGACACACTAGAAATAATTTCATAATTAAGCTGTAAGGCAAGACAGGCTGTGTGTTTCTGGATAATTAGAACTACCACCACCTGAGGCCTACTCTAAGTGCAAAAGGATAAAGTGACTTTACCATCATAATCGCCTGTCCTGAAGTGTGTTGCCAGAGCCTGCAGTGTTTTATTAATAATAATGCTTAATGTTGAACACTTAAGGTTTTTCATCTTCAGAATAACTTGCGAACATTAACTAATTAATCCCCTTTGAGGAAAGTGAGATCAGGGAGAGAAGTTGGGAAGCAAGTTTGGTCCTTAGGGGAAGGGGTAAGTGGGCAGGATAAGCATTGTCTTTATTAGAGTGGCATTTTAACACGGTTCTAAAAATCTGCCATGGCATTCACAATCACAGGCAAAGGTAAGTGAGAGTGTTGTCCCCAACGGACAGTGTGAGTTCGTGCCCGGTGCGCTATTGCCAATGAACACACAGGGGTGGAGGATCCAACTTAATCTTTATTGTTTCCAGTCTGCACAGAGAGGGGTGCTTGGCAATCGTTTGCAAAGCAAGCACCCCCGGTTTCTACCTTTGGGTACCTTTTATACATATGTTTG
>NW_005841888.1:1001157-1012586 GCF_000455745.1 Alligator sinensis
AGCCGAGGAGGTGGACTGGGCAAGGCGATCAATAGAGTCCCATCTGGGTCGCCAAATTGTTGTCCCCAACAGACAGTGTGAGTTCGTGCCCGGTGCGCTATTGCCAATGAACACACAGGGGTGGAGGATCCAACTTAATCTTTATTGTTTCCAGTCTGCGCAGAGAGGGGTGCTTGGCAATCGTTTGCAAAGCAAGCACCCCCGGTTTCTACCTTTGGGTACCTTTTATACATATGTTTGCAAGTGTATCGCTCAGTGATTGGTTACAAGCCACTGACATAAGACGTTCTCTACTAAGCATGTCTCTATACCTATGTTTTAGCCATGTAATTCATTTACATACATATATGTTTCATTAACATACTTTTGCCCTGCCCAGGGGTGTGATTTTTAGCATTATAATGAGACCTTTTTCTGAACTTCTTGCTATCTTACAAGTGTCAGGGAGACATTATCCTGCTGGTGTTAGGGAGGCATTCCAGGAATCCTCCGCATCCCACATGCTGTGCTCTGCAAGCATCTCTTAACACACACATACCACACCCCTCCCAGCATCTGCAAGTTGCCTTAAGTATTTAGTTAGATATAGTTTGCAAAAGCTAGATATACCATAAAAAAGATTACATAAAAAGATTACATCAAGAGGATGAGTGGATGCATTTACTGAGTATTACAGATGTAGCCATGAGATCATTAGCAGCCAGTTGGGAACCTTTTGAATTCTAAACCATTTCATAATACAGTCTCATTCTTTTACAACATAATTTTTGGAGCTTGTTATTACAGAGATGCTTGTACTTGTTAGGCTCCATTTTACAATTCCCTGTGAACATCAAAGAAGGTTAGAACATTAATAAAATCATTAATAATAAACATTTCTGTTCTTTAGAGATGCCCAACATGGCCCATAAAGCCCTGTATTGTTTCCTTGTAGAAGTCCAGAAAAAGTTATCTTTCCTGTCTGTATTAATAATACATATTTTCTAGTGGGGGTTGAACTTCTGCCCAAACTAGTATAGAAGACAACTTGACTTCCCAAATTTCTTTGCTAATTAGAAATAACTCAGACATTTTCAAGCAAAATGGGACATCTTTAAACGATGGATTTACTATTGTTTTTCCCCTGAAACTCTTTGCAAAAATATATTGAGGGGTAAAGTCTGTCAGTCATCTAAAATTATTTCCCAATTAAACCTAGATTTGGTGTTCTGTGGAATGATGGTCATTTCATTTGTTTCTTTCCATAAAACAAATACAGGGTTTAATATAAGGGCTTTTTTTTCCAGTAGCACTGGAAGGAGACCCATTTGTCAGACCAACAGAAAATAGAAAGTGCATGCTCATTTGTGGCTAATTAAGTTTGATACCAAATATCAATTACAAAGCTAAATCATTTCCTGTCTGTTTCTTGCACCTGAATCACTTATTTCCAAACTCCTTTGGGTCACATTGAAAGATCATTATACACTAAACAACTTGTGAAGTGTAGGCACAAGCTTGCTGCAAGTTTTATTGGTTCACTTACCAGTGATGTCAATTATTTCAGCTGGAGATAAATTTGTGTTGACTGACTTTAAGATATAGAGTTGACTATGGGTAAGCATCCAGAACATCAGATGCTTATCCAAACCCTGATCAGTCTGAGCAAAATAAGAACCAAGCTCTCATAACAGCAAGCTGCTTGGATCTTTGTGTTGTTTTGTTTTCTGACTATAGACCTGTGCTGATTCGCACTAGGTGAGGCTCAAAGTGTTCTGTGTTTGCAGCAAATTCTTATTGCCATGGGGAGAGGGGAGGTGACCAAAGCAATTTGTATGCAAGTTTTGTTATTAAATCAGGTTCATAAATTAAAATCTGCCCCAGTGCAAAGCCAATAATAGTTCTACTTTGATAGTATTTCATCTTCTCTCCACTAGTGGTAACTTTAACACACAAAACTTTATAAGGTTGTTGATTATCCCAGTAACATAAAGATGACTTGAAATACGTTACTGAGGTTTGAAGAGAACTATATGCCTTCCACCTTAGTAAATGAGATTAAAAACAAACTGTTTTAGAGACCTCACATAGACTTAGTTTTTAAATGCTTGAAAGGAAATGTGTGTGGCTGTATTGAGAAGTAAGAGTTAGGCCTCAGTTTCTGGACACCACTTAAGCAATTCTGTTCTGATTTGGTGAGTGTTAAAAAAAGCCAGCTGACCTTTGCACTTGCTTGTATGGATGGAGGCATTTCCTTTGAGGAAATTCTCAATGGGTGTGGGCATATGAGAATGTGTGAGAGAGGTAGAACAAGGGGAAACAATACATAGTAGGATGGGAGGGTATCCAGTGAAAGGCTTCTAGAGCAATCAGTGGAGCCCATCATACATAAAGTGCATGAACTTTTTAACACCATCTTCAGTGATTTAAAAAATGCCTTGAAGCCATATCAGAGCAGTAATACTGGCTCTCTGTGAAGTTTTATTTCCTGATAGATTCCAGAAACATTGTTGTGCTTTAGGTACAGCATGTACCCAAATATTTCACTTGTGCAATACCCTGAGGTTGGGTCTAATCCTGCAATCTTTAACTGAGGAAATTTGATTTAAGGACCACAGAATTTGGTCCAAAGAAGGAAGGAGAAAGTATAGCACCTGTTGACAAGGCTACTGGAATGAAGGATTTTTTGCCTTACTTTTGTAGCAGGATGTCATGAAAAGGATTGCACAACGCTCTTGGGTTGGAGGCAATATCTTTTATTAGTCCAACTAAATAGTAACAAAAAAATTCCTTCCTTTGCAAGCTTTCAAGCACATACACCCTTCTTCAGGCTGAGGAGAATTCAAAGATTGTAAAAGTCCTAGGTAGAAAACAAACTCCAGGGGAGGTAGAGTGTATTCCCCTGGGCATCTGATGGTTCTTTTGTGAGAGTGTAGCTCTGTGATGTGCAGATTACTCTGTCTAATAGAGCCCTGAAACATGGAAGACATCGTATCTTAGCCATTTGGAAAAGTAAACGTCATTACTAAACAAGAAAGAAGGATTTTTTTTCACCTCCCTGGCTGCCTCTGACATAGGTCACCTCCAGGGAAGAAGGCAGCCTAATCCACACATCACAGAGCAACACTCTCACAAAAGGACTTTCAGATACCCAGGAGAATACCCTTCCAGCCTCTACCACCTCCCTTGTGCAAAATGGAATTTATTTTCTACCTGGGAGAACCTCTACAGTCTTTGGATTCGCTTCAGCCTGAAGAAGGGTGTATGTGCCCAAATGTTTGCAAAGGATTTTTTTTTGCTACTGTTTAGTTGGTCTAATAAAAGATATCACCCCTGACCCAAGAGCTTTGTGTATCTCTCTTTCTCAGACCAACATGGCTAAAAAATAGATCCATGAAAAGGATTGTTCATTAGTGTGACACTGTAGCTACCTGAGCAAATAATACCTTGGCATGCATCAATTGATCCATCTCCAGCAAAACTAGGGAAGTGATTCTTCTGCTGTACTTGGCACTAGTGAGACCACAGCTGGAATACTGCATCCAGTACTGGGCGCCACACTTTAACAAGGACCTGGTAAAGCTGGAGAGAGTCCAGAGAAGCCTGAGATATGATCAGAGACTTGCATGGCAAGCTATATGAGGAAAGGCTGAGGGACCTGGTACTCTTCAGCCTGAAAAAGAGAAGGCTGAGAGGGAACTTAATAGCGGCTTACCATTACATCAGGGGAATACATCAAGGGCTCAATGAACAGCTGTTCACCAGGGCACCCTTGGGGATAACCAGGAGTAATGGCATAAACTCCTGGAAGACCATTTCAGATTTAACATTAGGAAAAACTTCTTCACAGTCAGGGTGTCCAAACTGTGGAATAAGCTCCCTCCAGAGGTGGTGAAATCACCTATTCTGGAAATCTTCAAAAGGAGACTGGATGGTCACCTTGCTGGGGTCATCTTACCCCAGTTGTCTTTCCTGCCTGGTGCAGGGGACTGGACCTGATGATCTTCGAAGGTGCCTTCCAGCCTCGCAATCTATGAATTTATGTCCAATAGAGCTCCATATCCAGAAACTCTCACTGAGGAGCTGTTAGATGTTGAATGCTTCAGAAAATCTAATCCCAGGCTGTTTATCTTTATACAGTCCAGACCATGCTAGCTGTCACCATGCCTGCACAATTGCTTTACTGCACCCAGCAGTGGCAACCTGAAGCATGCTACACAGCTTCATGTTTGAGTGTGCTTTAGGTCTGCTAGTTATCTTGGGGGTGGGCTAATCAGCCCTGTCACTCAGCAGCACTAAGAAGCCTTTTTGGACCCCTCTGTGGATATAGCTGCAATGCTTTCACTTTGGAAGGCAGCCTTGTTTGGCTTTGGAGCAGTATGACATGCTTTAAGGTGCCCCTGGTGAGTTTTCATGCAGACATGACCTTTGCCTGCCTGTTTCACTGGCAGCCCTTTTCACTCCTTCCTGTGACTAGCACAGTTCTGTTTCTGTGCCCATGTCTGCACTCACTCATTTCCCTGAGCTTGGATGCTGTGAAACAGTTGTCATCTGATAGGGCAAGCATCCAGATTGATCTGGTGTCCATGCTGATATTAGACCTAGGAGCTGCTCCTGATGCTGTTGATCATTTGAGGGCCAGCGGATGTAATCCAGTGGGCTCTGCTTGGTGTCCTTCACTTGATATATTAGTTTTAAGCCTCTGACATTCACTCCCATACCTGTTTCCCAGTAGCCTCCCTTTCTGAAGGGGGCTTATAGTTTCACATGGTAGGCCTTTAGCCCACAAACCCCTAAAGTGGCAAATAAGCCCAATCCTGTTGATGATTAGATTTGCTTGCTGCCCCTGGTGAGAGTGGGTGAGATTTTTCTTAGGGCTCTTCCCCCATCTCTGAGAAATCCTGGAGGGTGGTTGTGGACAATTGCTGTTCCCATCTGATGGCATTCATTTACTGAGGCAGTACAAAAAGGGTAATATGGCAGCTCTCTTGTTTGAGATGTATCTCAGGCTATGAGGAGCGTCAGATATGAGGTATGAGCTTTGGTGGCCTCAGTTTGTCAGTTCTGAGTCTCCATCTTTTTCTATCCAGCTAGAATAATCTAGTCCTTTGCTCTCTCTCTCTGAGAGCTACTGAAACTTGGATGAGATCTAGCAGCAAGGTTCATTTCTTCATCATCCTCTGATTTTTATGCGTTATATCAGAACTTGGATGCCCAGCTGAGGTCAGTGTCCCATGATGCTGGCTGCTGTACCAAGACAAAGGACAAGCCTCTGCCCTGGAGATCTTGCACTCATGTCAGTGACTTTCTTCTGGATGTGGATCTCAGAAACCTTTGCTATCCTGAGATTAGATCCTGGGTGTGTACTTTAAATGGGGATTAACCTCCTTGGAAACTGAAGCTGTAACATCTCTGATGTTTGTGTGTTGAATTGGAGATGGAAATGGAGATAGTGGTTTTGCCCTAAAAAGAACCTTAAAATGCCTGAGAGCTGTCTTTGGGCTCCAGACTTCCTCCTTCATAACTTCAGTGTCATAGTTTCTGACGTGTGAAAGTGTGTGAACTGCTGCGATTTCAATATATGTAAGAGAATTGTATCCAAGACAGGCTGTTTTCTGCAAGGGGCTCTCCGTTTCGGAATTCAGTGCTCTCTCTAGTAAGAAACAGCTTGATTTTTCTTAACTATGTGGTGTCCTGCAAAAACTGTCTATGCTCTGGGAAGGAATACATGGAACAAGGGCTGGTTTTTTTTGGGAGAGAGTTACGTTATTTAGGGCTAACCTTTCTTGCTGTTTTTTCCCCTGTACTCTTTGTTGCTTATTTAAAAACTTTACCTATAAGTGAGAAGAGTTGGCTTTTTTATCTTACAGATAAAATAAATAATAATGCAGCAAATAGCAGGGGATAATTACACCAGGGTCATTACTATGCTATTTTTTTTCAATAACAACTTTGTCTTAAGGATCTCACAGTGTTTTATAAACGAGAATTAATTTAGGATTGTAGCTTCTGGGTTATCTAGAGTTAACCTCAAGGAAGTGCCCAAGTGACTTGCCCATGCTCTTATATAAAGTCAGTGGCAGAATTTGGAATAGATCCAAGATCTCTTGACTCCCAGTCCCATGTCTTAAGCACAAAACCATTCTTGGAAGAACATGTTAAATATCGCACGTTATTTCCTGGTTCTGCTATCCAGCACTGAACATAACAAGAAGCCATTGAACTTGATCAAGGTTTATCCAGACATCTGATTGATCATCAATACTCACATCTGAGTTCTGGGAACAAACAGAACAGTTTGTAATGTGCCAAATTTTTTCCTGATTTCTTTTTTTTTAATTCAGAAGGGAGCCAATGTTCTGCACTTTCCCCAATTGTGTGAGGTACGGATGGGGTGAGAGCATGGGGAAAGAAGAGAAAAAACCCCCATAGAAGTCAATCTGCTTTGTCATGTGCAAGAGGAGATTGGCAGTTAGTTTAGGGCTGGTTGAAAAACTGGGGAAAGGGGTTGTTGTGAACATCTTGATTCTGTTCCATAATTTTGTTATTTTTGGCTGGTTCCAGTTCATATGCCAGCCCTGTGTAGGCTCTTCAGAGACCATATGTGTGCAGACTTAAATCTGGAATGAGCTGCTTATGCAGGGATATATGCTCACTGGGTTCCAGATGAGCACATCAGATAGGTGGTAACAAGTCAGTTGCTGTCAACCTAGACTTCCCAAAATGTGTAATTTCTTCTCTTTTAATTTGCAACTCTTCTATGGAATGATCCCAGACTCGTTTTCCTTGTGAAAATGTTGCCATAGAGCTTGGTTACAGCTATGATGCAGATTTATTTATATTCCAATAAAGTTAACTGGTGTGGGTCTAGGTGACCTTGAAATTGGAGGCAAGTGCAATGCTGGGGGTTGTTCCTCAGTCAGGTATTTGTACTTTAACCTAGTTGGAGGTTTGAGGTTAAAAGAAAGGTCCTGGAAACAGAACCTTGCTAAATATCATTCAGCTGAATTCATTTCTCTCCCCCCAGTTGCTGCAGGAGACAAAAGGCTCCTAGAGCACATCTGGGGGGAGAATGGCTAACATGTCAAAGCAGTCACTCCCAGGCTCACTGTGGTATAATTCAGACAGAGGCACTTAATCAAGCCCCCTGCCTTTCAGAGAACTGAATTGGAACCGTGAATCTTATGCAGTTAAGCTAATAAGTGGCAAACTCTGCCTGGAGCCAGGTGCTCCAAATATATAATTAGCATTAATTGGAAAAGGATTTCCTTCAGCTGAGAGAACTACCAATACTCCAACAGGCCCTGCAGCTATAATCAATCTCCTCTTTGCAGCATTGCTCTAAAATACCATTGTCTGAGGGAATTCTCTTCTCGCCCCCCTTTAGTCCTTGTGAACTGGATGCCAGTTGTCAGTGAAGAGCTGTGTGCCAGGTGGGTTGGTTGGTGCCCCGTTGTCTCTGTCTCAGTACGTTCTGTTTCAAACAGAGCCAGGTTTAGTTAGATGAGCCACGTAAGCTCCTTCTGCTTTTAGGGCCAGATCCTTAGCTGATGTGAATGGATATGGGCCCGTTGAAGTCCTTCCATGCAGTGCTTCAGCTGAGGGGAAAGAGGGTAGAGCAAACTGGTTTTATGTCAGCTGAGGATTTCTCCCCTGCGAACTGGCAGCTACAGAGAAGTTAAAATCCCTGTTGTGCTGCTGGAGCAGGGGCTGAGCCCAAGTACATCTAAATGAGAACAGCACTCTCTGGAACTGGGGGTCCTAGTGCCCACTGATAATGCCCTTTGTGTGAACCCTGGATGAGGCTCCCCGTGCATCTGTCCAGCCTGCCAGGCACTCTCATCCAGCTCATAGGCACCCACCAATGATTGTACTCCCCAACCCTGGCTCTTTTGCCTATGAGAGTGGAAGCCAGGTGCCAAAGGTCAGGGGTTGGGAGGGAAGGAGGGGTTGGGGGGGACACTGTCAAGGGGTAGGGTTACCCATGTGGTCCTCAACAGCTTACCAAAACTTAAGTGGCCTTCCAACCAAAATAATTGCCTGCCCCTCTTCTACAAGTTGGGTATGTGCACTGAGCTGGTGTAATGAGATTTAAAAACCAGGGGTCTGACTGGGGGAGCAGTTCTCTGGCATGGCTACTGAAGTAGACAGCTGCAGGTTGTCATGACCCCTTCGCAGTCCTTGGCACAGGAGATGTACCTGAGGTAGGATAACAGCACACTGTGCTGTATGGATTATGGGTTCCAGTCTTCTCAAGGCTCAACGCAGACTTCCCCCTCTATGCCTCTTCTTGGTTTTATGCTATAGTAATGCCACTGACTTCAGTGGAAATGCTCCTAATTCTCACTGATGCAGGCAAGATAATTGTGCAGCAAAGCCTGATCTGGTGCTATCACAGGTGAGAGCAGGAGACCCTGCTTTTCAAACGTAGTTTCTAAGGCTTGATCTGTGCAGCACGTGTTTGTCCCTGTTTAACTAAGAATATATGCAAATGAACAAACCAGAGCAAGTTAGAGGGAAAGTGGGACTAACTGTGGAGTGGGTGCTGTCAGTGAAACAGGGTAAACTACCACAATTAAGCGTTTACTTGCCATGGGGTAAGAGTAATATGAACAATACTAGTTGTCAGCTGTTCCACAGCAAGTCTTCTCCCTTATACTATCATTTATTTGTCTGTATCCTCGGGGTATGACTCCCCCCCCCCCCCCCAACTAAAGCAGAGTAAAATCAAAGTGCACCTGGCTCTCCTTGGGTAAGTTTGCATTGGAGAGGGCTTATCTTCATGTACTCTGTGTAAGGATTTGAGTGTATTGGTAGGGAAACAGATTCAATGTGGTGAAGTTTTATGCATCACTGATTTAAAAGCATCTACACACAAAGAGGTCATCCACGCAGGGCCACTTGGGAGAATTTTCCAAATGAGTCCTTAAATTTTGATTAGTTAAATCTTGCCCTGTGTAGACTCCCTTACTTGGTATTAATGAAGCTTTAATTCAGTTTAGTGCAATTTACTAACTTGGCAAAATGCAAGTAGTTAAATTGGTGCAATCATTTAGACCTTTTAAAGCCTATTCTAGTTAAAGCAACGTAACTTTGCCTATATAAGCAAGGCCTTTAAGGCCTGTGTTTATAGCTTGCACTCATTACTGATGCAGATTTGACAAAAAATGATGTACTGTCCTTTCTTAAAATCCTTTCACGTGGCCCTAGTATTTTTACAGCTTGATGGGCAGCAGTTTGCAGACAAGTTCTTAGGGCAGCACTTCCTGAAATTTGTGCTGCAATCATTTTTTTCCAGTCATTGGGGGTGAGGTTTCCCACTTAGTGCATTAGAAATGATCACTTCTTTGATCTGATGAATGCTTCGAAGCAGGGTGATGCAATAAGGGGCCTTCAGCCATGGCACCCAGTCGAAACAAGTGCAAGTATTGACCTAAAATGAAATAATGGGTATTTTCTCTTGTTTGCTGCAAACAGCAGTTACAATATATTGGTTTTAAAGGATTATGTGTGGTGCTGCATTTGTTTGTTGTTTTTGTGGCAATACTGTCTGATGAATGGATGACCCAGAAGTGGAAAAACTCATTTGGCAAATGTGAATCAAAACCCCGGCCATAATCCCAGGACTGTTTGTAGCTGGTGCATATTATCACTTCCATGATGATCCTAATCCATTGTTGGGGTTTTTTTTCTCTGTCTAAAGATTAAGGTCAGAGATATCAAAATCATCTGCGGAGAAGGATCTATTGTATTTTAACTATAGTCCTTGGATATGCTGTAAATTTTAGAAATTATTCTATCAGCAGAATTGCCAATGATTTAATGCACAGCCTTGGCCAACACATTGCCTCCTTTATGCCTCTGTTTTTCTACCTGTAAAAATGGGGATAATGATGCCTCCCTCATCACAGAGTAATGATAATGTAAATATAGGTTGTAAAGTGATTTGAAGCTCACAAGTATTATGCAAGTGCCAAGTAGCCTTCTTGCTGCAAAGCTGCACACAGTCTTTTGAGAAAAGAAGGGAATGCCCATTTTTCAGTCTGACTTTTCTCTGTTGTGTGAAATTTGTTTTGAGCAATATGAGAACAAAGTAGATCTATGATGGGGGAGTACCTTTTGTTTTTCCTTTTCTTTGGATTTTTTTTCTTTCTGTCAAACTTGTAAACAGGAACTTGGAGAAAAGCTTAGGTTAGGGGGGGAAAAACCACTGGATATGGCAGAAGAGGAACCTGTGCTGGGGATGGGGTCTTATGTTGGTATGATTTATATTTGTGCTAATAAAGGGAGATCACGGATTAAATTTTTCCCTTAGTTATAGCAGTGTAAAATCATAGTAACCCCACTAGCTGCAGTGGGGGTTCTCCAGTTTTATGCCTGTATTACAGAACTGAGTTTGGTCCCATGTGTTTATAAAGACTTTTGCTTTGTTGCTGTCGAAATGAATATAGCAAATCATTTGTAGCACATGCTGAAGCAAAGAAAGGGAGAAGTCATCAGACGTAACTGTTGGCAATGAAATGCAGCCAATGCTGTGAAGACTGTGTAGCGAGAATACACACCTGACTTAAATTGAAACCAGCTCGCCAGGGGACTAACAACAGTACAGACCCTTGGACACATTGTACAACTTATCCTGGGAGCTGGGTAAATATTCAATTATCCTGCTTTAAGATCTGTGCTACTGGATCTAGGTTGCTCCCAGTACCCAACACAGCCAACCTAAACCTACCTCAGTGCCCCTGCACTACACTGCTGCAACCTCAGTGCCCCTTCTGCTACACTGTGGGCACCAATGACACTGCTCGGAGCACTCCCAGCCAGGTCATGAGGCGCTACAGGGATTTGGGAGCGGGGCTTAAGGGTCTGGGGGCACAGGTAGTGTTCTCGTCGATCCTCCCAGTCTCAGGCTATGGGCTGAGAAGGGACAGGAGGATCTATGTGGTCAACCAAAGACTGCAGCGCTGGTGTTGTCAGGAAGGCTTTGGCTTTCATGACCACAGCCCGCTCTTTGGCGAGAGAGGCAGCGAGCTGCTGGGAAGGGATGGCCTCCACCTCTCTCCCCTAGGGAGGAGGCTCTTCTCAGCTTTAAACTAAGCCTGTTGGGGGACGGGGGGACTATCGCCACTGCT
This sequence comes from Alligator sinensis, assembly GCF_000455745.1. Lineage (NCBI taxonomy): Eukaryota > Metazoa > Chordata > Crocodylia > Alligatoridae > Alligator > Alligator sinensis. Next base: position 1,012,269 of record NW_005841888.1, read on the forward strand.
GGCCCGCTGAGCAATCCTTGCAAAGCCAGCGGATCACGGCACTTCAGGGAGCCCTGCCCCAGCCCTGGTAAAATCTGTGTGCAAGGAAGGAGCCCCCCAGGGGGCACTTGCCTGCCTGTACACCAATGCCAGGAGCTTGGGGAATAAGCAGGAGGAGCTCATCCTCCTGCTCAGTGCAAACAATTACGATGTCATAGGGATAACGGAGACCTGGTGGGACTCCAACCATGACTGGACCACGGGGATAGATGGCTATACCCGGTACAGGAGGGATCGTGTAGAGAAAAGGGGCGGGGGGGTAGCTCTCTATGTTAAGGA
>NW_005841888.1:1014405-1029027 GCF_000455745.1 Alligator sinensis
GGGAAAAAACCCCCGCAGCATCCTTATAGGCTCAGCAGTGCTATGTTGGCTAGCACTATGGAAGAAAGAGACTTGGGGGTCATCATTGACCACAAGATGAACGTGAGCCTGCAGTGTGATGCGGTGGCTAGTAAAGCGACCAAAACGCTGGCTTGCATCCATAGATGCTTCTCAAGCAAATCCCGGGATGTCATTCTCCCCTTGTACTCGGCCTTAGTGAGGCCGCAGCTGGAGTACTGTGTCCAGTTTTGGGCTCCACAATTCAAAAAGGATTTGGAGAAGCTTGAGAGAGTCCAGAGAAGAGCCACACGCATGATCAGAGGTCAGGGAAGCAGACCCTACGATGACAGGCTGAGAGCCCTGGGGCTCTTTAGCCTGAAAAAGCGCAGGCTCAGGGGTGATCTGATGGCCACCTACAAGTTTCAGGGGTGACCACCAGCATCTGGGGGAACGTTTGTTCACCAGAGCGCCCCAAGGGATGACGAGGTCGAATGGTCACAAACTACTTCAAGATCGTTTCAGGCTGGACATAAGGAAGAACTTCTTTACTGTCCGAGCCCCCAAGGTCTGGAACAGCCTGCCACCGGAGGTGGTTCAAGCGCCTTCATTGAACACCTTCAAGATGAAACTGGATGCTTATCTTGCTGGGATCCTATGACCCCAGCTGACTTCCTGCCCTTTGGGCGGGGGGCTGGACTCGATGATCTTCCGAGGTCCCTTCCAGCCCTGATGTCTATGAAATCTATGAAAAAACTCTAGTGTAGACCTGCCCTATGAATGAAGCTATCCTGCTTTTGGTACCCAGGCTAGTTGAGGACACCTCTGCACTGTAGTGCATCATACTGTGAGACATACCCTTTGTGTAACACATTGCTACTCTGAGCTTGCTCCTGTGGGTGCCTTGCAGCTGGATAACTTTTGGTGACTGTTGTGTTCCTTTTGAGTGCAGACAAAATTTAAAAAGCTCTGGCCTCCTCATTTGTTCACCATTTTTTCTCACTGGGTGTTTCCTCTTTCTCTAATTAGAGCTTCCTAACCCTGTTTTTGCCTGTTGGTTTCAACAGCTGAGTAACTAAAATGAGAAGACTCACATTATTCTTTCAGTTCCAGACATGAGACTGCCAAATAAGGCACTGTACTATTCTTGTCCCGACTAGCCCAGCATTATTTCTCTGTCAGCTTCACACCCAGTGTGGAATCCATGCCAACACTCCCACCCATAGACAGCCGTTACTGTAAATGCCCATTGTTCTTAGATAATTGCATACTTCTCCAAAGAAGCTGCATTGCTTTCAAGTACAACACAATGTGACACAAAGCATCACGTTGCCTTGTGCCTCGCTTTCCTGTGACATGCAGCAACCTGATATAAGTAGAAGCAATATTGTGCACGTGGTTGTTAAAGGCAACGTGACTTTTCCTTGTTTCACGAAGGCACTGAGCAAAAAGACACAAGGACTACGTGCAGGTATTGACCCAGCCCTCAATGCTGTTTGAATTAGCTATGGCTAAACACATCTTGTCCTCTCCCTGCCTTCAGGGACACCAAACTGTATTAATGACTTTGCAACAAAATCCATGTGCTACAATATGGTAAGCTTTCTATAAACCCAAATACACAAGAGGGTGAAAATGGAAGTGGATTTCTCAAAGAGTTTTAATCGTTACAAGCTGGACTTGAGCTCAAAGTCTCAGAGCAGGTAGGTTGATTGGTTTTAGAACTGTATCCTCCATCCCTGTAACCTGCCTCCCTCTGGCTTTTCTCTTCAAGGGCTCCTAATTCCATCTATGCTTCCCGTGTGCTAACAACCGTGCATCCCCCTACCTTCCACTCCCTTTGCATTCTCAGATCTTTGCTTTAAAGTCTTCCCACCAGCCCCACCCCAGCTGTTTCCACAATCCTAGTTTTCAGCCTGACTAGAGGACATCAGGACCTGAATTCATGTGCCATGGTCCAGCACTTCCCTTTAGCTTTTGTTATGTTTATGCACTATTAATGTATTCTGATCACTGAAAAGCCTTACCTACCACCACATTTACAGCAATAAGGCACTGTCATAACAAGATGCAACCAGACAGAGTCAGACCCTATTCTGCCTGTTACTTCCACCCTATGCAAGTCCCTGAAATCAACTTGTGCATCTGCTTTTGTAACACACCACCATCTTCCCCTTAAGACTGAGTCACAAACAGCCAGCAGTGAGAAGGATGCACCCACCTTTGATACTTACAGGTTCCTCAGGAACTCAAGCTGTGAAATAAGTAGACTTAGGCACCTAAGTATGATCCTATGTGCTTAATAGGTAGCATCCAATATGGCTCATAGTGCCCTGTCTGTATTTTAACACTCTTTGACCTCCTCCCTTAATATGCTTTTTGCCTTGTTTGTATATGTAAGCCTGTGTTCTTGTTTGCTTGTTGTTTTGTCTTTGACAACACAACTCAGGACCACAATATGGCTATTATGAGACTTTTCCTGTTCATATAGGCAAGAACAAACAGGGTCGTTATCATTTTTTCTCTCTCGTGTGGATGGGCCCTCGGCCTTTTGAGACTCCTTTGTTTACACGTAGCTCGCTGTTCTTATTGTAGCAGTCAACGCAAAACTGGATTAGCTTGTGCCCTTTCAAGAAAAAAAGGGGGCATTTCCTTCCAACCCAAATCCCTTTATTTCTGTGTGTATAAATCCATGATAGCATTCTCTAATTGTGACTGTTTTGATCCAAAGAGATTATGGGGAAGCCCTGGAGCTGTTTAGGTGACTCATGGTGTATTTTCATTTCAGCAACATCTCATTGTTGTTGGTATCTTAAAAGGAGAAACAGAACTGAGCAGACTGCTGGGAAAATGAAGTGTGTGCAGTGCAAAGCAACAGCTCTGATGTCCAGTGACCAGATCACAAATCCACCTGTATAAGTCTTCTCCTAGCTTCTGCATAGTCTAAAAGAACTTGTACACATGAAAGGAGCTGTGAAGGGGAAATGTGTAGATGCATGAAAGGATAGTGTCAGTCTGGACTCGTACAAGCACGTACATATACTTTACCTCAGCTGCAGCAACCTCCACCCAAACACTTCTGAATGATCAAGTTTGGGCAGCTATTGCTTCTCTCCAGACTGTAACGTGACTTTGCTCCATGTCTCACCCTGCAGATGGGTTGCCATTCTTTGTCTTGGGGGTTATTGGTCAGTTGTGCCTGCCCTTCCCGGTCAGGGTGTGCGCGTCTGAGTGACAGAACTTCATTCAAAATACTTCAGGCTTATAGTAGTTTCATAGTTGGTAGGGTCAGAAGGGACCTGATCAGATCAAGTCCGACCCCCTGCCATGGGCAGGAGAGAATGCTGGGGCCAAATGAGCCACCATAGCCAGTACTTTAAAAAATGAAAGACTAAATCTAAGCTTCTAGGTCTATTTTGACATGCTAATAAAGTACAGTACTGTACAGTAGCTGTTCTTCACATATACTCAGTGTTAACAGTTACTTGCTGCAGGAAAGATCCTCAGAGGTCCAGCAGTCCGGGTTTGTGACCCCTCTCGGCACCAGTATGATCAAGACCCTGGCATGGAGGCTAAAACATTACCTTCTACAAATACATATCTTCTAATAAACATGAGGGATGTAAGTGTTGTCTTCTCACCAATATTAACAACAATTAGGTTCTCAGATTCAGCAAAAGTATTTGAAAATCTCAACCCTGTATGCAATCTGATAACTGGCTGGATGTCCAGAGAAGGATCTAGGAGGCTTGGTGGATCACAAACTTAGGAGTCTGTAGTGTAACACAGCTGCATAAAAGACAAATGTAGTTTTGGGCTGCATCAATCAGAGTATTAGGTGCTAGACATGGGAGGTGATAGTGCCTTGTCACTACTTAAGCCTCATGTAGAGTATTGTGTGCAGTTTTTGGCTCCACGTTTTTAGAAAGGGTATGGAGAAGTTTAGAGGCTTCAAAGACAGGTGACATATGATAAAGGGCTTGGAAGGTAAGGCATACGAGAAGAAGCTGGAAAGAAATAGACATGATCATCAGCTTGTGGAAAAGGTGATTGAGAGGGGAGTCTGTTAATATCTGAAGGCCTGCCATAAAGACAGACAACACCTTTTCTTTCCTGCTGCAGAGATCAGGATGTGGATCAGTGGTTTGAAGTTCCAGTAAGGTAGGTTTAGATTGGATATCAGGAAAAACTTCTTCACTGTTAGAGCAGGGAGGCAGTGGAATAGGCTGCCTAGGGAAGTGGTGGAATCTTCCATCCCTGGACCTTTTCAAGAAGCGGTTGGATAAGCAGTGCTTAGGGATGACATAGGAGTGCTACGATTGCTATTAGTGCTATTAGTGATCTGCTTCTACTTTTCTATGATTCACTGAGGTTTTATATAAACAATTGTTTTCACCCCTACAGTTCATACTCTTCCCTCAGGCCAATATGATGGAGTTGACTTTCCAGAGCTGTGTTATCTGTTGGAGAAAAATCATGAATGTTGGGATCATGTTTTTTTCACCAGTTTTTCAAGTTATCTTTGGGTCCATCTGGGCTTCTGGCAGCTGTGGAAGTCAGGCACACTGAATATTGTTGTCAGGGAAATGTTCATATCCTTTTAAAATGACATTAGAGGATTTTTTTAAGAAATGTTCTGAGGGTGGGGAGTATTTTTGTTTCACCTTCCTGCTTGTGACAGTGATATTTGTGCTTGCTTTGGACCTGATTTAGTAAAGAACTTGACTCTCTGTTTATATCTCATGTCCTTTGTCAGGATGGCATATGCACCTAAAGTTAAACATATGCTGGATGCTTTACTGAATGGGCTCTTGTCTCTGTGGGAGTAGACAGGATAAAATGTATATTAAGATCATTCCTAAGAGCTTCAAAGATAGACCCCTAAAACTCTCTTTTCACTGAGGCAGAAACATGACATTAAAATCCAGGAGGAATAAGAACTGAGTCAGTGACATGACTGTACAGTGATTCACCTGGGAGTCGCACTGCTTTGCTGTGAGACTGGGTGAATCAGTTAAGTCTTTAAATTGTCTGATTTTTTTTTTTCTTCCCTAGTCTGTAAAATAAGGCAGGGATTGGTCATTGGAGTTTGAGCAGGAGGTGCAGCATGAACTGCCATTCTTCATTTTTAAGAAAGCAGAAGGAAGTGCATATGCTACTGAATGAAGCAAAAGTGGCCCCAGCCAAAAACAGGCACATGGCAGAGCCGGCATCGAAAACTAAGGCACCTGTAGGTGGAGGGGTTTTTCTGGGCATTGTTTTGAGTGGAGGTGTGTGTATGTGAGAGAGTGGAAAAGGGCGTGCTTGGCAGGGAGAAGTCAGAGCAACAATCCAGAACCAGATGCAGGGCTTGCCTAGACTGGCTTCATGCTGTTCTTGAACCTGCTCTTGGAAAACTAAGACCCACCCATCTGCTCTAAACCTGATGGGAAGGATGCTCTGGAGACCTCTCCTGCCATCTCTCAAGCACACCGGAGACAGATCTCTATCCCAGTGGCATGGGTAGTCCCTAGAATATCCTCATTGCCTTGGTTCTGGGTGTGGAGATGGAGAAGGGGGCAGGTTTGTTTTTCACTGGTCGTCTTGGGAGCAATGCAAAGCCAATGTTGAGTTACCCAAAGAAGGACCAGAAAGCCAGGCACAGCAGCACAATCTGTGTGACCCTGAGATCAAGCTACAAGTTTGTCAGCACAGGGAGTAATTCTAGAATAACTCTTCCTAAAATATACTAGTTCCAGTTAACTTACTGTGGGGACACTTATCTTACTCCAAAATAGGAACACCTTATTTTGAATCAGTTAAAAACACTTCCAAAGGCACTCAGACTTTGTGGACACTTATTCCAAAGACAATCTTAAGGTTAACTGTGTGAACTACATAACCCCTGAGGTCCTTTCAGCCCTGTTCTATTATGAAAATAGCTATTTCATTGTACATTCATACTCGCCCTTAGCTTGAATTAACTTGTGCACAATGAGAATGAGAGAGCAAGAGAGGGAGATTGTTTAGGTTCAGTGATTATGGCCATACAGTCTTGATGCTGTGAACAAAGAAAATGCCCCTGGAGGTTTGATTTCTTCTCTTTGGGAAAGCAAGACTTTGTACATTTTTATAAATAAACAAGATTGAAAAATCAGCCTCTCCTCCAACTGCAAAGAATAGCAGGACCCTAAACTTTAGCAATACCGTTTTACTAAATTATATTAGTGAAGTGTTTAAAAATGCAAAAATTTTAATCACTTTATTCCAGAGTGAAAATAGATCCCACAATTTCTGTTTTCTAAAGCTGTGCTAAATTAACCAGAGTATATGACCAGGTTGCCACAGTCCCTTCTGCCACCACATTTTAGTACCAGATGTCTCCTGGATTTTCATATGATTGCATTGCTTTAATGGACACTTTGAAAATACTTTGCAAAAGATTTTGATCAAATTCATCCCTTTATTATACCTGTTAGTTAAAAGGAATACTTAAACTCATTACATTTGTGAGTAAATTGAGGGAGGGAGGGGAGGAGTCATTTTCCCAGTATTTATACAGAGGTAGACAGGGGAGGGAACTCTACATTCCCAGACCAGATTGTACTTCCTCCAAACAAACTCATTGCTGGGGCAGGGGATGAATATTTCAGGCAAAAGCTCTTGTAGCACACTTAACTGATTATTACTGCAAATGCCATGGTTACTCTGTGCAGTCATCATCCTATGTGTTCCAGTGGGACGGCAAGCCCTACTCTTAGATTTTAAACTGTTGCAAACTAATACGGAAGATGATCATCAAATATTGGGGGAGGAGGGGTTTTTCTGCCAAGTGTTGTGAAATGGGATAATTTAGAATACCCCCTTGTAATAGTGTTTGCCTCTACTCAAATGCAAAAGAGCTCTTAGTAATTAGTCCAATTTCCTGCTACAGCAGCCAGTGAATGGTGGAGTCCTCAGCTCCAAGACTGCTACTGCAAAGAGATAAATAATTAACCATGTGTATGATCTATTACAGCAAATTGAGTTCTTGCCTTGCATTGCTTATTATGAAAGGCTTAATACCACAGCTTGGTTATGTAATGGCTGATGACGGCTGCAGAGGGTACAGCTACTTGCTCAGTGGCATTACAGTAACGATCATTAAGCAATGTTTACAATAACCTCCTGACAATGGTAACTTGCATAACCCAAAAGCAAAGCAGAAGCATTAGGAGAGGGTGTCTCATGGTGTTCTTCTAGGAAACATGGTCCTCACCAGCTGATTTGAAAATGCCCTTGAACTTTTCACCACTCCTGATGCCTCACCGATTAAAAGCAACATCCCGTCAGAAGATAGAGAAATGGGTGTTTGGTGGGACAGACAGCTGTGCAATGAATGTGTGGTCTCCAAATCCCATCTGATTAGTTTGCTGGTGGTGGTGATTTTATGCTACAGTCAGCCCAGCAGAGCGCTAATCTGTTTTCTGTTTGGCTTTGTTCTGCCTGTCATCAACACATCTGCCAGCTAAGCTTTACTTCCACAATGTTTACTGAGGATGGCTCATGATGGCCTGAGTACTGATAGGGAAGATTCCCTCCTCTGCCTGCCCTGGTCTCCACGTGCTGCATGGAAGGACTTGTAACAGAATTATCTTGGTGCGCAGGGGCTGTGTCTGGGGTCAGGAGTGTTGGAAGGGGTGGGTCCCTGGGACATACTGCTATAGTGATGCAGTTTTGGGCTACCCAAACTGTAGACAGGACTGTTTCAGGCCCTGGAAAAGCCTAGATTGGGGAGGCACAAGGTGGTTTAAAGACACTAAGCCTCCTTTCCCAGTAATTGTGCCACCTGAGAACACACCACTGAATCTCAGCCACAGTCAGGTGCAGGGAATCAGGGAGTCTTCCATCAAGCATGTCACCTAAGCTGTCCAAGCCACTCCCCTGGGCCTTTGTCTTAGAAGGCCTCCTTCCCAGCCCTCTGTGTCCTTTTGGCAGGGAAGGAGTCCAGACCAAGAGTCCTCTTAACATACCACATCAGAAATGTTGCAAAAGCAACCATCTCTTACTTGGTTCTTCACTCTAATTATCTTGTGATAGGCAATGTTAATGTCTTAAAGCAGTCATTCTTAACCTTTTTTGTACCAGGACCCATTTGTAAACATCAATGGTCACTCCTGACCCAGTGCCTCTAACTCCTGACCCACTGTTCCCTGCCCCAGGCTCCAGCCCCCCAGTGTATAGGGAGGGGGGAGCATTGGGGGCCACAAGCAGCCCCTCACAGGCTGGAACTCTGCCAGCCTGCAAGGGAAATGCCACAGTTTCCAACTTTTTTCTCCTTTAAAGAAAAATCCACTTTTAAAATTTGTTGATTTTTTTTTTTTTAAGTCTGTTCACAACCCCTTCATATATTCTTGCAACTCATAGGTTGAGAAATGCTGTCTTAAAAGGCCCTTCCCCATTATGCGAGCTGCAGCTACTGAAGGCAGGGCAGGCAGATGCCAAGTGAGAGAGAACCCATCCTCCTGTAACGGCTTAGGGCCCTGGAATTTGGGAGCCTTGGAGGATGGCCTAAAAGGCCAGTCAAAGCATGCTTCCTTCTAGGTCGCTAAATCTGCCAGCTTGCAGATCAGCCTGGCGGTTTAAGATGTCAGTAGAGTTGGTGAGAAGTCTGTACATGGCTGGATACATGTACAGACTTTGAACCTTCACTGAGCAAGAATTAATAGATGCAAGACCTATGGCCTGTTTAATATGAACTGTAGGTGAGCACAGTGGCCCCTTCTGGCCCTGGAACATAAGACTCTATGATGCAGGGGAGATATGATGTTCACTCGAATGTGTGATGTAACATAATGGTTATAATATGAAAGCACCTAAAAGAGTAGGAGGCTTGAAATTAGCTGAATCCCTCAGAACAATCAGCTGGGCTAAGAGGACTTGCCACAAACTGAACATTTTCAGGGAAGGGCATACATGTGTCACTAAGTTCAATAAAGAAATATGTTTGTTAGGATCACAGTTAAGTTATAACATCTCAGTTACTGAGGGGAAAAAATAATGAGAATGCAGCTGGGGGAAAGGGTAAGGTGAGGGACCCAAGGGGACTTCCAGGAAGCAGTACGTTAAGCCTGAAGTCTGAAAACAAATCTGATGTGCCAGAAGTTTCAGCCTGAACATTTGTAGATTTTACAAAAAGCTGAAATTCTGTTTTTTGTTGCAGTCTGTACCTCAATTTAGGATTTTGTGCTTTTAAAATACCAGGATTTTTATAGTGGCCTCTTCAGCAACTAATGTTACAGCACCATGTGAACATGGCTACACTGATGTTTGGGAGGTAGCCTTCATGGAGCAACATTTCTGAGAGCACTGCAGCCTGGCTTGATAGGCTGGCAGTTTAGGTACTGTCCAAGTACTCTGAAATGATCAACCAACTTTGCACCCGTAGTTGGTATATCATGAATCAAAGGAGACCATGTGCTTCTCAGAAAGTTTTTCTCTAACTATCAGCCTCCTCTTATCTTACTAGGAGGTTCAGTTGCAGTCTTCTGTTCTTCATCCACAAGCTGATCTCATTTAAGCACTGGGCCATCTAAGGATAGATGGAGCTGTGTCATCTACATATATGCACTTGAGTCATCTGCCCAGTTCATTGAGGGGCCGCATCCAGATGATAAATAGTAAGGCAGCTTTTAAAGCTTCTGATATCATTAGGATCCTGGGAGAATTAACATTTCCAAAGTATTGAAAGTATGAATGCTGTAAGTGGTTTTTCATCAGCCCCTCTTATGAGGCATTATGTGCAAAATTAAGGTATAGAATCTTCATAAAAGAAATAAGCAGCAGTCTTGAAACCATTTGCTTTCAACTTAAGCTTAAACATCAAAAGTCTGTGGCCTTGTTGTCTTATGCCTCAACAGGTAAATTGTAGATATATAGTGGGTATTTTTTTGCATTAAAATTATACTCACCAGATGTTACTTACTTACAGGTAAAAAAAAAAAATCACCCAGCAAGGAAGACTGTACACTAGAAAAAAATGTCAAATCAAACTGGAGGAAAGGAGTTGTACCTCCACAGAGCAGGAATTTATAAATTATCTTGAAGTCATTTACTAAGGACTTCTAGGAAAATGTGGCTGACATTTGATAGTTCAGGTATCTTAACCATTTGCTAGTTCAGGTATCTTCATCCTATCATTTGATCAAATTTAATTTTGATTCCAAAATAGTTTTGCATTATAAATCCAATCCTTTCTCTATCTATTCCCTATCTTTCTCAGATGAAACCCTTTTTCGTGTGATATGTGAGATGGGCAACATTTCCTTAGGAGACCTTTTTTTAAATAAAAAACAAAAACCCCAAACCAGACACAGAACCCCTACACTTTCTGAAATCAAGCAAGTGGAGCATTTGGAAGATATAGGCTCTGGAAACAGTCTTTTAAACATTTGGGGGGGTGGTGGTCATCATCTCTCAGGACTTGCTTAGCCTGTTCAGTCCGTATTCATTTATCTGGTCTTTGGAAGACTGGGGTTGACTATACTGTTAAGCAGTTTGCCTGGTTAATTTTAAATTTGTCTGATACAGAATTTTAAGCTTGATGGAATCCTGTAAGGTCCCTGTTGTGTTTTACTAAGTCTACAGTGCTTAGCTTAGAAGACTCAAATATCAGCAAAAGCATCCTGCAGACTTTGTACTATCCAGAAGGGACTGAAGGACTCTGGCAGTTATAGCTTTGAAGAAACTTTAAAGAAGGCTACACCAAAAAATCCATACCACAGCATATCCATACCACAGAGGTTGTCAGTCACCTGAAATGAAATGTTTTTGATGGTTCCATATCAGTATGTTTTTGGAACTTACTGTATTTTCTCTTACACAACCCATACTTCCTCCCAAAACAGGCTGACAAAAAGTGGGATGCCCATTACATACAAGAGAAATGGCTCCCCACAGATCTGGAAATTTGGGAGGGTGGGGTGGGGGGGGGCAGTGGCAGCAATAATCACAGCTCTGGAAGCTATGACAATTAACAGTGCTGCCACTTCCACATTTCTGGACCCACTGGAAACCTCTTCCTCTTCCCCTGGCTGAATGACATGGCTTTACATGCTAGATTGGGCCAGCACATGGGGTTTATCCATGGACCTGGACCCAGTATGTGGCTCTGGACTGGTTCATTGGGCTGAATTAACACATGGCCAGCACATAGCTCCAGAGTTGGCATGCAATCCTCAACTTGGTGCACCAGGCCCACCCCAGCACATGGCCCTGGACCTGTCATGCTGGAGCCATTGTACAGGATCAGACTTGGTGTATGGCCCCAAACCTGGAGTGCTGCATCAGTCTCTAGGCCCTATCTGGTGTGTGGAGTTAGCTTGGGAGCTTGTTTGACTCCCTAACTGCTGCTACTTTGTTACCAGGAAGGACAATCTCCACTCCTTCCCCATTTCCCGCTGTTCAGGCTGCCCTTCCAAAATAAGGTGTATACTGTATGCGACAGTGTGCTCTATATGAAAAAATATGGTAATATCCCATGGGAAGTTCTGATATCTCAATTTTCAACCTGATATAGAATTAATTCTACCAACTGTAGTTCATAAATTGGGATTTACATTACTTGAGAAATTTCAGCATCTTAAAACTTGTTCATGTTCAGACTTGGAAGCCAAAATTTCAAAAGTTCTTGTGAACTTAAAACTGCCTGGGCAAGAAAATAACGGTGGAATCATCAAGAGTTACTATGTTTTTGGCATTATCAAAACAAAATATATAGTGTATAATATAGAGAAGTTAAAATTATATTAAAATGATAGTCAATTCTTGTTACCTTGTCAAATGTGGTATTTTGATAGAGAAAACAAGGAATTGGCCACAAGTTGTTTAAAAAGGAATGGTCAAATCTTTATATTCCTTTAAAATGTTTCTATTTTGAAACTATTGTATCTTTCAGTGGAAAAAACTGGTTGGTTGAAACATTTTTGCCATCAGTTCTGACCATTACAACCCCCATTCTCTGGAATAAATCGCAAAGGGCCAGATGGTTCACAAAAACAAAACTGCTGATTCTAAGCATGTCCTGTCTTTTGGCAACACTGCTATCCAGCGTCCTAAACCACTCTTGCTCTGAACATATGCTAAGCGGTGCCCAGCTGAGGTCCAGAATAGCCACAGTCACCATTTCCCAAACACTGAGCCACTGCAAGGACAGAACTGAGCAACTTCAAATCAGTGAGGCTTTTGGTCATCTCTGGGATTTTTTTTTTTTTTTTTTTTAATGAAAAGGAAACAAATTTACTGGAGTTTATTATGGTAAAGAAGGGTACATGCTCTGTAATTTTCAGAAATAGTAGAGGCTTACAAATCCCTGTGGGTCTCTATGGCTGCTAGCATTTTACCAACTGGGCCCTGGCCAGCATGCAGCATTCCATGTTTCTAGATGCATTCTTTTATAAGATGTGCTTAGCCTGAACGCCAGAATGAGGAGGAAATGACATGTTCTTCTAGCCTTCTAACATCTCTCCCCTAAGATGTGTTGGTATATAGAGTCAGTCCTCCTCCCAAGATGTGAATTAAGAGCATATTGCTAGTGTTTGTTTTTCTTTGATCTACAGGCCTAAGGACAATCTGAGAACTAAACTTTTTAAGTGTCTGTCAGCAGTATCTTAGGTCTTAATTTATTTTGCCATTATCCTAGACACATAGCAGTAATAGCACCTACTTGAAGTTGCAGGCAGGACTTATCCATAACTCACTAGGTATGATAGAAGGATAGATCATATAAAATTTGTGAGGATGCTTAGCAATAAGGCTATGATAGATGAGGATAAACTTAACATCTGCCTCTTCTACCGGAACTGAATCCTGGTCTGTGTTGCTTAGAAAAAAACCAAAACCAAGAGTTAAAAATAAAGTGCAGTTGTGCTGTTCATCTGATGATCTCAGAATACTTTGCTAAGTAGTGTCTTGTGATTTCCACACCCCTGCAGATTAGGTGCAACAGGTTGACATGATTTGATGTAAGGCATGCAAGATGTCTGTAGCAGAGCCTGGACTAGAACCCAGGTGTGTCAACTCCCAGTTCTGTGATCTAAGCACTAAACTTTATTGGAAACCCTTAAAAAATATGGCTGTTTGCATGGCTTTGTAGCATTGGAAGAGAATATGGGGGCCTTAAATATGGTAACTACATTGATCTGTAGTTTGTGTATGTTATGCAGTCTAAGACAGGGATGCTTAACCTCCAGCCTGTGGACCAAATATGGCCTGTGGAGCTCCCCATGGGTTGGGCGCTATGGTGGCAGGGGAGTGGTGGCCACCCTCCCCCAGCACGGTTGGATCCAGGCCAGGTCACGTCCCCTGCCCCCCTCCCTCCCCCATGGAGCTGAATTGGGGTTGGACCATGCCCCCCCCTTCCCCCCCACTGAGCCACGCTGCCCCCCAGACTTCTCTACCCAGCCAGGTGGGAACCTGTTGTGCCTGCTGCTGCCCCTTCCCATCTGGCCCACCAAGGGAAAAGGTTGACTACTGATCTAAGATATGCAGTTAGTCCAACAACCTATGTTACTATGGGGTAGGGGGATTAAGCAGTTCCAGTGCCATGCTATTTTGGCTACAACATCACTTTAACAACACTGCCATGCTATGATAGAAAGAAAGGTAAGACCCCACTGTAGCTGCAATGATACAGAGTTGTAAGGTGGTAAGGCGGTCTTAGACAATGGTTTTGACACACGGTGTACAAATTGCTGGGGTGCGAATATGCAAAGGTGTTAACAATCTTTTTTGGTCAATGGGGTGGGGTGGGGTGGGATGGGATGGGGGAGGGGTTCAGTCTGTCTCTGCTCTGGCTTCTGGTAAGTGGTCTCAGTTATGTATCTCTGAGCACAGCATGGGCCATCACCAAGTATGATGGTCCCTTGACCGTCAGATACCATGATAACATCTGATCATAATGTAATGCATAATGCAGTAACCTGTCATAATGGCTTCTTGCTCCCTGGCCTGAGGACAAACCAAATGCGTGGAGCAAGTTCTAGTATCCACAGGATAGTCCCCCATGGACTGTTCTGCCACTGACAGGTCAGTAGATCAGACCCTGACTCCACACCATCCTGCTGCCAGCTAGTCCTGGTGGCCATGGCTTCACTGCAGCTCAGAATTTTGCTGAATTGGATGAATCCTTAGCTGTCCCATGAGCATCGGCTTGGAGCCCTTTTTGTGCTATGAGCAGCACAAGGTGACTCAGCAGGGCTGAGGATTAGGCCTTTGAGGTGACCTGCAAGGGTCTTGTTTTTTTCTGAAGCATAGAACTTGCTTGTAACCAGTCCAGAAGGAAACAGAGTGTGGCTGTAGTTAAAGGAGAGCAATGGACTACTGCATTTTTTCTGGGTAGCATCCTAAGGAGCTGAGAAGGCTGAGCTGTGGGCTCGTGGTGTTCTCTGCCACAATGAGCAATACTCAAGCACCAGCCACAGAGGGGCTTAAAACAGACTTGCTGATGCAATTCTTCCATCGCAGAAGACGAGTCATGAGTTGTACAGAAGAACATGTTATTATGTCTGTCTCTGCAGTCCAGGTTTCAGATGGGATATTGGCAGGGTAAAGAGTACAGACCCTAATCTAGCAGCTGTCACTCACACCAAAGACATGTTTTTACCACAT
>NW_005841888.1:1029058-1039159 GCF_000455745.1 Alligator sinensis
CACCCCCTGGTCCTGTTTGCAGGCATTCAAACTGAATATGTGGCAGTGAAGCCATTTTAGGGATCTCTCTCTATAACCACTGTCTCCGGTGTGCTGGAGAACACCTGCGGAGGATGTTCCTTGAGCAACCTCACGCCCCATTTTGGGGGCTGGTGCATCTGAATGGTGGGCAGGGCACACCTGGGAGCAGAGGAGCACCTCTCCAGCAGCAGCGAGGGAGCTGGTGTAGATGTACCCAAGCAGTCCTTTATCATGCCTGAAGGCTGACTCGCAGAAGTAAGGGGTAAACTAGGATGAATTCTTCTTTTAACCAGGGGCCTAAACATGGCTCATGTGGCTGGCAGTGAAGTTAACGGGAACACTTGTGAATAGGAATACTGTGAGAAAGTGGGAGCAAGAGTTTGCAATGTCTGGGCCTATGAGAGTCATGCCCTAGATTATTAACCCAGGGCATCACTAAGCTTCCCCACTGCCTGTACTGCTTGTTTATATACGGGTTTCCCTCACTTTATGCAGGTTCTGTATGTGTGAATTCACTCTTATGTGATGACCCTTTTTATACCAAAAATTTGTTATAAGTGAGGTAAATTCACCCTTATGCCATCGGTGTGGTGGAAGCCTGAAGTCAGCTGCTTTGTGCGGTGAATTGTGGGAGTGACGCGTGCCAAAGATAGCCTCCTGTGTGGATCTGCACTCCTCGCTCGTTGCCTGTGACACGTTTCTGTAGTTGCCATCCTGATTGTGACAGTGCCCTGTGCTGTCTACTGTTGGTGAGTACCACAATTGTCTTGTAAAAGTGGTAGAAATGGGTCTGGGGGTCAGTACAGCTGAGGTCTTGGAAGGTATCCCTATTTGTTACATTGTAAAGTGGGTTCCCCTTTATGTGAATTCGAGTGATGCGCCGTTTTCCAGGAACACGTGTACAGCATAAAACGAGGGAAACCTGTATTGTGCTTTCTTCAGTCTGAAAAGGGGAAATAATATATTGCCAACTACAAACTTTCTAAAATCATGAGGTTTTGTTTTTATAACTAATATAAGCTTTTAAGGTTTTTCAGACTTTTCTACATGACCATGAGGACTAGAAGCTTAAGTTTATGCCTTCTGTTGTCTCAAAACAGCAGCTGGAGGTTTCTGAGGAAAACTGGGAAGGTTATGGGACTCTGTCAGGAGAACTGGCAACACATCCCTCTTGGTTGCAGTGAGTTTGTCCACTTTGCCTTCTTTAAAAAGTAACAATAGCTTTCTATTGGGGTAAAAATATTTCCCTTACAGCCTTCCTATTATCCATACCTTCAGTACAAGTTTAGGATATTTTTCTTTAAACAGGGTACCAAATTTGATTGCCTTTATGGCCATCTTGAATATTTTCCAAAAAGCAAAATACTGGTATATGAAATCATCTACCTTTCTCCTCTTTGAAAATTTTAAGTGCCTGAGGGATTTAAAACAGCAAAGGTTGTTTACTTTCCACATGTGCCTTTGCCAAGGAGAAATAAAAGCTACAACAAAGTGACACACATCCAGAGGGAAGGTTCGGTCTGACTCTTGCTGGGAACAACAGCCCTGTTTCCTGTCCTTTCTGTATCCATTGCAGCTTTGCAGAATGACTCCTGAGTGCAAGAGGGAATAACGGTAGTGGTGCTCAGCATCCTGAACTGGGTATGTTGTGATGTGATGTGATGTTCTAGGGCTGTCACTGCAGGAGGAAGTCTACGCCTCAAGTTCTCAGTGAGGTGCAGTTTTATGCCTATGTTTAATTTTAAACACTGAGCAATGCCACAGAGTTCAGCAGCACTATTTACATCCTTACGGTTGCTGCAACTTTGTCTTCATCCCTAGCTTCAGTTCTCAAGACTGGAATCTAGTCTCTCCAGTTTTATTTTCTAGCCATACCTTTGAACCTGTTAGTTTGCTGTTGATCTATGTGACAGTGGAAAATAATTCCACGTGCATTCATGACAGGAAATGTTAGAATGGTTCCTTTAAAAGATTTAACCTTGTGGGCAGGAAACGGGTCATTTTGTTTACTAGACAAGAACAGAATTCCTCCAAAATACGTAACTGACCTCAAAAACACTTCCAATGATCCAACTTCTATGTCAGTTACTTGGTTTTGAAAGTAACAAAAATGAAGTTTTACGTTTGCTAAAAAGGCACATCCTGTACCAGGAAATTGGTCAAACTAAGGTATTTTGTTGTTGTTAAAAAATACATTAAAAAAATTCTGAACTTCCCACCTACCAGGTTTTGGACTACCACCATTTTTTATAACCAAATCCTATGTCCCTAAACATGCTGGTTTCTGATGGATGTGCTAAACAATTTTAATAGATCCCAATGATTCTGATGCTAATACATGGCTTTTTTTTTTTAATTGATCAATTACAACACACCAGCCACCTCCAAGAATGGAACATTGTGTTCCAGTTCAAGCATGTCATAAGACCCAGTTTGCTTAATCTGAATTTGCAATCTTGTCTAGTGCTTCTTTGGCATGTTGTGTTTTTTAGGTGAACTTTGGACTGAGGTGAAGTAATGCCACTCTCTCCCTCACATGAGAGACATGACTAAGAATGTTTATGTGGTCTCCGAGTCGTTGAATTCAGGGTTGGCTTGGCTGCAGTTTATCTAGATCGGACAATATCCTGTAACATGATGCTCATTCGTCTAAATTTAAAACATCATAATTTGACAAAAACAAAAAATAGTGATACAGAGGTTTTTAATGGTGATCCAAGTCTTGCTTTGGCATGTGTTTGTGTCTGGCTCCCATTCAAGGCAATGAGGAGTTGGCATATACGTGAGAGCAAAATTGGGTCTTTAACTGAAGACACTTTAAAGAAACAAGGATGCTTTATTGCGAGAAGAGGTTCAAAAATGCTTGTAACGTGTTGCATATACCACTTTGGTGTGGTAGGTGTTTCATGGTGGTCTAATGCAAGTATTTTTATCTGATAAAATGCTAAATAGGAAATAAACTACAAGGAAAAAAGAAAAAACCTCAATGGACTTTGGAGCCCAAATTTGGAAGTCAACAGGAGCGCTTTGGGGTTACCCTAAGTACAGCATCAGGTTACTCTCATCAGGCTCATTTTAAGGCTCTGGTCTGAACTTCATACCACAACAGAACAACGTGGCCCAGGTGCCTGTGGGCAGTTCTCGTATCAGCTGTATAATCCGTATCACATTTAGTTTGATGAAGACTGCAATTCGTAACTTTGCCAGCAACTAGTTATTCATACATTGGATAAGAGTCTTTACCTTCAAGCCAAAAAACACTCCTCAGCTTGTTCCATATTAATCACATTGTAGGTGTCAGATCTTTAAACAGTCTTGTAACTTTAGCATTTAATTTTATTATCTGTTTCATGTACAGCCTGATTAGCAGTTTTAGATTCTGTGTCAATACCTTGCAAAGCATAACTCACATGGACTAATCCCTGGTGGTTTTTAGAAGGAATATTTTTACCATTTGTGCGGGCCCTCTCCCGATCCCGCCTGGGTCGCCATGTGCGAGTTCTCTCCCGATCCCATCTGGGTCGCCATGTGCAAGCCGGGGGCGAGCCGGGCCCGTCTTTGTGCACACAGGCTGTGGCCAGCAGCCCGGGCACGCGGGGTTGGAGAAAACCACGGCGCAGTATGGTGCGCTCGAGCTAGAATCAGTCACGGAGGCGTAATGGTTGATTGAAAAGATTATTTACTTACACCCCAGGTTGTCGCGGTGTAGGCTGGTCAGCTTTCCAGGCACGGCTCCGCTTGAGTTCTCGGTGGAGGACTCTAATAGACTCGGTTCCTTGACCCTGGAGTGGTTTAGGCTCCGCGGGTTCAAGAATTCGTTCCCACAGAGCAGCTGTATCTCCGTGGGTTACTCGGTTCCCATATCCCCCAGAGCTGTTAAGACTCCGTGGCTTCGACAATTGGGCCCTTAGGACAGGGATACGTCTGGACTGCGATCGGCGATGGGGAGAGGCTAGAGGTTATGTGCCTTGGAGTTGTTAAGGCTCCGAGGGTTCGGTAAATAGGTCCCCCGGAGTTGTTGAAGCTCCGTGGGTTCGACAAATTAAACCTCTGTTGCCCTCTTAAGGAAAAAGCTGGGTTCGTGTGGATCAGCAGCGCTTAGAAATCCTCACGCTCCTTTCCTGAACTCCACGTGCTTTCTCTCTCTCCGACTTGGGCGGAAACTACCCAAGCCTTTTGTATGGCTAGCAAGCCAATAGCTAGCCGCCACGTATGCCTACATTTAGAACCGGCCAATAATGTGGCACGAATCTAAATACAAATGGCAGGAACTCCTTTGCATCGTGCATCACTATAATGCAAAAGGAATGCACTATGCAAAGAAAGCTACAGATCTGGCGGGAAAAACTCCTGCACGCGGGTTCTTAATTGCAACAGAACACTCCGCCGTGCAAAAGAGCTGCAATTTGGCGGGAACATGATTTAGCGATGCCGAAGCGCACACAAACAAGAAAACCACAACTTTGGGTTGTGACACCATTAAACATCACTAGGTTTTGTTTGGTGCAATTAATCACATCGTTTTGATTTTTCTTCCAAACATGAACTGCTTATTTTTGATAAGGAGTGATGTATGTCATGGCAATGACCATCCTTTTGGTTGCCAGCAAGGGTAGACTCTGGAGCTGAAAAGTTTGACCTGAAGTATTTGGTGGCAGGGGAGGAGGGGGGCAGACTTTCAAAGGCATTTAGGTCCCTAAAGATGCAGATAGATCTATCACCCATTCATTTCCATGAGTCAGATACCTCACCTGTTTAGGCACTTTTGTAAATCTCAGTAGATTTATCCTGTATTTCTAGGCACCTAAATACCTTTGGGAATCTGTCTCTGTCTTCTGGTTGATGACTACAGAAAAGTAACATCCTCCTGAGAATTGAGTACATCTTAGCCAGTGGGTTACACCATTTACAAAGTATATTCTCTGAATAGCCAATGTTAATCAAGGAGTACAAAACAGCTGCAGTGCCCTTACAGCACCTGTTGACTTTGCTATGGTTCAAGGATGCTTTTGTACCTTCAGAAAAAATGATTTATTGGAGCAGATTCTCTTCCATTCTCCTGAGAATTGGATCCCCAAGGGATAGCGCAGAAGGAGGAAAGGGCAAAGATGCCGTTAATATATCTTTGCAGCGTTCTTATGCTGGGCTGTTGCTGGGAGTGGTCATGGTCTGGGTACCCTGAAGGAATCCTGCCTTTCTGCAGTTGCCTATGTGCTGTGTTTTATTCCTAATCCCTGTAACGCCCTTGCTGAATCTCTAAATATGGGGTTTTGAAAGGAGGGTCACATTAGGGAATGTTGACAGCTGTCACCTACTGCATCTGCAGTTGGGAAATTCTACATCGGATTATGTCGGCTTCTTAGCAGTTCCCATATGGCACCAGTGCAATGGTGAGGGGCTGTAGCAGGGGCCAGAATCAACTTGCAGCCATTGACAATGTGGCTGTAGCACTATAATTGACTCTCAGCAGATCCCAGTGTGAATTACTGATGCAACTTCCTTTTGGAAGCAGTTTGTTTGTGAATCCATGAGAAGACTTCATACTCCCTAACAAAAGATAATTCCTGAGAGTAAGTTTGGACCAAGCAGCAAAAGGACTTTCAAGTTAAGATAACCAGGGGCCTAAGCTCAGAGAAGAAACATGTTTCTGTTTTTAGGGACAGACCCATCCTGAACTCGCTGACATCAATGGGAGCAAGATTTGGCCCAACAAACCCAGGTGTAGGATGACCTTATGTGACTGAGCACAGAGGAAAATAATTTTCTTTACAGGTTCAGATCCCACTGTGTGGCTTTCTCCACTCAGCAATGGCCCTGTCTTGTTAGGCCTCTGCATGGATCAGAAAGTGACCCCCCCCCAGTGCTGTGTTTTCCAGTAACACAACAGAACTATCAGTGGTTATGTCAATGCTTACTTCCCCTCCCTAATTTACCCGTCTTCCTGCTCATACCTCATTGCTCCAAGTGTAAAATCGTAAACACATCTTTGCCCAGACACCCACTTCCAGCCGTTCACAGATGTTTCCTCTTGTTTAGATTTCCTTTTCTCAACTATCCTCCCGTGGCTGTGAATGGAGGTTTTTCTTCCTATAATCTCCCATGAAGACACTTCAAAGTGCCTTTGTCTAACCACATTTTCAGTAATCTGATAATAGAGGGATTGAGACAGCTGCCATTTTGCTCTGTGATGCTGGTGTTTGCATGCTGAACACCTGTTTAAAAAAAAAAGTACCAGTACCATGTTCGGAGGATCCAGGCTCAGAGGCTGAATAAGATGAACAGTGTGGCATCTCTCAACCTATTCTTTATCTTGGAAAGGTACAGCTGTGTAAATTGGCTGCATATACAGCTGTTGATAACAACAGCCTCTCATCATATGAGCATCCTTAGTGCACATCTGGAGGTTTCATGCCAGTCCAGGGTCTTATGCTTTGCTTGTGTGGTACTCATGTGAACCAAGCCCAGTTGAGTTTCTAGTGTAGCTCCACAGCTCCAGCCTCTGCAGGCTTTTAAATTTATTAAAAAGAAGGGAGGAAAAAGATGGAGCTAGAATGTTTTCAGTGGTGGCAGATGAACAGAACAAGGCACAATGGTCTCGAGTTGCAGCAAGGGAAGTTTAGGTTAGATATTAGGAAAAACTTTTTGTCTAGGAGTGTGGCGAAGCAATGGAATGGGTTATTTAGAGAGGTTGTGGTATCTATCCTTGGAGGCTTTTAAGGACTGGCTCAACAAAGTCCTGGCTGGAATGATCTAGTTGGGGATGGTCCTGCTTTGAGCAGGGGGTTGGACTAGAGGACCTCCTAATGTCCCTTCCAACCCTAATTTTCTATGATCCTACCTACCTCTTACCCTCCCTCCCTGCCCCCACCATCCCTGCAGCCCCAGGAAGCCTTTGGAGGAAAATGGAGAATCATGATAGGCTATGCTGCAAGGGGATACTGGGTGAGTGGGAAGAGGCTGTGCCCATCTGCAATCCCTTGTGACAAAGCTCCAGCAAAAGAGCTTGACATCCACTGGTTAAAGCAGCTAATTTTGTATGCTTCAAAATTGCCTGCATAGTGTGGGAGAAGGCCTTTTCAGTGGATAGAACAGGGGATTGGGAACTGGGATTCCTGGTTCTGCCTACACTTGCATTGGGACCTTGGGCCATCACTTTTGCTTGCTGTTCACGGTGTGGATAAATCCTGATTGTTCCCTCATCTGAGGATAGGGGAGAAGGATGTCTGTCCCCAACAAACGCAGGGAGGACTCAAGATCTTCTGCTGGAAGGCCCTCAGCAAACTCCAGATGCTGGAGCAGCTCTGCACCAGAACAGATCGCTGCTTGTTTAGAGCACAACAATCTGCCTGTTTCTAAAATACTGGAAGCAGGAGGTGGGCAAGCCCTAGTCAACTGGCACCCTGGAGCAGCAGCTTGTGTTTACACGTTCCTCCATCGAGACCAGGGCTGCCGGTTGCATGAGGACGTGAGGATATGAGCCGTGTCTGCGTCAGTTCTGTTCGTTACACACTGAGCAGCTGCTCCCTGCACATGGAGCTGTGCAAGCCCAGATTTGAGAGAGCAAAGCATAAACAGCAGCCATTGCTTGGCAGGGTGACAATGTCAATACAGTAACTGGCATTTTTTTTTTAGCATATTAAAGAAAGGAGGATCACGAGTACTACAAACAAGTAGAATCAGTTCTGCTGTTGGCTTGGTCCTGCTATGACCTACAGGGGCTTATAAGGCTTTACAGAGCTGGCATCACCTCCTCTATTAGCTTCACATATGGCGAAACTGAGGCACAGAGTAGTGAAGTGACTTGCGTCCTCTCGAGCCTTTTCTCCTACATCTGTCAAGGCGTAGTAGTTCGCTGAAGCTTCTGGTTTCTAATACTGCAGAAGACTCAGGTTTCCATTGAAAAAGGAAGAATTTTTATTTGCAGTGGCAGAAAGACTGTCAGCAGTGTGAAACCAGCTTGACATAAAGGCTTGAAAGCCAGAAAGCAAGCAATAAGATTTATTACTTAAAAATCAGGTGGTGCTGGGGATACTACTCATGTCTTTGCCTGGCTGCAGCTGGCAGTTCTGGATGGGAGCATCATGCCACTACCCCAAGGATGGCACAGCTATGGGTGAGGGAGCAGAGTGCAAGAGAAGTAAATTGTTGGTCTTAAAGAGCAAAGAGAGGTAGTTAACTGTGTTAGTCAAGTCAGTCAGAAAGTAGGGTAGACGCACCGTTTTAGACTACTTGAGCACAAGCATTCATTAACCCAAGTTTACTTAATCAGATGCTACAATCTTGGAGCAAGCCACAGGCTCTGTAGAGCAAACTGGGACTGTTCCTAAGGTCTAGTTTAAGCTGTGTTACCCTCTCTCAGAAATTACAATCAAGAATACATCTGTATTTCTCATTGCTTCTCCGGATCCCAGGTTTACAGTAAAACTGACAGTATCAAGGAAGAGCTGGAAGCTAGGGCCTGTAGATAAATGGAGGGGGCCAAGGGAAAGGAAAATAACCTATTCTGTTATATTCCCCCCCGGTGGTCAGACCTTTTTGCTTCAACTCTCAGTCCAAGGGTCTTTTCTGACTGGACAATGGATTAGCTGGAGGAGGTGGTCTTGTACTCTGGCAAGAAGATCTGCATTAGAGGTATGGTGTGAAATCAAGCTGGTGGGGTGAAAGAGACATTGTCACCTAGAGTTTTCTCAATTGCTGCCTTTTTACAGTCGCCTTTCCCTCTCTTATTTCCTCTGCTGCATGGAACCTCCAGAGGATCTGACCAAGGCCTCAGACATGCACTGGGATTGGTTGGTGTGGACGGACGGTCGCACCCACTGGCCATAATGACAACAGGCCGCAGGGGTTCACATTAGGTGATTCTGATCCAGGGTCTGAGGTGATGTACTAACTGTCTAGGGAGCAATAGACTTTATACAGAGAATAGATTTGAGGAAAATGTAGTTTTCCTAGACAATCATCCCAGGCATTCCTCACAACCATTACATTGGGGAAACTCCAGTTTCAAAGTGATAGAGAGGTGCATCCAGTCCAACGGAGGGGTGCCTTGAATCTAAAAAGGTTGAGACCCACTGCCCTAAGATCTATGGCAATTGTCATAAGGGAGTGGAGTGGGTTTCTTCAGATCCGTCTCAGTGACAAAATTGAGGTGTCTAGGCTCCCTGTGACTGCATTTTGGTACAAAGCACTAAATGCTCCAGTCAGTGAAGGCAATCACAAAGTTGCATAAATAGCAAGAGCCTTGGTACTACTTCCCAAATGCTTTGCTTCTGACTCTGCTGCTTGCACTGCAGTGACCCTGCCAGGAAAAGGCTCTCTAAAATGACTGTGCTTCACAGCACTGACCCCGTCCTGGCTGCAGTCACACTTCTTGTACTGCTGTGGGGCATCTTGAAGAAATGCTTCAACAAAGATCTGCTTCTGCTCAAATCTGATGCACGGCTGAGGTTTTTAAATCTCCCTGTGCAGACTGCTCATTGAAATGCAAAACCCATCAGAGTCGCTCCTGTCTGCCAGCTTCCCCTGTGACAACCTGATAATCCATGATAATGAAGAATTTTATCTCCATTCTTAAACTGTAGCCATGTCTCTGTATCGCACAATAAATGAGACTGAGCCTTCAGCTATTCTGCAAGCAGGGTGCATGCAAGTTCTAACCAAGGGAACAGACGGTTGCCATTATGAGATGCATTTTGCACTCACCTAAATATCTTCTGGAACCAGGCAGTAAGCCTAGCCCAGAAGAATGCTGCAGGCAGCCTCTGTCTGTGGCCAGCTGTCTTCTGGGGGTGAAACCTGCTCCCGCTGAGATCAACCATAACATTCCCTCTGGGGTCAGTATTCACCTTTGGTGCCTTCACCTCTAGGAATAGCCACTGAGCCTTTTTTCTTTGAGTACTTGTCCAGTGCTGATATAGGGAACAATATTGTTTAGATATACTAAATACCCTATTTTCCAGGGAGACTAGCTATGCCTGCTGTTGTCCCAGCATTGATAATGCAGACCTGGTGGCCCTGAGGCTGGACTGTGCTGTGCTGGTTTTCAATGCATCCTTTTACTGTTGACAACAACGGCATTCC
>NW_005841888.1:1039190-1042914 GCF_000455745.1 Alligator sinensis
TAGACAACACAACCCAAAGAATTCAGATTTCTGCATAAGTCCCATCCCCTTTTCTCTCCTTCCACTACCTGTGGCCCCAGGAATCTGCTTGGGCTGGGAGCTGGGTGAATATTGCTCCAGGGATGTTCACAATTCTTAGGTCTTCCATGAGCATTACTGCAAGCGGCTTTTGTTTGTTGTAGGAATGTGCTCAGAATGTCTCGCATGCATTTTAACGAGTGCTCGCCCATCTTACCATGTGACTCTAGCAACCAATCAGCTGAAATACTCATAGAAGGCTTTCTGAGGCTGAAATTTATTCATGGAAAACATCCATTGATCACTTCTGAATAGTGAAGGAATTGAGGAAAACTGCAATCTGCTCAAAGAAAGAACTAAACTGAAAGGAAGGATAAGCTATTTTCTCTAACTGGGGAAAAAAGGCAGTTGAAGTTTAAATTCCATTATTAATAATGATGTTAATACTGAATACATTGCAAACAACACAAACAAACGTGTTTCTTCCTCCCAAGGGAGTCTGGCATGTTGCTGTCTCCTCCTGTTTGATTTTTGCCACTGTGTCAAGGCACTGGGCTAGTGATCCAGAGAGCAGACACCCAGCATCTTGCAGGACTGGCTTGCCTTCCCCTGTACCAGGCCTGAATGTGTAAAAAGCAATAACAGGGGATCATTTACCTCCTATGCCACTTCTGACCTGAATTGCAGGTAGACTTGGATTTTCTTCTGCTCTTCAGAGTAGGGCTTGGACAGGGACCAGAAAGGAGTTGTGGGCAGCTTGTCTGGGGGATGGGGGAAAGGCTGGCTCTCTGCCACTGCCCGTACACTCCTGGGGGGTATGGGGGACACGTGCCTCCCAGATGTGGGCTGTCTGCTGTGGGCTTGAGCTCCCCACCCTGTTCCCAGTGGCCTCTGTGGCCCAGCAGGCAGGACCCAGCGTAGCAGGACAGAACGGGGCAGGGAAGCTTGGAGCCGGGTGGGCAGGGGGCACCTGACCATGGCAGTGTGGGGCTCATGGTGGTGGTACTGAGTTTCCCTACCCCGCTGTGCCCTGCTGTGCCGAGTCTCGCTTGCTGGGCCACGGAGGCCCCCTGGGGGAAGGCAGCAGGGCAGGGAGCCTGAGCCCCTAGTGCCCCCCCCCCCCCCCCCCCCCCCCGGCCACGGGCTCCACACCAGGTGTGCTGCCCATGGGAGAGGGGGAGTCAGGCTCCATGCTCTGCTCCATATTCAGGCTGCAACAGCCACTGCCTCCAATGGGGAGCAGCCGGGGCTCGGGCACTGCTGGTGGGGCAGGGGGCTGTGCACCCGGGTCCCTGGTCTTGAAGCCCTGGCATCTGGGGGGACCCCTCTGGAAATGTTGGGAGGAGGCAGGGGGCTGTGGGTGGGGAGTGAGGGGCACCAGCAGGGCTGGGGGGCTGTGGCTTAGTGAGGGGCAATGGCGTGGGCAGGGCATCGGCATAGCAGCACAAAGTGGGGGGAGGCAGGGAGGAACAGCTGCAACTGGACTCTCATCCTGGTGAGCAAAGGGGGCAGGGGGAGCTCTGATTTTTCCATAGTAAAAAAACCCCAAAGTCACAAACCAAAATGTATAAGTATTTACAATTTACTTTATTACAGTGATTGAGGCACTTTTAGGCTTCTGAATTGCTTTAAAATTATAAATATATCAATAATATATTGTATTCAACTGATGATATATAGCATCAGTGGCATTTAATTTTAATCATGGAAAAACACAGATTTTGGGGATTTAATCAGGGACTTTGTTTTTAAATCAGAGCATTTTTGTTTTTAAACAGGGAAAACTAGGATCCTGCTTATAAGAACACTGTGGTCAGAGAGAGAGGAGTCATTTCAGCCTATCCATTTTCCATTTTCTTTTTTTTATTATAGCTCTTCTCAATCAGCCAAAAGTTCCTTTTGGTAGAAATCAGTGTTGCTCCACTGAAGTCACCAGCTGAAGCTTTGGCCCAGTGAGCATCTTTGCTTTTAGAGAAATTCTTCTCACCTGTTTCCTCTTCTATTCTAGAAGTCATATGCTTTGGTAGCTAGTAATAAGATCTTAAGGACAGAAGCTAAACAACCTTAACGTCAAGTAACCATATGTGCAGTACTATGGTGTTTGCTCACATCTGCCTGCATTTCATTGTAGTACTAGGGTGTTTGCTCACATCTGCCCTCCATCCCAGTGATGCACTGCTGTAAAGGTGGTACTAGTCTGAGTCTCAGTTAAAACCTGTATTTCATGTGAGCCTCTTTATCTGAAAGACAAGGGACAGAAGGCTGGCTTCCCTGCAGTCACAATCTTGCATGTCTTCAGGTTGTAACTTGGGGCATTTTCCCTCGCAGTCCGAGGGGTTACATCTGAGTATCTCCATTGACTAAAGGAACCTGATTTGCCCTAAGTGTTGCCTGCTGTGAACGTGATAGAGAAGGATTTAATGGGGTGTAGGTTGTAGCTGTGTTGGTCTAAGGACATAGGCAGACAAGGTTCTTTGGGTGAATCCGATGTGTTTTATTAGACCAACTTAAATAGTTGGAAAACAATTATTAAGCAAGGTTTCGGGTTCAAAAACCCTTCATCTGGCTAAGGAAGTTTCAGCAGTTGGTGTTGCTCTTCCTGGATGGAATGAAAAGTAAAGAAGCCAGAGGCTGGGCTGGTATGCATAAAAGACAGGTAGTCAGTGAAAATGTAGATTGAGGAGTCAATGGGTGAGAGACAGGCTGGGGAGGGGGGGAAGAGAGAAGGGGAATGAAAGTGGAGAGATACCTGGGGAGTCAGATGTCAGGCAGGTTATAATGTGTCATAAATCCAATGTCTATATTTAGTCCATGATTTTTAGTATCCAGGAGGTTGATGAAGTGGAGTTCATAGCTCGTCTCTGGGAAGTGTTGTGTAAATTTCCTTTGAGGATTAGAACTGAGAGATTGGAGAGAGAGTGGCCCTCCTGTGAGAAATGTGCCCCCACAGGTAATTGGGTATTTCTGTCTTTGATAGATTTCCAGTGTGTGTTCATTCTGGTGTGCAATTGTTGTCTGGTCTCTCCTACATATCTTCCATCAGGGCATTTGGTGCATTGGATGAGATATATTACATTTCTGGAGGTGCAGCTGTAAGATGCAGGAATGGTGATGGCTCTGTTGTGCGAGGTTTGGTGCTTGTTTGAAGGCTAGGATGGGTGGCTCTGGGAAGATCTTTTTAAGAATAGGGTCTCTTTCTAGTATGGGTTGCAATTGTTTGAGGATTTTCCGTACAGGTTCAAGGGAGGGGTGATATGTCATAACCAGCAAAGGTTTTAATGGCAGTCAGGAACCACGCAGAGTACCCTGAGGAGAGCCAAGCACTTCAGCAGAGCACAACATAGCATCTGCACAATAGGCAGAGAAGAGGGCTTGGCTTTACCCTTGGTCATGCCTGTCTCCTGGAAAGTCAGCTATATTTTCTTTCCTTCTAGGTTCCTTATAAACCCCCCATCACCAGAGTATCTGAATACCTGCCATTACACTCCAGAAAAAATGCCTTATGCCAGGGAGCTAGGACATTAGCTGCTGCTGTAAATGGCCTTGCATTATGGACTTGAGGGGACTGCTCCAGTGAGCCTAGGCTGTTCTGCTGGAAGGGTATGTAGAAGATAGTGGTGCTGTGCATGTTAGCAACTCCTTTTTTGTTGACTAGAACTTGCTGTTGGTTCTCCTGTTGGGCTGTGCTGGTGAGGAACTGCTGAAC
>NW_005841888.1:1042945-1045604 GCF_000455745.1 Alligator sinensis
CAGACACCCAAGGGCTGTGTCTCCTTGTACTTTTATACTGGTGTGACTCCATGAGCTTCCTAATTAATACCCAAGTAAGTGAGAGGAGGCTCTGGTTCTTGCTTCCTTCTCTTGTACAGCAGTGGATGATACAACACATTCACTTCTCCTTACCAAGTGCTTCCCTTTTAATTTACCGGCATGGACTGACCCTGCATCATCTTTTACAATTTTGACACATCTGTCACTAGCACGCTGCCCCACTTTGCTTTGAGAGGCAAGGATTTCTTAGGGTGATGTCTTTTTTTGGATCAACTTTGTAGTCAAGATAGAGTTAGACAAGCTTTCAAATGCCAGGCATTCTTCATCATGTCTGACCAGATAACGCTAAGCATACTTTACTGGGTTACATTTGACCTCTCCAGTACCTCCTAAGGGCCAGGCCTAAGTTTTCCCTGCTATCCATGGACATGTCTACACTGTAAACATGCCATGCTGCTCTACACAAGCCAACTCCTGAACTAAAAGCAGTGTAGTTGCTTCCAGAACAGATAAATTAGCAATGACCGTCAGCAGTGTTAGTTTTCCCAGGTGCAGCGTTATGCAAATACTGCTATTTTGCTTCTGGTTCAAGAGGTAGTGGCAAAGAATTGTGTGGCATGTTTGAGGGAGCCACTGTGTAGCACAGTAAGTGCAATAAGCCTTCTCTCTCCATGTATTACCACACAGTATTTCTCAGACATTGGTTACTGTAACTGAGTACAAGCATGTGCCTCCTTTCCAGTGCATTTTTATACTCAGAATGATAATGAAGGCATAGGCATGTCCAGGCCACTCTTTTCCTCCCACTCCCCACTCTTTTCCTCCCCAGATACTACACCACCGTGAAAAGAAGTACAAAGCCCAGTGTGAGCCATAACTGCCATTTCCCTGGGAAACTGTTACTGCCCATTAAGCAGTTCTTCAGAATGATAAAAGAGCTGTGCCCTTCTTGTCTTCTCTCACTCGTGCTGCTGTGGCCTTTCCACATGCAAGGGTTACTGTGTCACAAGATGGCAGATGCTCATTACGTTGGCTTAAAGTCTAAACCTCACTTACTCATCACTTCCTCTAAGCCCCGTTCAGTGGCATTGCATGTGTAGTGTCACATGGAGGGAATTGGATCTGTGGGCCAGCTGGCTTGAAAGCAAGCAGTCAGAAAGCTCAACATTTGAAGAAACAGGAAGAAGAAAAAGATTTTAAATCACAAACAGAAGTCACTACAGAAACTGTTCCCAAGGAGGGGAGCAGGATGAAGTTTGTTTAAGCATCTGTCAGACAAATTGGGAGTCTAGTAAGGGGATAGACAGAGGACAATATGCACACAAATCATTTCCACTGCTTCACTGTAAGCCTAATGAGTGAATTTGCAGAACAGAAGCAAAAACAATCATGGCAAAGTACATGTATACATGTGTTGGAAAGAGAGAGATGGCTTTAAGTACAACTTCTCCACATGTGAGTAACAGGCAACTGAAAGAAGCAAAAGTGTCCTTCAGCTATCTAACGTGGCAGTTTAACATGCCTATTTAAAAATGTAGCTACACAACTTGGAAAAAAATGCTGCAAGGATAACCCACTTTGTCTAAATCCCCAGTTTAGTTGTTTTTTCATTACTATTTTATATTACTATTATATAGTCCCTGCCTATAACTGGAATTAACCCTGATTCAGTCACTGAGGGCCAAGAACTGGTGTTGCCCTGGCTGAAATAGAGGTAAGCGCAACCACTGTAAATTATGGCTGCCTTGGTCTACCCTGGCACTGGCAGAGGTGCAGTGATACTCCCCACCCATGGTCTGCTCCTGATCCCCTCCCTACTTTGCATGTCTTTGGTATGAATTAAAAATAGTGAAGAGTGAATGATGAATTAAAAACTGAAGAGCTTTATCTGGCCTGCTTTTTTCTGTGGGAGAGCTCATTTAACAACCAGGAACATCAAGATTTTCCCTTTTTTATTCATCTCCCATCTCTTTGAGTGGTTCAGAAGTGGGCTTTCTGTCTCTTCCCTTTCTGATAAGGACAGAATTCCCTCCCCAGGAGGAAGGAGAGGCATTTTCTTGGGAATACCTTGAGGAGTATTGTGAGCCGCATGAAGCATCACCAAGGGAGGACTGCAGTTTCCATTTGAGAAGTGTGATATGAAGGGATTTTAGGTCAGTCATGTTTCCTTCCCGCAGTTGCTGCCAGGAGACTGAATTATTTAGCAGTAACAAGTTATAATAGACTAGATTGTCTCTGATAGCAGGAAAAACCTACTTGGGGAGCAGGAAACTCCCTAGGAACCAGTGTATAGTTTTTGCCATGCATAATGCAGAAGTGTCCCCTTGCTCTCAGTGGGACCAACAGCCCTGCCAACATGTGGATATAATAGGACCCATGCAGATCACAAGATTTTTGTAGAGAGCAAGGCTATCTGCACGGCACTCCAGTGCTTCGACAAGCTGCCTAAGTCATTCCTCATGCTCTACATCTCCCTCCAGAGCCATGAGCAGCTGCCTGTACTCTTCTGTATGACTACAGTGCTTTTCCCTGGGTGAATGGAGCACCAAGTACTGCTGTCTGTGTGAGACAGAATGGAGGGGAGGGGCAAGGCTCTGGATGGCAGCTCTCTTCTCACTGCTCTTTGGTCCACTCTTTC
>NW_005841888.1:1045635-1096366 GCF_000455745.1 Alligator sinensis
CATGACAGGGGTTTCCAAAGGCTGATAGGCACAGAAACTATGCTATGAAGCTGGCACTCCTTTCCTCCACGTGTGCCACCCGTCCAGATCCCATACAAGGGTGGGTGAGGGATCTTCCATCATGCTCAGCAGTAGAGCAGAGCAACAGGGCTAGGGGCCCTGAAGAACAAGAGCATTCAGATTTTACACCTAGTTACCTCTTCCATACAATATTCCCAACCTCTTACCTCCTATTTTGATATAATTCTCTGCATGGCTTCCCTGTGGTCTAATAACGCTATACAAAGAAATATGTTCTCACCGCATTCTCTGGGGATGCACTGGGACTTGGTTCCTTCTTGCAAGCAGCTTAGGTTTCTTGAGATGCTGCCCACATTGTGGTTTGGGTGAGGTCAGAACAGATGTAGGCAACTCAAAGCCAGCCATTACCTGTTTGAAGTTTCCTGGCTATAGGTGGGCTAACCTGCTGATGACTGAGAAATTTCTGATTCTTGCTGCAATCGGGTCTGGTCCCAAGGTGTCAACACAGGAATTGTCTGATAGGACCAGACAGTGCAAAGGAAGGGGTACAAACCCTTCAGCAGGCAGATGTGGAGTGATATGCTCCCACACCCAGACTGGTCCTACCATAAGTGCAGCTCTTCCTCCTGCTGTCCTGCTAGAGAGCAGGTGGGGGAGAAGAAAAACCAGGCCTCAATGGGCGTGTCTACACATCCCTAGTAACGTGCAGCAATAAACTCTGGAGTTTATTGCTCCCAGGCACCTCTGCACGTGCATCTGGGATTGCAGCACGTTGAGCCGCAACAGAACAGCCCCAGCTGGCAGGAGGTCCAGGGGGGGTCAACCTGTCAGCTGGGGGCTTTTCCCCCTGGCTCAGTGTGCCACAGAGGGAATGGCTGGGGCAGGAGGGTGCTTCAGTGCAGGCAAAGCTATCAAGCAGCCTCTGCGTTGAAGCACCCTAATGCCCCAGTCAGTTGGGGCAGCATCTAGTTTACTCCAACATAATAGGGGCACTGGTATAGACATCAAAACATTTACTGCGCAGCTGATTAGTCTACTAAGCAGTAAACGTCTTGTTTAGACGTGCCCAGTAACTTCTATCCTAGGTCTGCAAGTTGCTGAGGTTCAGGGAGCACCCTATACAGACAGGGGGCTCTGATTCAGCTCCTGGCTTATTTGTGCTTAGCTGTGCTTCATTTTTCATAATGAAACATGGTGATCTCTCCAAGCTTCCTAATGGTGTTTCTGGCTGAATTTGTATATAACAGGGCTGGTCTGAGCTATGGTAATCAACCCCTTATTGGTGGCCAGTAGTATCAAGGGTACAGCAGCCTGGAGGCAGCACTGGACATATTTCGGCTGCCAAGTCCTGTAGGAACAACCCCTGGTGGGTCCCATTCAGACACCTGGCTGAAGTAGGGATGATTTTCCTACGGCTGGCAGTAAAAGGAAAAGCAGCAAATGCTTGAGATATAGTGACCAAAGCAGGGGCATTTCAAGGTAAAACAATGCCTAGTTTGGCTCTTGGGCCTCCAGGAAAGGGCCAGGGCCTCTCAGCCCTTCTCCCTGGGATGGCCTCTCCAATGCATTCCTCAGTCAGAGGGTACTAGATAACATGCATTTTTCCATGCTGGGATCAGTCCACCCTGCTTTGTTCTGCTCTTGTGGCTACACTTCCTGTACAGCCCCTGTTGGCAGGCTGCCCCACTTTCAGTAGTAATTGGGTTACAAGGGCAATAATGGTCCCTGGTTGCATATGCTCTCCCTTTTACAAGGAGAGCAAGCCCTTCTCTTGGGTCCCACGCTCCATTAGAAGACGTGGACTTGCTTCTACACTGCTTCCCAGGGTCTAGGGCACCTGGCCCCAGACACCCACCCCTTCCCTGCCCAGGGTGTGATTGCTGCCTCTGCATGTCTGAGACTTCCCTGGGGGCCCCTTGCTGATCAGCTCTGTGGCTGCCATGCCCTTGCCTGGGCTCTGCTACTTCCCGCATGCTCTGCACAGACCTGCACTCTGCTGCAGTCTGCCAGGCATGGCCTGCTCTGCACGTGACTCCTCGGCTTCTCTGCAGCCCCTTGCTTGCTCCGCTCATCAGCGCCAGCTCAGCTTCCTGCTTGCCACGTAGCTCCACAGCCTTCCTGTGCTCCTCCCTGAAGTAAGAGGCCAATTCCGGGGTCCAGTCCTGCTCAGAACTCCTGCCTCTTTCCCGGAGGGTCTCGGAGGTTGATGGGAACAGTAGCTTGTTTCCTGTTCAGCAACTACATTCTGATTTGCCAGGGGAGCATAGATTCAAATGTAGATAGATCACTGATGTGTTTTAATGCTCACTGAAATTTAGAGTGGGTTGTTGTGGCTTTTGATCTTTGCACGTGCACAGGCAAATGCCCAAGTAACTTATCTGCATTGGGAAGGTATGAGTGCACACAGAAGCAGATGCAGGATTTCACAACTGGGGGTGTGGGAGCAGTGACCAGTGTGGCAAGGTGGTTTCCAACCTCCTCCCCCACCTTTCCACAACCATTGCAGGCTGACCATGACATGGGAACTTTCAGGGACTTTTTAAAGTCCCTAGAACAGGTAAAAATCCTGCCCCCTTACCCTCCCTGCTCAGGGGCACAGCCCTTCTCTTCCCCTTCCCCTCCCCCATCTCCCATTTCCCTGTCCTGCTACTGCTGCTTTGCCTGCTGTCTCGGGAGCAGGGAAAACTCTAGAGCCACTTGTGTCTGCTCCAGCTGGACTGTTCAAGGGCTGTGTTCAGCTGCAGACAATGGTAGCAGGCAGGTGGATTCCCCTTCCTCAGGCCTGCAAGGGATTGGGCTGGGAGAAGAAACCTGCCTGTGGCTACTGCCACTCTTTTTTGTCTCTCTTCAGCTTAGCCTGGCCCCTGTGCAGCCCAGCTGGAGCAGGCAGGAGCAGCTCTGGAGATTCCCCTGTGCCCTGGACAGCAGGTAAAACAGCAGTGGCAGGTGCAGGAAGGGACTGTGGCTCTGAGCAGGGAGGGGAAGTTGGGGGGATTCTTATCTCCTTTGGGGGGCTTCTGGCTGCTGCTCCCATGGCACTATCCAGCCCAAAATGGGGGTGCAGCCACGCTACTGCACCCCTTCTGGATCCACCCCTTATTGTGCATAAGCAGATGTGCCTTTCAAGTGGACCGAATCCTTTTTGCTTCCCTCTGAGCAGAGTGCTTCGCTACCTGCAACTGCTAGAGGGAAACTTGCAGTACTGGGCAAGCTTCTCATTCCTGCCCTAACTGATAGAAAGGGGCCAGTGAGTCATTTCAGATGGTCTAGGGAATCCTCAGGTGATCAATTAAGTTGTTTTTTTTATGGTCTGTTTGCACCACTAGAGCAGAACAAGGACGCTACATGTGTCATCTCCCTTTGTCTTTCCTTCAAGTCCCACATCCAGACAGAGCACACAGATCTCTTCCCATACTAATGCCCATAGTCAGAATATGGGCCTCTCTCTCTGTGCCTCGTACACCGGTGTTGTTTGCTTGCATGTTAGTCTTATTGCACGGACACGGTTTGCTGTAGCCTTGCTCACATCCTCATCCTGGCCTACCAGCTCACTTTCATGAGCTCATTTCCATGTCTTACAGCTGTTTGGTCATAAAGAAGTTTATCAGATACTTAAAGTATGTTCACACAGCAGACGCAGTGCCTGGCAGAGGCCTGCTCCCAGTCTGGAAGCTGTGGAGCTGCATGGTGCTATGAGCAAGCTATTGAGCATGTAGCTGGCTATCAATGCTGCTAATATGCCCACCTGCTGTGAAGTGTGACCACAGCTATACTGCTTCTGATTCAAGGGGCAGCTTGTGCATTGTATGAAGGCACCGGAGCCTGGCACGGCAAGTTTGCAGAGCAGATGTGTAGATTCCTCTTTAGGTGTCAGTTTAGCTAGAGACAGACATTCAAAAATCTTGAGCCTAAACTGATTCAATCTTTGCAGGCTAGCCTAACCTGGCTAGGCTGAATCAGTTTGTAACTGGACAGACGTTCTCTCTCGACTGAGGAAATTCAGGCACGTGCCTGCAGTGGCTCAGGCTAGAAGCTGGGGGGCACTAGAGCAGCCCTCCCTTCCATTGCACAGTACTAAGCTGAGGTGGGGTGTGGCTAGGCCCCAGCTGGATTCCGTGATTAGGGAGGTCTGCCTGCACCATCCCAGGCTTTTCCCCGCTCAAGGGGCAAGAGTGTTGCCAGAGCCCAGCCCCTGCTAGCACTCTGAGGCAAGGAGGGTGGGAGGGTGCAGTGCATGCATCTGTTGAGCTTTTCAATCTCCCTCCCTCCTTTTTTATACCATCTGCAGCAAACTGACAGGAGAGCAAGCCAGCAAGGGGCTAATAACAGAGTTTATCACCTGATGAGCAAAACAATAGCCTCTCTTCATTACTTCAAACTCTTCTTAAACAGCTTACCAGCTGACCTGTTGATCAGCTCCAAACAGTCTTAAGCAATCACTGTTGTCTGCCTGTCCAAGTGAAATTGGAAACACACAGGTCTGCATTAGCTAGCATACCACATCCCTAGAGCCTGCAGGGCTGGAGTCCCTGCTGTGGGAGATGGGAGGGAGGGGGAGATTTCCTGCTTGAGCAGCAAACGGGGGTGGGGGGTAGGGCAGGAGGAAGCCGGGCAAACCCTACTGTGCCTGCAAGTCTCTGCTGAGCTCCAGCCAGGGAGCAGAGGGAAGGGGCCAGCCCTGCTGTGGAGTAGAGAGCCTCACCCAGCCCAGAGAGCATGTTGGGATGCTGGGGGTGTCTGGTTTATCTTAAACCAGCAAGGGGTCTGGGACAGACATTGCATAAACCAGTTTGAGCTAAATCAGTTAAGTCTAATATACTACGTTCAACCAGGTTTATCTCAAACCGGTTTCAGCCATTTTCAAACTGGTCTATGTGCACTAAACACCTGTTCTGTTACAGGTTTAAATCAGTTTCTGATCACTTAAACCAGTTTATGTGTAATGTCTGTCCCTAGCCTTTATGTTTGCATAAAAGCCACTGCTGCCTTAGGTGTCTGGAGCTCTGTACCTCCCCTCAATACTTTGTTGAAGTTGATTCTGGATTTTCCCTATGCAACATTCCCACGACACTGGGGAATACAGAAAAGAAGGATAAGTTCTCTTACACATTCACAGGTAACAAAGATTGGGCCCACGCCCCAGAGTTATGATCTAGAACCAGATTTTCCTGAAGTCTCTGGTTCTGGTCTTCTTTTGATATTGACCCTATCCTTCAAACTAAGTGTCCTGGCAAAATAACATCACCCTTAAAATATTGAGATTGTGAATTCACCAGAAACTTGTAAATGGCATAGAGTTCCAAGAAAATTTAGGAAGCAATGTCCTGAATATGGACTCGGGGAATGGTTCCATTTTGTGGCCATATATTTTGTTAAATTAAACCACAAACCAAAGCTCTTGAACATATCAGCTTTGAGGTAGCAGGAGCTAGGGCATACAGGTTGAGTCTTGTGCTGCATACAAAGCTTTTTCAGACTCCCAGGTCCAATTACAAATCAGTAGTACTCAAGAAATAGGGACTGCATGGCTGCCAGGGCAGGAGCCCATGGGACAACTGGATCTGAAAGATCACTGGGAAACATGAAAAAAAATCTTTTTATTGCCCTTTTCACTGTCATGCCACCCATTGGCCTTCTGGAGGAGGGAGGTTGTTAGATGGTTTCTGCTGCTCCCTAATCAGCCAGAGGCATTGAAGTTGAGCAATCTGAGGCACACCTTCCCATGCACGAAGTGAATGTGCTGCAGCTGCACGTGCTGCCTCAGTAGCGCTACACATCCCTGCCATTCAGTCCCATAGCTCTTGATTGACAGCCTGCCACTGAAGAAGACAAGATGATAAGTGTTGAACATCTCCCCACACCACAGAGCTGTGCTGATTGTCGAACCCAACAGTGGCATGAGTGCTAGAGCAGAGGTTCCCAGACTTTTCTTATTGTGGACCCTCTTCCAGATTCACCAGCTGCCCATGTACTACCCCTACCAGCGTACATTTTATATTTTAATCCCTTAAATGCCAATTATTATGATAATGAAAATTAAATCCGTCATTACACAATTTCTCCTGCATACCCCCAGAGATGTCTTGCATACCCTCGGGCATATGCGTACCAGTTTGGGAGCCTCTGTAATTAGAGGGTCTTTAGCTCTTGAACGACAACATCTCTAGTGCTATTATAGAGTTGCAGTGTGAGACCCGAACTCCTTTTGCTGAGGGAGCATCAGAGTATTTGTGCCTGCATATGCTAGTGTGTTTAAGATTTTCAAATTTGTTTATATCTGAATGGCCACTAAATTCCATAGGCTCCATCTTCAGCCATTTAAGCACTGCCAGCTGTGTTCATTGTAATTAGAGCACTTCAGATGTCTCTGCCTTCTCCCAGAAACTCTCATTATGTTTTTGACTGGTTGTATTTATTTCATTCTAGTGACAGAGTACAGGGTTTCTGTCACTACCTCAGCCTGAGATAACTGGAAAATGCTACAGTTGGCATACATATTTGTATAGCTCCATTAATGTAGGAAGGGTAGGATCACTGAAACTCCTGAAAGGAGAGCCATTCAATCCTGCTTCCCTCTTGCTGGGAGTTCCCCATCTAAAGTGACACTGAAAGGCAGAGGAAAAAGAGAGGTCTTAGATGAACTAAAGGGCCACTGGGAACAGTAGGGATGCAAATAAAAACAAAAAATATTTCCCCTAGTAACAATCATTTAAGTAGCAGTTGGAAGCAGTAATGTTTAGAGCTTTCAGAGAAAGTTCACTGGCTTCTTCCCAGTTCTGTGATCAACTTGTTGCATGTGTGGCTGTGCTAGTAACTTCACCTCGGGGTGCTTTTGCTTTCCCAAGTGGGATTCATGACTAGACTGAAGATCCTTGTCTAGAATCTGCAATAGAAGTGCAAGGTGCTGAGTAAGTTTTGGATCCCATGCATGTTCAGAAACATGTGCCTGATGCAAATAATGGAGATTAAATATTTGCCTTTTTCATGCCCAGCCCTGGAAGCTATTCCAAATTTAAACAATGAAAGGTGCATAAGATCCAGCGAGTCAAGAAATAAGAGTTTT
This sequence comes from Alligator sinensis, assembly GCF_000455745.1. Classification (NCBI taxonomy): domain Eukaryota; kingdom Metazoa; phylum Chordata; order Crocodylia; family Alligatoridae; genus Alligator; species Alligator sinensis. The sequence continues at coordinate 1,052,720 of NW_005841888.1, forward strand.
GTAATAATGAGCTCTCACTTTTATGGAGTGCCATTTAATGCATGGTATCTGTTCATCAAAGGGAGGCATTAATTAGAATCTGTTGGTATAAAATGTATTTCAGGAATGGAAAAAAACAAAACAAAAATGCTTCTACATAAAGTAGTAAACTCATCATTGAATGATACTTACAAAAACAGGAGTTTCTCAACAAGGATATTTTGTATTCTCTTAGTAGAAGAAAGTAATTTTTTACTCAAAAAGAAGAGTCGCTATTGTCTGGAACCCTCAGTTTTTCATAAGATATCTTTCAGGGTATTGTACTGAAGGCTAATGATGAGGGCAGCTGGATAATTTAAGCTGGTAATGAGATGTAGGTGGCAGCCCTTCTTCTGAGTCAGCAGTTTGAACAACAGCAAAAATCTGTATTTACAGCCAAAGATCTTGTGCTTTACCCATGTCATTAAGCCTCATACAAACCCTTGGGATTCTTGCTGCACAATACTCACTGGACAGATGGTTAAACCTAGGCACAAGAAAATTCCTCTCCCACCCATTAAACCACCCACTGGACCAAATTCAGAAGCGATACAGACAGGTGTGTAAATTGCAAATCTATACTGTGTGGAAGGGAGACTAAGTAGGTATAACTTATAGACAGGGTGCCAGACAAAAGCGTATGTTGCAATATCTACAGCACTAAACTCTTCTTTCTTCTTGTTTCACAAATGTCCCTGAAAGATTGGATTAGAGCAGGGCAGAGGTTTCGTATTTTGTAATGCCAAAATCAGTAAATAACCTTAAAAGATCCCAGTTCAGAATGCTCTTTGGAAGTTGTTCCCATTTGCAGTGGAAACATGAGGTCTTTAATAGGAAGAGTGTTTCAATAACTTTCTGGTATTTTTCCACTTTGGCACAGCTGCTCCTTGCCAGATTGCAAGAGAGAAGAAAGAATTCAGTGCTAGCAGCTTGATCCTGCAGGATAGGATGCTGAGCATTTCTGCCAGGGACTGAGTGCCCTCAACCCCCATGGAAGTCAGTTTGAGTTTAGGGAACTCAGCATCTCACAAATGTGCTTAACATCACAGAGTCATAGAAGTTTAGGGCTGGAAGGAACCTTGTGAGATCATCGGGTCCAGCCAACCTGCTCTGGGCAGGAAAGACTGCTGGGGTCAAATAACCCCAGCAAGGTGTGCGTCCAGTCTCCTTTTGAAGATCTCCAGGGTAGGTGCCTCCACCACCCCCGCTGGGAGTCTATTCCAGAGTCTTGTCACATGAACCGTAAAGAAGTTTTTCCTTCTATCCAGTCTGAAACCTTCTTCTAGGAGTTTATGACCGTTGCTCCTGGTTTTCCCCCTGGGGTGCTTTGGTGAATATTTGTTTGCCTAGCCTCTGATACTCACCCAGATATATTTGTAAGCTGCCACCAAATCCCCCCCAAATCTTCTTGTTTCTAGGCTGAACTGTCCCATATCTCTCAGCCTTTCCTCGTATGGCTTGCTCTTCAAGCCTCTAATCATATAAGTGGCTCTTCTCTGGACTCTCTCAAGCTTCTCCACATCCTTCTTGATGTGTGGTTTCCATAGAACTGGATGCAGTACTCCAGCTGTGGTCTCACCAATGCCAAGTAGAGCAGGAAAATAGTACCTTAGTTCTGCTAGAGATGCATTGGTTGATGCATGCCAGTATATTGTTTGCTTTGCTAACTGATCACACTGATAGCTCATATTCATTTTATGGTCAATTATGACCCACAGGTTCCTTTCGGACGGGGTGCTAGCTAGCATAGCACCACCGAGCTTGTAAGTTTTGTTGTGGATTTTTCCTCCCCAGATGGAGCACTTTACACTTCTCAGTGTTGAATAGCATCTGGTTCTGATCTGCCCACCTAATTATTCTGTCTAGGTCTGCCTGGATCATCAGCCTACCCATGGCCACACTTCTCCAGAGTTTAGTGTCATCAGTGAACTTGGTCAGTGTGTTTTTCACCCCCACATCTAGATCATTGATGAAGATGTTGAAAAGCACTGGTCCAAGTACCAAACCCAGGGGGACTGCACTGGCTACCTACCGCTAGGTCAACACAGATCCATCTGTTAGTACCCTCTGGGTCTGACCCTGCAGCCAGTTTCCCACCCATCTGACCATTGAATTGTTGAGCCTATAATCCCCTAGTTGTACCTTGAGAGCCTCATGGGACACCAAGTCAAAGGCCTTCCTAAAGTCCAAGTAAATGACGTTGACCTCATAGTTTCATAGTTTCATAGTTTCAGGGTCGGAAGGGACCTAATAGATCTTCTAGCCCGACCCCCCGCCAGGGCGGGAGAACAACCCAAAAAACACAACAAAACCACTCACCCTAAAAACAAAAACGGGACTCAAATGAGTCCAGCCAGGTAGGTATCCAGCCTCTTCTTAAAGATCCCCAGGGTAGGGGCCAGCACCACCTCCCTTGGAAGTTGGTTCCAGCTCCTAGCCGCCCTGACTGTGAAGTAGTTTTTTCGGATGTCCAATCTGTACCTCCTCTCCATCAACTTGTGCCCATTATTCCTTGTTATGCCAGCAGGGGCTAGGGGAAACAGCGTCTCCCCCAAACCCTTCTGGTTCCCCCTAGTGAGTTTATAGACGGTCACCAGGTCCCCCCTCAGCCTTCTCTTGTGGAGGCTGAATAGGTTCAGGTCCCGCAGTCTCTCACTGTAGGGTCTGCCCTGTTGTCCCCGGATCATGCGGGTGGCCCTCCTCTGGACCCTCTCCATGTTGTCCACATCCCTCCTGAAATGGGGCGCACAGAACTGGACACAATACTCCAGCTGCGGCCTGACCAGCGTCGCATAGAGGGGGAGGATCACCTCCCTGGCTCTACTCGAGATGCACCTGTGGATGCACGACAAGGTCCTGTTAGCCCTGCCAACCATGACCTCGCATTGTCGGCCCATGTTCATCTTGGAGTAATCTAGGTGGTGAGCAATCTGGTCGTAGAATGAAATGAGGTTAGTCAGACATGACCTACCCACAACAAAACCAGACTGGCTATTGTTCAGAATTTTGCCTTCTACTAGCTTATTGCAGATGGACTCCTTGAGAAATCTTTTGAGGATTTGTCCTGGGATTGAGGTCAGGCTGATCAGCCTGCAGTTCCCTGGGTCCTCTCTCCTCCTTTTCTTGAAGATAGGTACAACATTGCCCCTCTTCCAGTTTTCTGGGACCTCTTCTGAGCTCCACGAATTCTCAAACGGTTCACCGGCAGTCCTGCTGACTTATAGATGTCCAGACTCTCTAGCTGTTCTTTCACCAGCTCTACATTGACTGTGGGTAGATGATCATCCCTACTGTGACTATTCTGTGTCATATTTGCATTTGGCAGGCTATCACTTTTAGACTGATGGAATACAGATGGAAAAGTATTCGTTCAGGAGTTTTCTCCTTGGTGTCAGTGATCAGATGTCCAGATGCATTGAGCAGTGTTCCTGTGTTTCCACTGTTTTTCCTCCTGTTACCTATGTATCTATAGAAAGACTTCTTATTGTCCTTGATTTCAGTTGTTAACTTGGATTCAGTCACCGCCATTGCTTTTCTAATCTGCCCCCTACAGGTGTGGACCAATCTTATGTAGATCCTGGAGTGTCCTGTCCTCCTTACCAACTTGGCCTTGCAAATGACTCTTCTACTTCTGTGGAAATGAGCCAGAAACTGCCTTGCTCTGAGAAACACCATTCTGGCCTTTCTCTGTTGGAAAGGGCTTTGTTGTTATGTGACACCTAAAAAAAGAATGAGTCTCCCAGATTTATGGCTTTTTCCTCCTCAGAAAAGCAGTATCCAAATTAGGCATTGCTAAAATCAAATCACAGAGCTTAATAATAGCATCTGCACAGCTGAATTATTTGTGTTTCTCCTTGTGTTGAGTTTGTAGGGATGAATTGCTAAGGGAAATAGCTTTTTCCCTTTTTCAAAACCAAATATAGAAACCAGATGGATGTTGATTACACCAGAATTAAATGGTTTAGGGGGTTGTGGTTTTTTGTTTTGTTTTGATTGATGAAATAAAGTAGCAGTGAAATATCCATGTCAATTGCCATCCTGGCCAGAACAAACTCAGTAACAGGTTCAAACGTCAAATACTAGCAATTGTGCTCACTGACGTGTTGAAGGCCGGTGGCTCTTTCCATCTTACCACCACAATTAAGTTTTGAGGTGGAATTCTGACCCTATTCAAGTACATGGCACAACTACCATTGACTTCAGTGGAGGCAGGATATAACTCTGGTTGTTTTATTTCTGGCCTTTTCTGCTGTTTTGCTGTGTTGAAAGCCATTTCAGGATCTTGCATTGTTTGAAATGAAGTAGGAAAAATGTTTTTACTTTTTCTGACTTAATACCTGACCCTTCCTTTGTTCCTAGGTATTTTCTCCCCTGCCATCAAGACTCGATTCTTTTTTATGGTATCCCTTGCAGGAAGTGTAATATTTGAGTGACTAACATATTGCTGGATCGTTGTCCAAAAGAGGAAGAAGGCAGCTGGCCGAAGCAAGACAGATGATGAAGCATTTTGACAGTTTAGGGGCAGATCCTCATCTGGTCTGAACTGTAAAAGCTTCTCTGGTTTCAGTGCAGCTCTGGCAACATAAATCGGCATCTTCCACAACTGAGTGAATCTACCCTCTCACAGCCATGGTTGTTTGTAATCCAGCAGATTTCCCGCCTATGGCAGGGGGGGGGGGGGTCCGCACTTCAGAAGGTACTACACTGGCAGGGGGCTGGACTCTCTGATCTCATGAGGTCCCTTCCAGCCCCTAATGGACCAAACATGGATATCCAGCCTAGATATCCAAGGCAAGGTCTTTTGTGGTGGTATCTTTTACTGGATTAACTGCATTCCAACTTTACAGTTGGTTCAGTAAAAAAATATAATCCATAAAAACCCTTGCCTCTCTCTAAACTAACAATTATTTTCAGAAAGGAACTACAAGACATGGTTTTAAAGCTACCAGCTTTACAGGATATAATGTTGGAGTTTCCTAGAAACTGTAGGATGAAAAGTAGCTGCCACCTGTTACAACAGGCTCCATTCAGATTTGGGTTTTGAGCAGTCAGTCACCATGCTTGTGAGCTCCATGGGAACTGCAGTTCTCATTAACGCTACTTCCTGCTCCCCACAAGCAGTAATTTCCTGTCTATGTGAAGCAGTGTTTGTTCCTTCCGTCTCCAGATGAGTATGATCATTGTGTTTATTTTGAAAAGCTGTCTGCAAAATTCTTTATTATTTTGCTTATTTAAAAAAAATAAAATCCAAGCAAATAAACATTAAAAAAAAAAAAAATCCATCTGGCCTGTATGCAGACAGCCCTTCCAGTGCTGGCACTCTTAAATTAGAAAAGGATATTGGCTAAAGTTTTCCAAAACCTTTTTAAGTGACTTAGGAGCTTGAGTTCCATAGATTGAAACCAGGTGCACAGCAGAAACTTTTGCTGACATAGTAATGTCATTTAGGGGTGAGATTTATTTTTTTGCAAGGTTTCCAGACCAGCAAGAAGCGTTTTTGCTGGTATAGCTCATTTTGCTCACAAACCTAATGTAAATAACTCAAAATCACTCTTTGCCAGTATTAGTTTCAGCTGCACTGTGAAGGCATTCATATAATTCGTCTGAGACGCATTCTCTTGTATAGTTTAGGCCTTAGATACCCGCGGCAGATTTTTAAAGGTCTTTAGGATATAATTTAGGTATCTAAGTACCTTTTAAAAATAGTTACCAAAGTCCCATTTATTCGTCTCTTCACTTTTGAAAATGTCACTTAAACACTTCTGAAAAATTGGTCTCAGTTCTCTTTTTGTTTAGGAATCCAGAGCAGTTTCTGCTTTATATATGGAAAGAAATTGAAGTAGAAGGATTATGGCAGGGGGGGGGGGGGGATGTATATGCCTGTAAAATGGAATATATGTTTTGACCAGGTGATGATACACTCTTTCCCCATGAAATGCTGGTACTGGAAGACTGAACAAGGAGAATCAGTCCATCCAGCCATCTAGATTAAGGGCATTCATTACTGAAGTGCAAAATCATTTTTTCTAAAGCAGTATCTTGTTGGCTTTGTTTCAGCATTGCACAAGTGTCAAACCAACATCATATTTATAGGATTGGCAGTGCTATGCTCGCTAGCTCCACAACCGAAAGAGACTTGGGGATCTTGATTGACCACAAGATGAATGTGAGCCACCAATGCGATGCTGTATCTGGCAAAGCAAACCAAACTTTGGCATGCATCCACCGATGCATCTCAAGCAAAACCAGGGACATCCTCCTCCCGCTCTATTTGGCTTTAGTGAGGCTGCAGCTCGAATAATGTATCCAGTTTTGGGCCCCCCTCTTCAGGAGGGACATGGATAAGCTTGAGAGTCCCAAGGAGAGCCATCTGCATGATCAAAGACCAGGAGAGCAAGCCTTATGAGGAGAGGCTGAGGGACATGGGACTGTTCAGCCTGGAGAAGAGAAGGCTCAGGGGGAACTTGGTGGCAGCCTGTAAGTATATAAAAGGGGAGTGCATCAGGAACTGGGAGAACAGTTGTTCACCAGGACCCCCCAAGGGATAACTATATATCTAATGGCCACAAACTTCTGGAAGGCCAATTTAGATTGGACATAAGGAAAAACTTCTTTACAGTCCGAGAGTCCAGGGCGTGGAACAGACTCCTGCCACAGGTGGTGCAAGCACCTACTCTGGACTCATTCAAAAGGCATTTGGATGCATATCTTGCTGGGATCATTTGACCCCAGCAGACTTCCTGTCTATGGCATGGGGGGCTGGTCCCTTCCAGCCCCCCATATCTATGAAATCCTGCCTAAGCTTAGATGGTCCTTGGGACCACCACATTAAGGCATGCCAATTTCTGTAGCCATTAGCACACAGAGAAGTGATGAAATCTGATGTCCTTTTGCTACAGGTTGGGTTGGAGAAAGTCCTTGATACAAGTCTAGAACAAGGATTAAACTCATGCTTCTGGATCCATAGCAAGATACCTTAGCCAGTCTTCTACTGTACCCTGAAGCATATCTGACATCCCATATTTATGTGTCAAAGCACTTAGGACATGCTAAGCTTTTGACCTATCCATAAGAGCAGTAAAACCCATTAGAACAGCAACTGGTAGCTTTACCGGCAGTGGCCTGGAACAATCTAGTTCCAGGCGGACTTGGGCTGAGTAGTTTGGGCAGCACATCAGTGGTGGGGAGCTTTGCCTTTGCCCACACAAGGGCCAGGCAGTTGAGAGCTGTGCCTACACTGCTTCTGCCTGGTCCTCAACACCCTGGCGTCCAGGCTGTAGCTTGGGCAGAGCTAGAATTTGCCTGGTTCTGGCACGGCTCCCCACCACTTGGAAGCTGCACCCATGCTGCAGCTGAAAGGAGAGGTGTGGAGATAAAGCAGTAGCCTAGATGAAACTCTGTGTTGCCTACCAGTGGTGCAGACAAAGCCCTGTGGCTCCATGATCCAGATTTGGCCCATGGACTGCGTATTGCTGATCCCTGTAGTAGAAGAACAGAAGTATGGTAGAGATGAGCTCAAACTCCAAGGTTCTTCATCCCTAAAAGCTCTGAGAAAGTTGGGAGGGGGGCAAAAAACAGCAACCAGCATGATTGAAAGGACCGAACAGGCTGTCCTTCAAGTGAAAAAGTGGTGGGATCCAAAATGAAGGAGGAAAATCAGTTTCGAAATTGTCCAGATGTTGAAATTATGTCACTGACCAGAAACACACTTGGGTGTGGTTTCTCAATAACGGTGTACTACCAAGCCTGGCAAAGTGCAAGGAAAGTGGCAGGAGGATTAGTCAGAACGAGAGGGAGAGAGTTTGCTTCCAAAAGTGAAGTACTCCTAGGCTGCGTCCAGATGAGCCATTCTCGGGCTGCCAGCCAAGCTCCAAATGGCAGAATTGCTGCGGCTGTGGCTGCAGCCCTGGGAGGCCCCCAGGACCCCAGGTAAGGCTGCTGGAGCCAGCCCAGTGCTAGCCCCAGCCTCCCCTGGCCCACCCAGGGTAACCTGCTGTGTGCCAGAGGGCACATGGCACAGGTGTTCCCCAGGGACATCGAGCAGTGGCACAAGACGTGCCACTGCTAGCCGTTCCTGGGGAACCAAATGTCCATGCTTGTGTGGATGCGGCCATAGTAGCAATTCAGGTGCAAGTGAAAAGGGACTGAGGAAGGCATAAAAATCACAACACATGGAATCGAATTGCATCTGTCCTAGATTTTTAATATTGCTTTGTCTTGTATCAGCAAAGAGTAGGCTGCTAGAGCAAGGGCATAAGCAAGAGATTCCCTCTTTGGATTACAAACTTCCTGAAACAGAAAAACTAGGTCATATCTCTGGAATAACAGGAAAATATGGCAATTTGACACAGAGAACCATGACACTAGGGAAAATGCAGGGTGCCAGGCATGGACTGCACAATACCAGACACAAGCACTTAAAAAGGAGGCAACTCCCCCATTCCTGTGGCAAGCATAAAGCACTTCCTTTTGTGACCTTATTATGCAGCAGTTTTGGGGAACATTTCTCCTCTTAATGTTCAAGGATTTTTGCAGATAATTCCCATTGGTGTTAGCAGGATGTATGGCAGATTGGAACAAAATGTAAATGTAATGCTTAGGGCCTGGTATTCAAACCTGCTGGGCACCCACACTTTGTACCCAAATCAATGTAAAGTGTGGGTACTTAACTTTCTGAAAATCAGGCCCCAGGTCCGACTTGCTTGCAATTCAGTCAGTCATTCCAGGAGCAGCTGAAGCCCAGCACTAGTGAATCCTGGAGCCAGGGAGAAGATTTTGTAATGGCCGTTCCTTTTCCACACCCATTAGAAATTTGTGCTGTGCCTGCAAACCTGAGTTGAATTTTGAATTAATCTAGATAACCCCTTTACTTTGGGTGGAAATCATATAAATTCAGTGGTTTCAGCAGAGTTTTGCTTGGAGATTTGGCGTTAATTGGAATTGAAAGCCAAGTTCATAGGATGTGCAAGCCATGAAACAGAGAGAGAAACTCACATAATCTCTCTTGGAAGCTAGAGTTACAGTTCAGGGTTTTTTCATTTCCATACCCAGGATTTAGCCATGCCTGTATCTTTGGGCATTAACAGGATGGTGACTGGGCTGCAAATTTCCTTTCACTTCATATAAGTTTCCTCTTTAAGCCTTTCTCTTTGAGGTTATTTTATCTGGCAGAGGTTTAGCAGGCCATTGGGTTTGTTTGTTTTATCAAGGGCCCTGCACTCCTGGTTCAGGAATGTGGTGAGCTTGCTCTCAATTAACCTAATGTATGTGAAAATTAAACCCTGCAGTGCACAGCAGTCTGTGGCTGCTTGGGAAAAGCCTTGGGTGCATCAGCTCTCTCTGTGACACTAGGTCAGGAGTTGCATACCTCTAATGGGTCATGCACAGATGTTGGAAGGCAGAGGGATCTGAAGCCAGGGAGGAGATGGGAGGCTAATGCTTCTAGAGGAATTTCAAAGGTGAGCCAGTCTGGAGGCTGGGAGTGGTGGTTAGGTGTGGACTCATGGGAAAAGGCTTTAGAGACCAGTAGGAGAGGGTTCTGGGAACCTCTACTGTGGCATGAAGCTTATCTGGAGTGAGGATGGGGGTTAATTATGTGATTTCCCTTTTTTTAAGGGAAAGGGGACGAACCTAAGCTGAAGTCCTACAGCCAAACATCTTGGGACTCTGAGGAGTCAGATCTAAAAGCTACCTGGGAGCTCATTTCTCTAACAGTGAATTAAAACCCTCAATCTGAATGCCCCGAGACTCTGGGGAAGTTTGCAGTCTCATCTGTGCCTTTGAGTTTGCCTATGTGAGGGGTAAGCATGTGAAGGATTAAGATAGCCAGCGGTGAGCTAGGTATTGACGGCCTGCAGGGTGAGTGAATACATTATGCTTTGTGGTGGTAGGCATTGAGCATATTGGTTGTCCTAAGGTGCAGTGGGGCTTTTTCAGTCCCTCGCTGTCAGACTCTGGATCCACAGCTAGTTAATGCACCTGTGGAGGGATTACCAGAGTATGGTGGGATTCTCTGGCAGGGTAAAGCTGGTAAAGCTGCTGATGAGCCAGTGAGCCTCCTCCACCAGGAGCTGGTATAGGCACTGTGACTAGCGTAGAGGATGTGAGAGTCTCTTTTATAGCCTGCAGTCCCACAGTCAACCTCTGGGGAAGATAAACTCCTCTCTAGAGCAGTGGATGTCAACCTCGTTAGACCTCTGGCACTCCTCAGAAAAGGCCAGCTCTTCGGTTTTTGCTTGCTTTTTGACTACAGAAAAATAGAGCAATTTTTCTGTTGCAAAGAATTTGGAAAGAGCCCAGCAGGTCAGAATGATTTTGACACTATGGATTCCTATTTGAAATCTCTGGGTTCAACTTGTGAACCCTGTTTGCATACCTAACAGTTCCAACATTGTGCTGTACCACCCTGGTTGAGAATATCGGTTCTAGATAGTATCAGGGACATGCATCAAGCCCATGACTGGGGGTGCTACGCTGTGCATTTCTTGGTTATTGCCATGGAACTAAGATACTTGGATACAGATACTTAGATTTGCTTTTTTGTTTTCCTCTCTCACCCTCCTCTTTCTTTCTTTAATAGTTCTTATAAGTGACTGTCTGACACAGTCAGACCGCAGTTGGAGTACTGCGTGCAATTCTGGGCGCCGCACTTCAAGAGAGATGCGGATAACCTGGAGAGGGTCCAGAGAAGGGCCACTCGTATGGTTAAGGGCCTACAGACCAAGCCTCACGAGGAGAGACTAGAGAAACTGGATCTATTCAGCCTCCGCAAGAGAAAGTTGAGAGGCGACCTTGTGGCTGCCTATAAGTTCATCATGGGGGCACAGAAGGGAATTGGTGAGTATTTATTCACCAAGGCGCCCCCGGGGGTTACAAGAAATAATGGCCACAAGCTAGCCGAGAGCAGATTTAGACTAGACCTTCGGAAGAACTTCACAGCTAGAGTGGCCAAGGTCTGGAACGGTCTCCCAAGGGAGGTGGTGCTCTCCCCTACCCTGGGGGTCTTCAAGAGGAGGTTAGATGAGTATCTAGCTGGGGTCATCTAGACCCCTTTCCTGCTTATGCAGGGGGTCGGACTCAATGATCTATTGAGGTCCCTTCCGACCCTAGCATCTATGAATCTATGACATGGTTGCTCACTGGATTGCTAGGAGATCTCTGTGTTTTGAAGCATTATGTTATGACAGTGTCGTTACGTAGCCATGCTGTGTCTTTTGGAAATGCTTTAGGCCTACTTGGGCAAATAAGGAAAAAGTGAATCTGAACAACAACTGCAGAACTTGTTTTTACTTTCTTGGATTGGCAGGTGGGTGGGATTTGGCATGCAGTACGGAAGGGGAATTAGGACAAAATTCATATGGTTGGCCTATATAGTTATAACAAGATGTGCCAACTGCTATGAATGAATCACACTGACTGTTAGGGTATCTGCTGTCTGGATTGAGAACCAAGACAGCGAAGACATTTTTGTTTGTTTGTTGTTTTTCCCCACCTCTCCCCGTTCTCCTAATCAATATCATCTTGGATACATTAATGCAGGATCTGCAAGGCAGGAACTTGGAGGACTGCCCATGCAAAGAGGAACGACACTGCTCTGTGCGGTGTGGTCTGCTCGAGGGTCCTTTAGCTGTGGCAAGAGCTAGCTGAAATGCATGCATCTATTCTGATTCCACTTTAAGCTAACTGTGGCAGAAGCCAGATCTGTGTCTGTCTAGGTGTACAGCACTGAGCATGCTGATAGCACCTGATCAGTAATGACCAGCCAGGGGACAGTTGTCATTTGAAACATCATCTGTATGCTCCCAGGATGCACCTCTGACCTCTTTGGCAATTGTGGGCCCAGTAAGACCAGTATCTGGCTACTTAAAATTCCATCCGCCCTGCAGGAAGGAAGTGTATGTTTAGGTGGGTTTTTTTGCTTAATGAGAGCTTGGTGGGAGTCATCTGGAGGTCAGGAAGCCCATTTCAGAATAGGTGGAACTCTAAGGCTCTGAGCCATATCTTGCTTGTGGTTTTATTAAACGCTTTTTTGTTCCAAGAGAGGTAATACAGGAAACCAGCTCCATTCATTTTTGCAGTCCATGGGAATTTGTCCTGAGTAAGTAGGGCAAGACCCATTGTGCCCACTAACCTTCTGGAAGAAGCAAAGGTAATAAAGAAGGAAATGCTGCACCACGATCCTTGAATGGAGAGGGAAATAATAGAAGCTAGGAATTGAAGGATGTAGAAGCAGCCTATTGAGAACAAGTGGGTAAGTAGACGGCCTAGGAAAGCTTCAGTAGGAAGATGTCAGAGCTACTACATCTCTAACACCTATAAGGAAAATAATGAATAAAACAGGCTGATTTTGATTTGCAGCCAATGGCTTTATTAAATTCCCTCCTCTATCCCATTTTAAGAAGCACTTATTAAAAAATATTCCCATTAACTTTTGATGTATAAATAGATATTAGGGGGCTTCTGATTTAAACTCAACAGGATGCTGAGTAATGTAGTGCAAGGGACTCTCCTTCCTCCTCCTCCTCCCAGTTGTTCCAGTTATTGGTCATGTTATTCAAAAGATAACTGGAAGTGCTGAGGCAGTTTTTAAAAACTGCTGCTATTTGAATCCACTTGTACAAAAACTGCCTTCGTGTTTATTTTTTCTGTAAATTGTCTTAAGGCACTTTAAGCTGATTTTGGAGTACAATGCAGCCTCTGTAGAAATTTGGGGGAGGGAGGGAGGTTCCTTCAGGGATGCTGAGTGTATTTGTGAGGAACTCCAGAAGGACACACAAAGCTTAAGCAATTGTGTAATATGATGGTGGCCTGAGTTCACTGTAAAAAAAAAAAAAAAAAAAAAAAAAAAAAAAAAGTTGTAATACACATACAATACATTGGGAAGTAGGCTGCGAGGTGGTGAGGTCTGAAATGGCTGCGAGTTTCTGGGGGTAGAGAGGAAATCTCTGAATTCACATCAGTTCATACTCAGTATATATCCATGTATCAGGTCTGTTCCATGCAAAGTGGCAGGCCAAAAGTGAAATTTGAAAGTATGTTAAAAGGAAATTGATGACATGTAAGTAGCTTTATCCTACTGTCCATTTTTTTTAATGCCTTTGAGATGGAGTTAGAGTTGGGATTGTGGTCCAGAGCTGTACTATATAGAGAAAACTCTTTATCATTTCTTCACCTCATATGTTACATTCCATGTTAGATGCCCCATATTACTCTTCTAAATCAGTGGTTCTCAAACTTTTTAGACTCAAGACACCCCTCCATAACTTTTGTCAATTGCATGATGCCCCATTTCAAAAATTAATTTATTACAGTGCTTATTGTCATGACCCAAAGGCATGATTTTGTGTGTGCTTCGGCACCAGAATTATCCCCGCCAGGTTGCAACTTCATTGCACGGGAGAGTTTCCTATTGCAGAGGAGAACCCCGGTGCAGGGACGAGTTTCCCGCCTCTTTGCAGCTTCTTTTGCAGGGTGCATTGCTCAAGTTGCAAGAGAAATGCACGGTGTGAGCAGTTTCCACCCAAGCCGAAGAGGACTCCACATCCATCTCGTGGAGACTCTGGATACACGGCAGGGTAATAGAGACCCTGTGTGAGATTCAGAGGAGCTTGGCGACCTGATCCATCGCCCACCTCTTCCCGTTTTCGAGCGGAAAGAATTTATAAGACGTATCTACGAGTCCGATTTTGGTGGCGCGCTCACCCAGAGCATCCGGAGCTCTTTTCCGTGGAGCCTAGCAAACTCCACGTGACCGTTCGTGTTGTCTGTGTCTGTAACCGCAACTCAAGCAAGTTTTCCAGCCTACACCACGACCATCTTTGGTGTAAGTAAACAATCTTTAAATCTACCGTTAAGCATCTGTGCCTAATTCCAGCTCGTCGCCCTCCCTCTCCGATCCAGCGTGCCCGGGCTGCTGGCCACAGCCCACATGCAGCACGAAAAAGGGCCCAGGTTGCTCCCGGCCCGCACACTTATCTCCTTGCAGAGAGGCCATTCACTGTGATCCCGGAAGCAACCAGGTAGGTAGAGCCTGAGCCTGCCCTTATCGGCCTTATTACCTCCTTTATCTCCTCACACTTCCTGTCACACCCTTCAAAGGAGCTATTGACACCCTGGCTGAGAATCACTGTTCTAAATAAATTCAGAAAAGGAAAACAAATAATTACAGAAAAAGTCAAGTTGGATAAACTTGCTTGGCTGTTTGTGATGGAGAGTGAGAGAAAGATTCAGAACCTTAAATTATGCTGAGAATGTCAACAAGGACCTCCTAATTATGCTGCTATTGCAAGAAAAACGGGAAATCTTGCATTGATGGCAATGGAGAAAAACGGAGAGAAAGTATGTTGATCTATTCAATATAGTTGTTCTGTGCTACCTTACCTGCTGTGAACTGAAGGTGAGATTCATATTTAGTGATCAATCCTTATGATACAAGTCTTTTAAGGACGTGTTGTCTCTGCAGTTGTCAGGAGCTCTCTGGGATTTTACCATGCAAATGGTTACCATGCAAGTGGTAACAGTTTAATGTGTAACCTCTGAAGCTTTAAGGCTAGGGACAAATATTACACACAAACTGGTTTAACTGATCAGAAACTGGTTTAAACCTGTAACAGAGCAGATGTTCAGTGCACATAAACCAGTCTGAAAATGGCTGAAACCAGTTTGAGATAAACCTGGTTGAATATAGTATCAGACTTAACTGATTTGGGTCAAACTGGTTTATGCAATATCTATTCCAGACCCCTTGCTGGTTTAAGATAAACCAGACACCCCCAGCATCCCAACATGCTCTCTGGGCAGGGCAGGGTAGGGCTCTCTGCTTCACAGCAGGGCTGGCCCCTCCCCTCTCCTCCAGAGACATGCAGGCACAGAGCGTCTGCCTGGCTTCTCCCTGCTAAGCAGGGATTATTCCCCCTTCCCCTTTGCAGTACGCAGACACCTCAGCATTAGCTAGCAGACCAATGCTGGCTACGGTCTGTGCTGTGGGAGACATCAGGCAGACAGGCTTTTTGGAGCTAATCAACAGGTAAATTAATGTCCTTCCTTGGAAGAACTGTTTAAGAAGAGCTCTATTAGTTAATGGAGAGAGACTTTGTTTTCTTAATGCATTGATAAACACTGAGTTAGGGGTGATAAACTTTCCCTGCAGGGCTGCTTAGCAGGGGAGTAATAATAAGAGCTCTTGCCAGGGCCTGTCCACGCCCCCCACTCAGCTCAGCCCTGTAGAAGGGAAGGGAGGGCTGCTCTAGCGCCCCCTGGCTTCTAGTCTGAGCCACTGTAGGCATGTGCCTGCATTTCTGGGATGTCTTTCTGGTTACAAAATTGATTTAGCCTAGCCAGATTAGACTAACTTGCAAAGATTAAATCAGTTCAGGCTTAGGCTTTTTGAATGTCTGTCCCTACCCTAAGTGCTCAAAACTGATAGGATAACATTAACTGTGTAGTGCCATCTCTGTCTTCAGAACAGTAGGATTTGTGGCCACTGTACTTGTGTCCTGTATTAACATCAGACTGTTATTCGCTATTGGAAGTACAGTGTTTTCATGGTACCTATCCCACAGTTCCTGGTTCCACTAGCTAAGGCAGGGTTTGGCATCCTGTGGCCTGTGGAACTATGACTTCAGCAACATTTGGCAGCAGGCCGCTTTGTCCACACCTTGCTGGGCCCTCTCCTAGGACCTTGGTGAAGGGGGAGTTCTGCTCAGTGTGCCCACTCAGGCAGCCTGGGTTTTGGTGGAGGGGGGCTTCTGTCCACACCACCTGGCAGCCAGGCAGCAGGGAGAAGCAGCAGGGGTGGCCGGGTCCTATTGCCCACCCATCTAAGACCCGAGCTGGATCATGCTGGCTCCTCGTCAGAAAATGCTGCCAGTCACTGGTCTAGGGAATGGTTATTAGAATACCTCATGGAATCAAGGAAAATGCAGGGAGCTGTAACCTCTTCTTACAAGTGCCTGGGGAAATGTCTCTAAGTTCCCTGGAGCTGATATTATTGCCTAGCCTTTTTAGCTTAGGCACAGTGAATACTTGGCTCCTGTTTTCTAGTTGGTCAAAGACATTTTTTCTGGAACTTTTAATTGTAAGGTTATTGTAGAGAGGGATGGAGGCTAGCTGTGGAGAGCCAGAGACCAGACCGAGGAGCAAGCATGGATGGTTGCAAGTTGTGATCAGAACTGGGTGGTGCATCATGTCTGAGTCCTGACCCTGACCAACGGCTGATGAGACTGTGTGTGTCTGGGACAAGTAGCAGTGGCTACAGCACTTCAGCTTGAGAAAAGGACACTGCTTTGCTAGCATCATTGTCATTGTGGCATAAGAATATACGTGAGCTAGCAGAGAGAAACATGAAACAAGAGTGAGTGACATGGCCAAAATGGAGATATGAGTGCATAAACCAGGGTTGGAAGCATTATGATAAGAAGGAAAAATGGTACCAATAGTATCTGCTGCCTCTAATATAATCGAGGAATAAATGGATGGCTGCTTCTCATTACTCCTTTTATGTCGTTGTGTAACTTAATATCAAGCATTTCTGAAAGTGAATATATCCATAAAAAGGTAACTTACGGGCCACAAAAATGGCTAAATAGAGATCAACCATTCATTCACAGAGGGAGGAAAGGTTAATGTTTCAGCATGTATCTCTCAGTCATGGAGCTGTTAACTTTGTACATCCATCAATATTGCAAATTATTTACTTACTAAATGGGATAATTTTAAAATCCCCACTCAGGAAAAATTCTTAGGAGAAAATAGTCAGATTTCTGTCTGAATAATTAGTAGAATATGAAGCCTTAAGAACAACTATACCTTGGAATCTACAAAGCTTAGAACATAGCTGGTAGATACAATTATGGAAGTGCATTTATGAAAGAGGAAGAAAACTGCTTGGACCCAAACAAATCAGGGATGGAAGAGAAATGCACCAAATACTGAAGTCAGTTGAAGTCTTTCTATTGGAATCTGTAATAAAAAGATTGGGTCCTACATTTCCATACACTAAATCCAGAGAAGGGCTGAGTGGAGGTAGGACAAATACAGGGTTCTCATTATAGTGAAGAGCCATCTGGGAGTTCCTGAGATCTAGCTTTTCTATAGAAAAACGTATTGGAAAAACTGTTAGAAAAGGGACTCTATCGGGAAAAGAGAGCATGCAGTACCTCTAGCAGTTGCTTTGCCCAGTTTGCTGGCTCTGGGGATATCAAACTAGACACTGAATGAAAATAAAGGATAAAACTATCTGCTCTGTTTTAATCCTGTTCATCTCTCCTGATTAAACGACATGTTAGATGATTCATAGATTCTTATCACCTTACATAGCTTAAGCTACAAACAGCAACTGTTTTCTGACTGACAAATAGCAGTATGGCTTAGAGTGGTTTAACTCTAGGCTTATGCCACATTGGTTGATAACTAACCAAGAAGTCCTAGTGCTTCTGGGAGCATTTGTTAGCTAGCGAAATGGCCCTTGTAAACCATTCAAAGGTTAACTACACCCAGTGGAAAATCTACTTGCCTGACCTTCAGCTTCAACGAGTGCTTGTTTTCATCTGAAATGGCCAGGCAAACAGGACTTGCTTGTGTGGGGAAAATGAGTATGTGCAGACCTCGTTCAGCCCTCCCTGTTGCTGGGCAGGGTGCCCAGCAGCCTGCATCTGACAGTCATGAGTTTCAGTCTGAGTGCCACTATGAAATCATTATGATTTCAAACGGACCAGGGCTCTTGTGAGCTAACTGTAAGCTGGCTCTGCGGAAGGAGTTAAAAAACAATCCTTCAGCATTGGTAGGGCAGCTGTACCACAAGTGCAGTGGTCACTGTGGCAGCAGGATCCTCTGCTTTCATGGCTTGACCAGAAACTGTGGTGTGTGCGCTTGTTCAGGTTTATGCATGCATTAATTTTTATAAAGATGCTGCATGGGATAGCTATTAGCACTGGCAAATGGGAAATGCTTAAATTGACCATGAAGAACTCTTCTCTCTTTATGCTGGCATGATTCCAGATCTACACAGCTTCACAGGAGTGGGTAGTATCTTTGTTTCATAGAGGAGAAGCTTGTAGTAGTGCAGAGAGGCAAAGTGACATCTCCAAGGCATATATGAAGTTAGTGGCTATCCACCTCAGTTTTTAAAGTACCTGCCCTACATCTTCACATTGACAAAGTCTCAATGTTGAGTAAACTGGCTTCCTGTGAAGGTGAATGCATTGGCTGGAATAGTCTGCAGTATGGGCAGCCATTGTACAACACCATCAAATCAGTTTTGACCAAGGTGCTGTTGTTCCTGTTTTAGCCTCTTTTGAGCAGAGCCTACAGATTTGGCCAAAGCTGGCTTTAACTTTTGCACTTGTAGCCTAGGCAAAATCTGAGTTCATGCCTCCAGAGTTCATCAGAACTAGTACATTAATCCACTGTGCTACCTAGCCAGATTTGAAATATGCCCTTGCCCATGAAGATAATATAGAAGGTGTTGCAATGCTTGGATTTTAGTGAGGCCATTAAAACTGTCACCTGACCCAATTTACCTGAAAATATTCTTTATCTTCTGTCATATATTCACCTTTAACTCCCCAGACAGTGGTTGCAGGTGCTATTTAACCCTTACCACGACTTTCCTTTTGATATGGAATCTTACGTTGGGTTTTGCTTTGCTTTCTTTTGGAATTGTTTATTAATGCATTACGGCTTCTTTCTTTCATTTTGTGACTTTGTTTTAAAGTAGGCTAGAGAACTGGAAACATCTTCTGTTTTGTTAACTTCTTGATGCAGCAATGGATACTTGAAGGCAACATGAGAATGTTCTGTGGATTATTTTAGCCCTCATGTAAATTAATGCTTTGACATCTGGGCTACTATTTGCTGCAATAGGAAAAGTGGATTTTGGCCCTGAAGTATTGCACGAGTGTATGTAGTATGAAAGGAGGAGAATTGATAGGCAGACCAAATCTTGTTGATTAGCAGCAGGGGCAACAAATGCCTTGCATCTGGGAAGCAAGATTTATGTAGTAATATCTTTTATTGGTCTGGCTATAATTAGGGGATCTGTTGGACCGGCTTTCCGGTGCCAAATGCCCTTCTTAGGTCTGTGATACAAGCACATACAGCTTAAGGTGACCAGGTAGACTAATTATTTTTGTGTAACTTCATTCATTGCATTCATGTTTAATCCCCTATAGGCCAGATGCTGCCCTCTTCCCTCCCCTCCTCCATCCAATTCTGCATATGGCAGCAAAAAAACCCACAAAGAAATCTCACCAGCTAAAATGACTTTCCTTGTCCCTCCTCTCTGCAGCTCTCTTTTGGAACCCCATAGAGGACTGCCCATGCAGTCCAACATGGAGGAATGGCTACACCAGAGGCTGGGCTAGTAGTATAAGGTAAGGTGAGGAATAGAGCTTGGGAAGTACAAACTGTTGCCAGACTCAGAAATTGGGTGGAAAAAGATTTCTGCAACTATAACTGTCACTTCTACATAGCACCAATCGCCCCGATGGCTGCTACCAAAGAAAGAGGCCAGTGAGTTGTCACTGGTTTCCTGCTGCCCTTTAAGGATCACTCATGTTTGGGGTTGGGCTTTTTCTCTACAACAGACAACACCTTCCCCTCACTGTGATTAATCGCATATGATGATTAATATGGAGGTGGAAAGGAAGTGGTCCAGGAGTTGGAGACCTTCTGTGTTCCCTCTTATGAAAGCTCCTAACCCACATACTTTTGTTCTCCTGGCTTTTACAGTGCCTAGCTTTTGGACTATGTGTTTTGTACACAAACCTTATTGGTGTGTTAGAACAGCTTATTAAGAATGCTAGTTTAAATGGCTTGTGTACTGGGGACAGCTTAACAGTAAGACAAGCCAAGGTGAGGACATGGTGTGGGCTGGAGATCTAAGAGGTGGGGTCTTTTCTACAACATGTTAATGAATACAGGTTGATATAGCTGTAAATTTATGTATACAGGATGAGGCAACTATTAAAAAAAAAAAAATCAACAAGACCCAAAGGACCACACCACCAGTGAGCAAGAGATTCATAGATTCATAGAAGTAGGGTCAGAGGGGACCTCAGCAGATCATCTAGTCCGACGCCCTGCCCTGGGCAGGAATGAATACAGGGCTCTTATGACCCCTGTTAAGTTTAAGCTCAAATGACCCCAGCTAGGTAGTTATCAAGCCTCCTTTTAAAGACCCCCAAGGTAGGAACCAGCACCACTTCCCTTGGAAGTTGGTTCCAGATCCTGGCCACCCTGACTGTGAAGTAGTGCCTCCTGATGTCTGGCCTGAACCTCCTCTCAATCAACTTGTGGCTGTTGTTCCTTGTTACTCCGGGAGGTGCTCAGGTGAACAGGGTCTCACCCAATCCCTGCTGGTCCCCCCTGGTAAGTTTATAGATGGCCACTAGACCCCTTCTCAGCCTTCTCTTGTGAAGGCTGAACAGGTTCAGGTCCCTTAGCCTCTCCTTGTAGGGTCTGCCCTGCTGTCCCCAGATCATGCGGGTGGCCCTCCTCTGGACCCTCTCGATGCTGGCCTCATCCCTCCTAAAGTGCGGCGCCCAGAACTGGACACAGTACTCCAGCTGTGGCCTGACCAGTGTCGCATAGAGGGGGAGGATCACCTCCTTGCACCTGCTTGTGATGCATCTGTGGATACATGACAAGGTGCAGTTAGCCTTTCTGACTACGTCCTCACATTGGTGGCCCATGGCGTCCTCACATTGGTGGCCAATAATGACTCCAAGATCTCTTTTTGCCACTGTGCTTTCGAGAAGAGAGTTCCCCAGCCTGTAGGTATGCTGCTGGTTTTTCCTGCCCAAGTGCAGTACCTTGCACTTGTCAGTATTGAATCCCATCCTATTCTCATTCACCCACCCCTGTAACCTGTCCAGTTGTATCCTGTCCCTCCCTTCTAGTTTGCCCACATCGCCCCAAATCTTGGTGTCATAGGCGAATTTGGACAGGGTGCTTTTCACCCCCTCATCCAAGTCGCTGGTAAAGAAAATGAACGGTATGGGCTCGAGTACCGAGCCCTGGGGGACTCCACTGCCTGCCTCCCTCCAGGTCAAATATGATCCATCCACCACCACTCTCTGGGTGCGGCCCCCTAGCCAATTTGTGACCCATCTGACTGTGTAGGTATTAATGCCACAGTCACCTAACTTTTTAATGAGAATGGGGTGGGAGACAGCGAAGGCCTTTCTGAAGTCCAGAAAGACTACATCCACTGCGACACATGTGTCCAATGATTTTGTGACCTGATCGTAGAAGGCAATCAGGTTGGTCTAACAGGACCTGCCTCTAATGAACCCATGCTGGTTGCCCTTGAGCAACCTCCCCCCTGCTGGTCCCTCCCAGATGTGCTCCTAGATAATTTTTTCAAAGAGCTTCCCCAGGACCGAAGTAAGACTAACGAGCCTATAGTTGCCTGGGTCCTCCCTCCTCCTTTTTTTGAAGATGGGGAACACATTGGCCTTCTTCCAGTCATCTGGCACCTGGCCAGAGCACCATGAGTGCTTGTAAAGCCGTGCCAGGGACCCCATGATAACCCCTGCCAATTCCCTCAGCACCCTGGGGTGGAGAGCGTCTGGACCTGCTGACTTGAACACGTCCAGCCCCACCAGAAGTTCCCTAAGTCGGTTCTGCCTGACCCTGGGCCTGGCAGAGTCACTCCTGAGTCCATCCTGTACCCCGGTGAGGGAGAAGTCCTGGTCCCTGCTCAGAAAATGGAGGCAAAGAATTTGTTAAAAAGGTCTGCTTTTTCATCTCGTGCAACCACCAGATTGCCAAGCGTGTCCTGCAGGGGCCCCACATTGCCTGGTGCCTTCTTTTTGCTTCCTGTGTGTTTAAAAAAAGGACTTTTTGTTGTCCTTGATCCTTGTTGCTAGCTCTAGTTCCATCTCCACCTTAGCCTTCCTAACAGCCTCCCTACATACGCTTGCTATGGAGGTATAATCCTCTTTGATGATAGCCCCCTGCTTCCACTGGATGTATGCCTCCTTTTTGGCTTTCAGACATTCCTGAAAGAACTCTTTGTATTTTAAAGAGAGACTAGGACTCTTGACATGGATTCTAACTTCACCTGTTAGGGTTTAGCTAGCTCCTGACACTTATTAATAGCAGTTTTTTTCCATGCAGGCCCTTCATCTGGGTGTTTTTACTGGAGTGATTTGTTTGCTGTCAACTCTTCTTCATTAATGCTTCTGCAGCTGTGGCCACTTCTAGGATATATGCCTATTACCTTTTTCATTTAAAAATGTAAAGGAAGATGATAAACAACTGTTCATAAGACCAGACATGAGACTCCACCAATAGTGTCTCTGTTTCAGTCTCTCTGCTTACAAATAAAGAGGTGTTATGTCAAGAACTAGCATGTGACAGGTGGTGTTTTTTTCAGAATTGCTGGACACAATTGTGCAACTTTTGAAAGCAATCAAACATGGCCAAATTTCCTTCTTTTTTTTAGGGTGTCATCCATACTTGCCAGCCTTACTTCTGCATCAGTTGTTGAGCTGATCCTTCTATCATTGGGTGTAGCTATGCTAACTTATGCAGGTTTCCTGGCCTCTAAAGAGCTCCCTCTTAGCTAGCACTCTGGTCCCGTGCACTGCTTTCAACACTCCTGCAGATATCTTTCACTTCTGCTCTTCCTAATCCTGGGACCTTCTCAGGGCATGTGATTCAGGACTAATACCTGGGATAAACTGTGTGCAATTGTTGTGTTTTATGTTGAGGGTGGCGGGAAGTGCTAGATTCAAACTTTTCAGCAGTAAAAGCAGCAGCAGCTCAAGAACTTGCTAGAGATTAATTTATCCCCTTCATGGTTAAAGAAATAAAGAGCTTCTTGCGAGTTACAAGGAATAAACTTGTACTCTGTCCTGCTGATACTTTCTGTGTTTGGTGGCCTATTTTTCTGCTTAAGGGCAGGGAGGGATTGTCACACAGTCTGCTGCCCTCCTTCTCCTCATTTAAATATTAATATGATGAATTATTACTAGAGTAACAGCTGTACACTACTCATATCACAGCAACATAACCTCTTCTCATCAGATCACTGCTATTTCTGACTACCAATCTTGTGGTCGACCTTTTCACTTACTCTGGAAGTTGTTTTAATTCTGGTATATCTTCAGTGTAATTCTTTTAAGTAGAGAAAGTAAATATTTAATGACAGTGAAGAATATCACAAGACAGCTTAAATAATGGTAAGTGAAATGTGTTTGTGTGCACTCTCAGTGAGGTGGCAGTTAATTTAGAGGAGAAAGCATGTAAAGAACTAGATTTCTGAGTTAAGCTACCAAAATTCCTTTTTTTCTTTATCTTTTTTTAAAGAATCTACTAAAACTCCAATGCATTGATTTTAGAGTCCTGATTATATACACTACTTCTAATGTTTATAAATGCCAGTGAACTGGGGTTTTTTTTGTTTGGGGGGGAAGGGGGGGGAGGTATAATTCACTTTTTACCATCAAGAACGAATGCACTCAAATCTATTTAGACAAATCCTTATAGAAAAGACTACTAATGCAGCCCATAGACTAAGATCTGAGGATTTGTTGAAAGGGACTATAACTTTCCTTTCTGAAATAAAACAGAGATGAAAACTGACCAAATACAGGTTAAACTAGAAATGTAAAATGTTCTTATCACAAAGATTTAGTGATAATATTAAGATGCAAAAGGCTGAGTTCTACATATTAGAAACCTTTAACTGAAAGATTTGAAAAATTGCTTGTATGTCTTATAATCTGCTGCATACTACAGAACACCTGGCTATTGTTATAGGGCTTCCATGCAGAATTTAATATTGGCAATAATATACAGGAGTTAATCCTGTTGGTTTTGCACAGCTGCCTCAATTTATTTAGGATTGTTTATGATAATAGGTAAAATTGTTACTAACTTGCTTCTTTTTTAACTACTTGTCATGATAGCAGGGAAGGAAATACACTTTTTTTTAGGTCAAACAATTTGGTTTTTTATTTTAACCCCACGTGAAATTATATATGCTTTTTTCAGCAAACCAAAACCTAGAGTAACAATACATGTCAGGTTGGCCTGAAAATCAAGTTTTGGACCATCCAGTGAACTTTCCAATTGGAGGGATGTGCCTCCTATTGGAGCGTTTTGTTTTTAATCATACTTTCCCACTAAAATACGCAGGGAGTTATGATTTTTTTTTTAAATTAACCCTTTAAAAAATGTCTGGCCATAGTTATGATTAGCTGTGAAAATGGTAATTTTATTTTACTTGAATGGTGCTTTTAGTTGATGAGTTCTTCAGCATAGTATTAATAGTAGCACTAGTGTTTCATGATGATGTATTGAGTAATTTCCCCTTAAGTGCTTTTCCTGTGATAAGTATATCCAGTTATACTGAGACAAGCTCTGAGATGCAGCTCCTTTTGCACTCAGTGGAATTTACAGATGCTTAGCACTTCTCAGGATCAGCCCTAATGTAGAAGAGCCTGGTCAGTATTACTTTTCACTATATTCCATGAATCCTGGGGGTAGGGGAGAAGACTCTCTTTAAAATTCACTGTTTATCTTAAGGTTCAAAGTTTATCAAAGTTCAAATTAAGCTTAAAGTATCAGAGAACTTTAAGTGAATGGTATTGTCTTTTCTCTTGCTATTTCTTTCTCTCTCTCTTTTTTTTTTTTTTTAATCTTGATACCTTGTAAACTTGTAGGACATCCCCTGAGGTTAAATCCCATTTCAAACAATCCCATCAGGTTTATCTGTGCTGATTGCAAATGAACCTTGCAGAAATCTCACCACAACTGTCCTTGTAGACACAGGAGAAACCTTCTGTCAGAACTACAAATTTATGTAACCAAATTTAAAGCTCTAACCAAATGTTCCCCTGCTAAGAGGATTGCTATACTTAACATGTGAGATGAAAATACCTTTCTGAAGGTTAGGAACACTCAAAAGATAGACTAGATCTCTCTGAAAGACAAGAATTAGCTGCTGCGTTTTTTTTAAAGAGAGATCTTTTTTTCTGCCAGATTTTTCAACTTGGCATTCTTCACAAGCTTACATAAGTACAGCTATATCCCTGCAAATGCTGTGTTTTGCTCTGCTGACGCTTCACTCCTGTCTAAATTTCATCTCTACCTGTGAAATGCAGTAGTAACAAAATAAATGGGGGCCTGAGGCTGATTTTTGGTGACCACTGGGAGGATTCGGAAAATAATCCATTAAAAGCATGATGTTGGCTATGATAATGATATATCTAAGATTTCAGTTTAGTTTATGTGACTTCTGTATGCTGTTAGTATCATTGGCTGGCATCAATTTTTTGGTTGGAGGATTCAAAAGTACTCTATATGCTCTACGTGAGGGGTATTGCTGAAATGTGATATCAGCTGATATGTGGCTTACTAAAGAAGTGTATGTGGAGAGAGAGAGAGAGATTTGGTGGAAAACTGGCAAAGGATCCAGTCGGAGCAAATACAATCTTATTTGAGCTGGTGTCACTCGCACTGAGTATTGGAATTAATGGGTCTAATCATACAATAAGATAACAATCAAACTGAGTAGAACTCAACTGTCTAATGCAGTTCTCTGAAATAATTTTGCACAGTAGACCTCAAGATACCCAATTAATTTTCCAATACTTGGACTTAAACCCTAAACATGGTAGATTTTTGGTTAGAAAGTCTTGCCTTTCTACTCAGGATCAAGCTGATACCAAACTTGGGGTCAAGAAGAATTCTTTTTCCCTGGGTCAGATAGGAAGGACTATGCATGTTCTCACCTTTTGCTGAGCATGAGGTATAGTCCTGTTCCTGGGATCCAGTGAGTGTCTTGTCTGCTTTTTGCCTGTGGCACATTGAAGAGCATTTTTTGTTTCCTGGTTTTTATGCCTGGTAGCACATGAGTTTGAAGTTAATCATTTTTAGGAAAATTGGGTATATATTTGCCTGACAGTGCAGGTTAATGGACTGGCTGGATGCTCTGGAGGCCTCTTCCAGTCCTGTGTTCCTATCTACTTCGGAATGACACAGGTCTGAATCAGTCCTACTAGCAATATAACCTCTGCTTCCAGGGAGTCTGTGCAGTTCAGGCAAGATGGACAGACAGTTCGGTCATCCCAGTCAGTTCTTACTAGTCAGTAAGAACTTGCTAAGTTCTTCCTAGTCAACTATTCTGTTGAGATTAGTTCTTACTAGTCAGTTCTTTCCGAGTCTGTTCTTACTAGGCTCTGCTTGGGAGGTTAAGTGATCATCTTTAAAATAACCAAGTAAACCCTGCTTTCTCCCAGGCAATCTCCTTCTGTCCACTTGTCCAGCACCTTGTATGATATCCTTCTCCTGAACACCTATGGGAAGAGAAGGGGAAGCAGGAGCTGGACTCAGAGTTCCCTTGCAGTGTTTTATACATTGTTTTAGAGCTTTACATGGACTTGCCAGTTATCTACTCACAGTGATTGATGTCGGAGGCATTTATTGGTGTCCACTCATTATCACAAAGCACATGGTCCATCTTTTTGTCTCTTATAGGAGGACACATTTGTGGTGGCAGAGCTGCATCACTGAATCTTGGTTTAGCTTCTGAGTATCACAAAGAAACTAGGAGGAATATTATCATATGCAGTGCATGAATGAGATGTGATAGAGACTGTGTAAACCGATGCAAGGATTTTTTAGGGTGATCTCTTTTACTGGACCAACGGCATAGTTGGGATAGAGTTAGGCAAGCTTTTGAATACAAGGCATTCTTTATCAGGTCTCAGACGCACTAAGCCAGGGATGCTAAAATTGTTGCAGTAGCAGAGAGAAAAGTGTCATCTTGTCTAAAGGTTTAATCTCAAATGCCTTGGTATCCAGAAAAGTTCTTTTTTTTTTAAATCTTTGAGGAGATTTAGGTATTTTCCCACTAACACTTTCCTTTTAAAAGAATTTACTATTCACCCTCTTTTGTAGCTTACTCTCAAAGCTGCTCTCCCAGACCATATAAAAAATGTTTGTTTTTTTTCCTCAAATGGTGTTGGGATTTTATCAAAAGGAGCTCCCTAGCTGCTGTTTTGAAAACCTTATTTAAAAATTAGTCTGTCTTTAGTATTTTCATGGCCTGAATCAGTGGTCAAGATCACACTTTAACATGTGAAAAGCCATCGAGGAAGGGAAGTCTCTTGTAAATCTTTAAGGTTTACCTTAGAGAGATCCCTTCTGCAGCACGTTTTCTTGGGCAGTAGGGCAAGGATAGGAGGAAGCAGGGTTTGAGGGCCCATCTCCAACCCCACCCAATACAGACATCCAACACTGTTATTTCATCCATATCCTCTGGTACCTACCTCTCCTCCTACCCCGTTGCAGTGGACTCCACCTCCACTGCCTTCCCTACTCATTCTCACAGCCATGATGGTTCTCCAAGATCCCAGTAGGGATCGTCCTTATACCAGAGAGCAAACTACTTAAACTTTAATGCAGCCTCCACCTGCATTTGCATCCATTGGGATCTGATCCACAGAGTGCCCAGTGCTCCCAACTGTAACTGGAGTCAATGTGAGTAGCATTCTGAACATACAAAAGCACTATGTAACTGGAAAGACCTGAAAGAATTAGGATCCAAGGTCGTTCAAATTCAGGACAAAAAAAGTCATTTTTAACCTCTCTGCAGGCAGGAAGCCGAGTCACAAAATAAGACTCCATTATTACACGGAAGTCATTGTAAAAGTGAATTCATGAATAACTGTGTAGTGATAAGCACCAGAGAAAAGACTGTGAGGCATTCTTAAGTTCTGTCTGCAGAGCAAGGTTTGGATAAAGCGCTGTATTGACTCACTAAAAAATGAGGGAAAACAGCATGTTGAATAGTTGCTCACTTAGTGAGTACCATCCTTTTAGTGCATTGAGTAAAGCTGGGGAGGAGTTTTAAGGTGGGGAAAGTATGATTATACAGTAGACCTAGAGAGATTCTGATTTCTGCAGACTTAATATCAGTCAATCTTACAGCAAAAAGCCAGACCAGTACAGTAGCTGTTGTTAGTCTTCATATTCCTGTGCTTTTGTCCCATGTGAAATGTTAGCCTAGTCAAGAAGGCAATATTCTTTTATCTGTGAAAGAGGTCACAAGATTTCCATTGCCTTGTGCTGTCTTACATAATTACAGCAGCTGTGTCTGGTCCTCAGCTGAAACTTTGCTACATGCCAAAGAACTGGTTAAATCCTGCCAGTGGCTCTGTGTAATGGTTAAACATATATTGTTTACCAACAAATATAATTGCACCTAGGATTATAAATGCAGGGTATGGTGTAGTTCTTTGCTCTGAAATTGTACACTCATAATCTTTGAATTATTTTACCATAAGAAAATGAATTGCTTAATTACACCTGCAACTTGTGTTAGTCTCTTGGAAAGGAGGTGAATTGACAGAATTCTTTGGAACAGGCACAGCTGGTGCAGCACTAATGAGAGACCCCACCCTGGTCCACAAGCCTGGTTCAACTTGGATACTGGTGCAAGAGTGAATTCAGTCTCCATGCATATTCCATCCTTAGTTTTGGGGCTAATTGAAGCCAGTTTTACTGGTCCCTTTGAGATGGCAAACAAGTGTGCACCAATATGGTTAGGGGGCTGGGGAACATAGCTTGTGAGGAGAGGCTGAGGGAACTGGGTTTATTAAGTCTGCAGGAAAGACGACTGAAGGGGCATTTGATAGCAGCCTTTAGCTACCTGAGGAGGGGTTCCAAAGAGGATGGAGCTGTTCTCAGTGGTAGCAGATGACAGAACAAATAATAGTCTTAAGTTGTAGCAAGGGAGGTTTAATTTGGATATTAGGAAAAACTTTCTCAGTAAGAGGGTGGTGAAGCACTGGAACAGGTTACCTAGAGAGGTGGTGGAATCTCCATCCTTGGGGGTTTTTAAGGCTCAGCTTGACAGCCCTGGCTGGAATGATCTAGTTGGGAATGGTCTTGCTTTGAGCAGGGGGGTGGACTAGATCAGGGCTTCTCAAAGTAGTGGTCCGTGGACTGCTGCCGGTCCGCGAGCCACCGGTCACCGGTCCACAGTGAGTTGCCAGGAAAGAAAGAAATATATTTTCAGAAGTATAACATTGATACATCATAGCGCCACAGTTTGTACGTTCCAACACTCCAGTTGACGTCATGTTGTGCGAGGTGAGGAAAGAGAAAGAAAGAGCCGGTCGCACATTTGCGTAGCGCTGTTACACGCAGTTGCTGCCACCGGCTGAACCGGGCACCAGTCCCTGGCCCACTGGAAAAAAAATTGCCATTCTGCCACATCAGATAGTTTGAGAAGCACTGGACTAGCACTGGACCTTTGAGCCCTAATTTTCTATGATTCTATGAATAAATGGAGTATATCCACTAAATAGTCTTCAAACTGTAGCTACTTGGTCACTACTGACTTGGGATAGAACTGAACCAGTGACCTAAAAGACTCCTCATTGCTTTGCTAAGCTTGTTGAACCCATCTTTACTGATGCTTAAGTTTAACCTTTTTATGATGAGAGTGTCTAGAAATTTTACTTTTGTGAATAACCTAGTTTTATTAGGTTTATTCTGAACTAAGCCTAATCATTACAAATAGTGCTTTTAACCTAAATATATTCAATCACTACAACAGAAAAGTTTTTGTTGGCCAAAAATGGCTTTCAATGTCTTTGAGACATTTAAAAAAAAAAAGAAAACGAGGACTATACACTCATACGCTCATGAGGTTGCTTGGAAAACTTCTGTTTTTTCCATAAGATAATTTGGAAAAACTTGTGTCTTAAATCATTTTGACCATCTGTATTTGCAAGCTGTTAAAGAGACTGAGCTCTAAAGTGAGCAAACATCAAAAAACTCTTGAAAGTAACAGACAGAAGTGTACAAAAGCCTGAATGCAATTCTTTCTTTTTGGAAGGTTTCACTCTCCCTCCCTTTGATCTGCCCTCCATCAGTCTGTGAACTTGCAAATGAAGTATTCAGTGTGTAAGAACTTCCAAGCATGAATATGTACTGAAACCTGTATTTGAGTATCCTTATTAGACGATGGTCTGCCTTTAAGTCACCCGATAATATTACCTGTCATTGAGGATATGTTGTAATGAAATTTAGTTATATTTAATTTATGCTTATACCAGAGAAGAATTTAGTAACTGGTGAACAAATCTGTTCCTTTACTCAGAGTTCCTTGACTAGGCACTTGAGAGAGATTGCATCAGAGTTTTAAGAGGCAAAAAGGATACTGTGTGTGTGCAGTAGAGGTTTTTTTCACTATTTGTCTGTATTTTTAAAAATGTCTGGCCATTGATATCGTGCAAGTTCAGGATAATCCTGCTTTCTGCCTTTGGGCTTTTATTGAACTCTACAGAGGTTAAGAAAGGTTCCCAACCTTCCCTGTCCCTTCTTTACTACTCCATTCCTACATACATGTTATGTACAGCATTATTCTTAATAGTACCTCAGTGAATTAATACGAAAAGGTCAGCGTGTTTTTCTTTATTTACATGCACTGCCTCTTAGGCCATAGACACATGAACAAGTTAACCAGTGGCAAATTAAACTATTTTGATTTTTTTAAAAGCTGCAGACACATAGTACACTTTTCCTTCCTCAATCATTGTAAATAAAATTGGATTGAATTTTGGACAACTTATGTAAAAATATCTTCCCACAATGTTTATCTTCCTCCTGTGCCTTGTATGAAATCTATGGCCACCTAAAAGAGGTTGTTATGTATTTATCT
The DNA here is from genome assembly GCF_000455745.1 of Alligator sinensis. NCBI lineage: Eukaryota > Metazoa > Chordata > Crocodylia > Alligatoridae > Alligator > Alligator sinensis. Next base: position 1,083,420 of record NW_005841888.1, read on the forward strand.
ACTAATGCTATAGGTGGTAAATGTTGCTCTGAGATATTCTGTCATAAGAATAAATAACTTGTATAACTAATTGGAAGAAAATATTAAACTTCTGGGGTAAAAAAACGGGTAGTAAGCAGGGGGTGAGGGCGGGCGGGAATGGATGGAGGACCAGATATAAAATTCTTTGTTAAAGTAAAACAGCAGAGTGTAGTCTCTGGCTAGCCTCCCTCACACAGGGTCACATAGCAGGAGGTGGAGTACAATGGCTGTCTTATTAGGACAGTTTCTCTGCAAAGGCACATTGTATGTACATGCACACACTCCTTTTACTCTGGATGGAAGTAGGTAGGACAGAAAAGGAAAGGTGGTTCTCCTGATATGGTAAGCTGACCTCAGAGCCTTAACTACTGTAATGTGCCTAATTAGAACCCACAAGCACTGAGAGCTTGAAGCAGGTTTGTTCCGTGGGTTGGAGTCTTCACACAATATAGTACAACAGGAAGTGCTGTGTATGAGCAGTTAGACAACAGGGGTGTGCGAAGTGGGCCATATTCGACTTCAGATTTGGCCTGATTCAGGGGACAGTGATTTGATTCGTTGATTTGGATCACTGTCCCAATTCGATTCAGCCAAATTCAAAGATTCAATGCTGATTTGGAGACAGCGATTCGGCCATAGACACAGCTTTAAAAATTTTTTTCTACATACCTCGAGGTACTAGGTGCAGCTCGTGAATGCTGAGATGGTGGAGTGGATGGAGTGTCCCACAGAAGCATGGCGGGGCCCACCACATGCTCGGCAGTGGACCGGAAGTACTTCTGGTCCACTTCCAGGTCCGCCACTGTCCACGTGAGAGAGCCCCTCCTCCCTCCACACCCCCCGGCTTGGCAATTGGCCGTGGTGGGGACCCCAGGTGTCCCCCCAGACCCAGGAGGCACCAGTCACTGGGGGGGCCCCCGCACACTCTGCAGAAAAGTGCTTCTGGTCCACTTCCAGTCTGCTGCTGAGTGCTCTGTGGACCCCCACCCTGCCCCCACGCTCCTGTGGGACACTCCATCCGTCCCACCATCGCAGCATTCACAAGCTGCCTGTTACTTTGAGGTATGTAGAAAAAACATTTAAAGCCGTGTCTATGTCTGAATCGTTGAATCTCTCTAAACTGATTCAGAGAGATTAAAGAGGGTCTCCTGATTCAATTCTGATTCAGAGATTCAGCTGCCAAATCATGCTGAATCTTCACTGAATCGAGTCAGCAACCAAGCTTCACACAGCCCTATTAGACAATTATGTGTTGCACATGGCTAGGGCATACTTTATGAAGAGAGGCTGAGGGAACTGGGCTTATTTAGTCTGGAGAAGAGAAAACTGAGGATTTAGTAGCAGCCTTTAAGTACCTGAAGGGTGGTAACAGAGGATGGAGCTACACTGTCAGTGGTGGCAGAAGGCAAAATAAGCAATGGTCTCAAGTTGCAGCAAGGGAAGTTTAGGTTAGATATTAGGAAAAACTTTCTCACTAGGAGAGTAGTAAAGCACTAGAATAGGTTACCCCAAGAAGTTGTTGAATCTCTCTCTTCGGAGGTTTTAAAGACCCAGCTAGACAAAACTTTGGCTAGGATGATATAGTTGAGGATGACTCTGCTTTGAGCAGGTGGTTGGACTGGAGGGTTGGAAAGAACCTCAGGAGGTCATCATTTTATGTGATTCTATGACCAGTGGACCAGGATGTAGTATTAATGCCTTAAGACAGCAGAAGAGTTCTTGATTGGACAAGGAAGGGAGGGTGTATATTGCTGCTGTGAAAAGAAATCATGTGAAATAAGGATGGGTGTATTGAGAAGAAACATCTTCAGTACAGCATGAAATCCTAGCTCTGTAGAAAACAATAGTAGCTTAGCCAGAGATTTCAGTGGATCTGGGAGTTTGCCTGTATTCCACGTATTACCACTACTTAAAAACAAATAATCAGACTTTTGGGGGAGGGGGGGTGAAGGCTAATTAAGTCCAAACTAAAAGAGTCTAAGTTTGCTATTAAAACTGCAAAGTGGAGTGGGGAGGGGAAGACTTGGAGCCATCCAAAAGCCATTGTCTGTTATCACATACACAAGGGTGAATAAAGACCCTACTGAAATATATGGTATTATACCATGGTGAAAAGAGGATATCATGGTTGAGACACATTTGGAGAGTCTAGCCCCCACTCTTACTCAGATCATCCTTTGCAGATGGTAAAAAGGCTAGTTGCTTCTTCTGAAGAGTGGAAGAATAACTGTTTGTTTGACTCTTCTATTCCCTTTGGCTGTACTTGGGCTCCTTACGTTGACTTGCCAGAAAGTTTCCTTATTTGAACACCAGTTAAGAGGGGAAATCCTGCCTGCTCTAGAGCCATGATATAATATGGAGAGGGAATGTTGCATATTTTTGCACTTTTAGAGTGGTGCCTGGGATGCCAACTGGAGAAAATAATGTTAGCATTCATTTTCTAGAGCAATTTTGAGAAATACCTACTGTAAAATGGATTGAGACTGCGGGACTTGAACCTATTCAGCCTCCACAAGAGAAGGCTGAGGGGGGACCTGGTGACCGTCTATAAACTCACTAGGGGGAACCAGAAGGGTTTGGGGGAGACGCTGTTTCCCCTAGCCCCCGCTGGCATAACAAGGAGTAATGGGCACAAGTTGATGGAGAGGAGGTACAGATTGGACATCCGAAAAAACTACTTCACAGTTAGGGCGGCTAGGAGCTGGAACCAACTTCCAAGGGAGGTGGTGCTGGCCCCTACCCTGGGGGTCTTTAAGAAGAGGCTGGATACTTACCTGGCTGGACTCATTTGAGTCCCGTTTTTGTTTTTAGGGTGAGTGGTGTTTTTTTTTTTTTTTTGGGTTGTTCTCCCGCCCTGGCGGGGGGTCGGGCTAGAAGATCTATTAGGTCCCTTCCGACCCTGAAACTATGAAACTATGATTAATTTCTCATAGGCTCCCCAAGGTTCATTCTATAGTGTCCGCTGATTTTCGGCATATAAACCAAGCCCAGTAGTCATGGAGGAAAATGAGTGAGCAACTGAAGAAATAACCATCTTTTTCAAAGAGTAATGTTGAAATTCTGAAATAATCTGGAAAATATTAAGAAAAAATGTTAAGTTGGCGGGGGGGGGAAGGAGGAAAGAGGTTCTCGTATCTGGAATGAAAGTCATGAGAAATAGGTTATGTTACTGAACTTGGTAAAATTGGAAGAGCTACTTTTGATTCTGAAGGTTTTAAAAGACTTGGTATAGAAACCTGAATTCTGTCTGGCTAAAATAAATGGAGAAGAATCCTGGATCACTATTAAATGGTGACAAATTTAAAACAGGGATAATCTATCACTCTTAACCTTTGTGGGTTTTATTAAGAGTACCTAGTTCTTCCTGGTTGGCAGAAATATGATAGTGGTAGCAGGAAACATGTGTAACACAAGATTTATTATAGTAAAAAAAAATGTGTTTCTCTAAGTGAACTTGCTGCTTGTGAAAAGTGCTGTCTTGTTAGTCCTAGGGATTTGTCTTTATCCAGAGAATAGACACAGGATGGGCAGCAGCGGTCTCTTGCCAACATGCTTCCTCTACATGTGGAGTAAAGGCTCTTTCCTCCTCTTTCCTCCTACCTATTAATCAATGGCCAACCAGTCATGGTTCAGGATCCTGTTGAGCTGGGCACTTTACAAATGCAGAACAAAAATGGGCCAGATGGTCCCTGCTTCAAAGAGCTTGCAGTCCCCTCATAATGACTGTCTCGGATACGTTGAGACATGAACGGTGCACTTCACAGTCCTCAAACACCCTTTAGAAAGACTGTGATAACTCAGTCATAGCGGTCCAGAGCTGGAGTTGAGCCAGTACCCTAGTCACATAGGCCTGTACAGCCTATTATTAATCTATGTAATACTATAGGTTGGAGGCCTTTCCAACATAGCAAGTTAGCATTGACTTACCGATCTCCTAGATTCTTCTGGAAATAAGTAGAGCTCTGTTCAGTCTCCTTGTACAGTTATTGCAAAGTGTTTTTTTTGAGGTGAAAACTTATATAAACTCCTTCCCCTTAATTGCCATTTGTCATAACAGTTTCATAGCTGGAAGCTTTAGAAGAAGTATATTAGCTGTGGCCCATGTATTATATTGAGCTTAACCAATATTTGTTGTTTCAGGGGGCTTATAATGTTGATGAAAATGCTGGCCCAAATTGAGGTTTTCTTGATAAAACCACAGTGATTGCGGGACCAGTTTTATTTTTGGTTGAACAGTAGATATTTTATCTCTGTAGTGCAATGAAAGGACAATTAAAATGCAGTTGTGTTGTAAAATGCTGCATGCCCTAGATAGCAGGAAGGTTATTCATTCCTTCAGAATAGTAGAGGTATTTATACTATAAGCACATAAACCTTCACATCATAGCCTATAATTATGCTAAAAAAATGAAACATTTCAATACATAGCTACAATCAAATACCTTTCAGTAGCAGCACTTTGCTACCTGAGCACCTCTCTATATTCAAATATTTACCCCAGGGTGTTCCAACACAAATACTGCTTGCACAGTTATATACTGACTTTGCAACTGTAATGTAACTTCAGTCAATGCTATAACTAGCACAAAGATATCTTAGACAACTGCTCCGGTATCACTTCAGCAAGCTAAGTATCGTGTTTTCTCACTTACGGTTTTGAAAACTGAGAGCAAGCGTCACCTACTGCAGCATGACATGGCAGCCTAAAACAGGCACCAGTGCAGGTGAAATGAGGAAGAACAAAAAAATATTATAGGGACAACAAGATGCAGGTGGCCAAAAGGCCCACCTCTTGCCTTTTGCTTTCATTTAATCCCAATTTCCTGGCTTTTCACAAGACTTTCTTAAGAGAAGAAGAGGTTTGAAATAAAGCTAGCAGAACTCCAAATGTGGTTGCCTTCATCAAAGAACCCTAATCTGCTTCCTCCCCTCCACCCCATCTGTTTTAAAAAAAAATATTTTCCCTAAGTGCCATGTACCTCTTCAGCTCCTAGACATCCAAGGCGTCCCATGCCACTTAAGCCATGCAGTCTTGAAAATGTTAATACTAATCCCCTTTTAAAATTGATTGTGTGTTTGTTTGTTTTTTCACGTATAATCCCTTCTTTGGTGAAATATGCTATATATTTGGTCCCCATGAAATAGAACTTTGTCAGTTCCTTGTTACTGGTCCTGAGGCTGAGTCCTGAAAGGACTCCAAGCCTGAGGGAATATTTTAAAAACTTTCCTTTTTTTAAATGCTTCCTTTTTCTACCAGTATCACCATTAGGAAAAATGCTTTGCATCTGACCTTTTGGCTGGGAATGAAGGAAAAACAGCACATTTCCTGGCTACCTTTTGATAGCTAGGAGATGTTAAGCTGCGTGTTGTCTGTAAGCATTTGACTCTTGCAATGAGTTGTCATACTACCCCTTTCTGTTGCTTCCCAGAGATGGAGGGAGAAATACAGGGAGAGCCAAGTGAGCTCTTTTGCTTTTAAAGTTTAACGATACTGTGTATTTTTGGGGTTTTTTAGTGAGGAGGGGGTTTGCTGTGGAAAAGCAAAACCCTGATTCCCCAAGTCTGAATTTAATTCTAGAATGCATTTTTGGTTAAATGTTTTCTGTCAATGATTTTATATACTACAGTAAAAACTCTGTTATCCAGCATCTATGGGGAATGGTGGGTGCTGGTTAACCAAATATGCCGGTTCTCTGAGAGTTATGATACAGCACAAGCACAATGCGATCACAATGGTGGATGTTTACAATCGAGACTGCTGCTAGCGACACTGCTCGGCAGCGTCCTGAAGCTTCTGTAAGCAACTGATCTATAAGAAGCGCACAGCAAGATGCTGGATGGCTATCAGAATTTTTCTGGATACATGAAGGAAGATTTGTATTGTCGTCTATGACAGATGCCAGTTAATAGAGCGTTCTGGATGGTAAAGTGCTGGATAACACAGCTTTTACTGTATTACTATTTCACCTTCCCCTGTCTGGATGCACCATTTTTTTTGTTTTGTTATCATCACATGACTGTTACTCTGGTCTTGTCTATTTTTGCAGAAGGATGATGATGGTTTCCCTATGTTTAGCCCCTAGTAATCTCCTGCAACCTTTTTCCTGATTTTAGAATACAGGTGAATCCTGAAGTTGGTAAAAGTCCAACTAAGACACCCTAACTTCATCAAATGACTCGAAATGAGGAAGTAATACTGTACGTACCTCTTTCAAATTAAGTTTTACTAATTCCAGTGGGAGTAGCATGCAGGAGACTCTCTATATCATTTGGACTATACAAAACTAAGGATTTTGAGTGAGCGAGCATTTGGAGGACTAAGAACATCATGGTTGTTTTGATAGATGGAGCTTTTCTACCTCTGCTACTAACAAGGATGTAAAATGTTCTTTTAAAACTTCTCAGGACGAAACTGATTACTAGTGTGAAGCAGTGATTTTTTTTTTTGTGGGGGGAAGGATCTTACCAGTTTCAGATACTTTGAAACTAAGGGCCTTTGCTTCTTGATTGCACATTGTACCTGCAGTTTGAAAATCAGGAGCCTTTAAGGCACCTCCAGTTTCTAGTTGCTTTTGCATGTATTTGGCATCTGCTCTTTAAGCTAAATTCCTAAGGTAGGCTGGAGTAAATGTTTTGCTTTGTATTTCAAATCTAAGTTACAATAGAAGGATACTGCTGCTTAGGACAAAGCTATTTAAATCTCATATTTTCATTCAAAATAAATCTCTACTCCAAAGGTCTCAGAACCTTTGGGCAGTGTATGCATTCCAAAAAACAAAAATTTCCTGGAAAAGTGCACTGAATTATTCAACTGAAGCAAAACACTGGAGGTGCTTAGTCTCCTTGGGTGACCTTTACAACCTATGTTCTCAATCTAATTGCCATTCTGAATGGGTGGGGCTAATTACAAATATTTCACACACTTTGTGAAAGATTAGTTGTGGCATGTGCTGGATTTGAGTATTGCACTAGTATTTGCTATTTGAACTTTTGGCACTTCCCTGGGTTATGTGACTACTTACATTATTTCAGTTATAACCAGTTTTTAATTGGAGGGTTTACTGGCGTTTTAGGACACTTCCCTCTCATTGTGCATTTTTATTTGTGATGATCACAATATTTCCGGATGTATTAGAAAGGGATGGCATGCTCTGCCTAATCAAACACAAGTTCCAGTATTATGTACTTGGCTATAAAGTACTGTAACATATTGGTTGAGCCATCTACAGGCATTTATTTAGGAGCAGAAAATGTATGTAATGTGGATTAGCAATTTACTAGATTAGATGGCTGTAAACCACAATGTGTCATGTTTACAGTTGAATTCTGGGCATGTCAAACTTATTTGCTTGCCCACACACATATGTATTACTAAATTAGAAATATAAATGGCAAAAGAAGGGATAGAGACTTTGCTGCATGTCTGGTTTCATCTGGATCCTCTCCTCTCCCCTCCCTCATGTTAGAGGACATGGAGAAAGTCTGATAAATTCTGCCCTCCAAAGACAGAGAAGAATTAGCATCTGCACAGAATAAACAGTGAGTTGCCAGCTAACCAAGATCTATAATCCTCTCTTCAACTATGACGTACTCGCTTTGTGGATGTGGTGTTCATCATTGGCTCTGTCTCCGCCTAGCCCTCGCAACAAAATCAGAAGTGTATTTTAGCTCAGATACAATGCTGCTGTGTACCGTACCATACCACCTCCATCTCAGGTTAGCTACAGAAACAGATGTGGTACTGATGGTGCAAGAAACAGCGCTAACTCACATGGCAGTTTGCCATGTAATTTAAAACTCTCTTAAGAAGGAGCATGCTGCACAGGGTGAGTAATCCCTACTGTCATACCTTTATGGACAGCTATATTCACTGAACTCCATTTGTAACACCGTTGCTGCAGAGCAAGCATCAAGGTCATCTGACATTTCCAGCTGCTTCAAATGGCAAACTGGCTATAGAGTCACTCTGCATGCAGTGGCAATGGAGGATTGCACAAGGGCCTCTGGGAAGTTGCAGGAACTTTCCTTCTTGTTGCTCTAAACTGGGAGCTTTCTGCCACAGTCTTTCATTTCTTCTGGTCCATGGCTGCAGTAAGATAATTACTGTATTGGTTGAAGGGTTTGTAAATGCTGAGTCACTCATACTTTCTGATATTATTATTATTATTATTATTATTATTATTATTATTATTATTACTGCTTCTACATTTTTAATGCAAGGAACCACTCAAACCTCTAATGTTTGGCTGCTTGACACATCTCGCATCTATTTCACTTCTGCACTTTTTATCGACTGCCCTGAATTGTAGGCTCTTTGGGGTGGCCAGAGCTCTAATCCTTGTCACTGATTTGAACAGAAGAACTGCAGTTATGCTGCTGCTTATCCTCTCCCCCAAGTTATAAACCCATTCTTGTCTGCAACCTGGTCATAACAGCTAATCAGTCATTAATGGAACTCTAATATGAAGTGCATAGAAGCCAGTCACATTTTGGTGATATTTTGGACTGGTCACATTTTGGTCATAAGTTCCAAGTTGTATTAAAAAACTGTGGAAACTGCTCAGTTCACCTGTTGTCCCACCTTGCTGCTGAAGAGGCATGCAGGAGTCAGTGTGGGAGGTAACATTGACAAAAACCTCAGTGCTTTCTGTTCGCTGTCCTCTGAGAAAAGAAAGGTAGAATAAGAAGAGAGGAAGGCCTCCCAGTTCCATGGTTTCATTGTGCTAGCACAGGATAACAGGTGATTTTTGTAGCCCTTCTATATCAGTGGTGGCTATTTGTTTGGGTCATTGTGTTGCTCAGTAACAGACACATGGTGGAGACTGTAACATGGTTAAAATTATCTGGAACTTGACTTCTGCTTGTTTTTTTACACAGACATTCAGGAGATGGTAATATACATTTAGTACATCTCTACTTTCTCCCTGTCTTTATAGTGACCCCAACTTGCACATGCAAATTTCTGATATGTCCCCTTTTTCTTTCTTGCACTGAGGACTCTTGGAGACTTTCTAGGAATGCTGAGATAAAAAGAGATAAAGCTATAGAGGTTTTACTCTGCATGCATGAAAAAATGATGCATCAGGCTATGTTGGCCTTTTCCACAAAAATGAGGTATGTGGTGACATACTCTTCAGCAATCCCTGGCAGTTGAGGATGATTGTCTTCTATGACTGTCTTATCTCTGTGTCCAAAGGTGGCTGATGAGGCCTATCTGGGATCAACAGACTCTACTGAAGCTTGGACGTGTGTTTCCATGTGGGGTGGGTGGCACTGGATTTTGTTCTAGACAGCCCAGGTGGGAAGGGAGGGAGGAGAAAAGTGTTTTGAAACTGGCTACAAATTCCTACTGAAGAGTTAAAATACCAGGGGACATGGATTGAATGACTTTGTGTCTAGGAGGAGTCTGCAGTCACACATGGATAAATGCAGCAATCTTTCAAGCCCCTGGCAGTCTTGATATCAAGCCCACAATCCCTCTTCACAAGCAGAAGGTTTCTGTTGTGCTCTGAGCCACAAAAAAAATTGTAATTTCCAGAGCTCAAGAATGGATACTTATCCTTTTCCCAGCAGCAGTTTGCTTGTGGGGGAGGATGTGAATTGTTTCCTTCCATCCTGCCTTCCCTCCCACCTCCCTCCCAGCCCCATGTCCCATAGGGGGACCATTTTTAGAATCATAAAGTTGTAAAGGGAACTTGAGCCATTTGGTCCAACCCCCTTAGTGTTGCAAGTCAATACAGTATGGCAGCACACGCCAAGTAGCAGGCTTTAGCTTGCACGTAGAATCGGTAGGCAGGCTTTGTAGTAAGTTGCTACACTTCAGCATGTAAGCCGGGGTCAGCAACCCCTGGCATGCCACCGCCAGCCCAGGCTCTAAGCAGCTGCTGCCAGCCACGAAGCCAAGGCTGCTCCCAGCAGGCGGCTGGGAGGCTGCACACCCTGCTGCAAGCAGACCTGGGGCTCTGTGGGCTGGCTGCAGCTGAGAGGCTGCAAACAGCTGCTCTGGGCTCTGGCATGTCGGCACTCCCAAGGTAGACATTGTGGTTTTTTCGGCACTCTGGCCAAAAAACGATGCCTACCCCTTATGTAACCTATGAGACCATGTGACCCATCGTTCTATGCGCTTAGGGTGCTGCCACTGAGCCAGCACTCATGTTAGTAGAATTGCATACAAGACAGTGCTTTGGGTTTGTAACTTCTGCCAATAGGAGGGTTAGTAACACATCTGGTTAAATTGGAGCATTAATGGTTGGCTTTCTAAATGGAGATATTACTTCTGCTAGAATAAAGCTACAGAAGTTGGTAGGAAAGAAATAATAGCTCAGTGGAGGCTGGAAGATGACTGTTCTAGTTTTAACAGGTAAGTCAGTTTTAGGTTTAACAGTTCTATAGAGCTACCACGTGGTAATTCAGCTGAGTTTCACTCCACTGTCCGTATAGTAGCAGATGGAATCATAGAGCCTTATGTTGATAACCGTGTAAAATTTGCTTATATTTGTTTCTGTCCCATGAGCTAATCTGTTAACTAAAGGAAGTATGAAGTTTTTTATAAAGGGGATCCGATGTTGTAATGTTATCCACTTTGTGATTCATACTATGCTAACAAGACGCATGGGGAAACTCCACACTTTCCCAAGAAGTTATAGTGAAACTGATTTGCAAGCAGCATATTGACTGCTTCCTTTTACGTAAAAACTCACTATTTTTTTAGATGTCTGTTTTTTTCTGAATGTGTAAAAAATCCGAGTCTGATTTCTTCCTGTCAGTTATGTTTTATGTATAAATTACCGTGAAAACTCTGAAATTGCTGGGGGAAAGCTTAGAAAAATGTTAGCCAGCTTCTGCTCCATTTTATTTTCTTGGTGGGTATTTAAAGGAAAACAGGATTTTTCTCTGCTCATCTTTGGCAAGGGAATTAGTTGCAGTGATCAGGGAGAAGTAGTGAAGTTCAGGTAAGCAGACATGCAGATGTAGTGGATATGTAGGAATAGGAGTTGGAGTCAACAATGGCACCGAGACTACAGTATCTGATGAAGTGAACTTGGGTTCAGGAAAGCCTGTTAGTCTGTAAGGGACAGACATTACACATAAACTGGTTTAAGCAATCAGAAACTGGTTTAAACCTGTAACAGAACAGCTGTTCAGTGCACACAAACTGGTCTGAAAATGGCTGAAACTGGTTTGAGATAAACCTGGTTGAATATAATATCAGACTTAACTGATTTGGGTCAAACTGGTTTATGTAATGTCTGTCCCAGACCCCTTGCTCGTTTCAGATAAACCAGATTCTGCCAGCATGCTCTCTGGACTGGGTGGGGCCTTCTGCTCCACAGCAGGGCTGCCCCCTCCCCTCTGCTCCCTGGCTAGAGCTCAGCAGAGACTGCAGGCACAGCAGGGTTTGCCTGGCTTCCTCCTGCCCTCTGCCTCCCTCACTGCTTGCTGCTTAAACAGGAATTCCCGCCCCGCCCATCTCCCACAGCATAGACCCCAGTCCCATGGACCCTAGGTATGTGGTATGCTAGCTAATGCCGAGGTGTCTGTGTGTGTCTCCAGTTTCACTGGGATAGGCAGACAGAAGAACAGTGTCCACTTAAGGCATTTTGAAGCTATTCAACAGGTCAGCTGATAAATTGTTTAAGAAGAGTTTCAACTAATGGAGAGAGGCTATTGCTTTGCTGATGAGGTGATAAACACTATTATCATCCTCCTGCTGGCTTGTTTGCCTGTCAGTTTGCTGCAGACAATATAAAGAAGCAGGGAGAGAGATTGAAAAGCTTGGTATCATCAACCAATGCATGCACTGCAGACCCCCCTTGCCTTGGAGTGCTAGCATGGGACTGGGGTCTGACAACACTCCTACCCCTTGAGCAGCCAGCAGGAAAAAGCCTGGGATGGTGCAGGCAGACCTCCCCAATCCGAACGTCCTGCCAGGGCCTGGCCTCACCCCCCCTCAGCTCAGTACTGTACAAGGGAAGGGAGGGCTGCTCTAGCACCAGTGGCGATGCATAGCGGGTGCACGTACACCCCTGAGAACATTGGTGCACCCCCTGACAGCAGTGTTCCCCGCTTAGGTGATGGGTACGGGTGGCCGGCAAGAGTGCTGGTGCTCCCCCTGAGATCACCGGCTGGGGGGTGGGGGCACCAGGAGAAGTAATCTCCGCTGTTCCCCTGTTGGCATTTCTGCATCTGCACGATTGGTCGCTGACTGGCCACTGGAGAGGCAAGTGCCCCCCCGATTCTGGAGGCACCAGTCACCCATGTCTAGTGCCCCCCGGCTTCTAGCCTGAGCCACTGCAATCATGTGCCTGAATTTCCTCAGTCAAGAGAGAATATCTGTCCAGTTTACAAACCGGTTCAGCCAAGCCAGGTTAGATTTTTTGAATGTCTGTCCCTAGCCTAAATGTACATATCTACTCTGCCTTCTGACCAAGATTACAGGCCAGATCCAAATAGGATCTGAGTCAGTGTAGCTTTGTATGAAGATGTTCATCTTCAAATGATCAAAGCCTGCCCCTTAGCTTGCCTGCACCTAGCTTGCTAACAAGGCTTTTTTAAACTACTTAATGACAGAAATTTGAACAAATTATACCCATATGATCAAACTTGGTCCACAACAGTTTCTGCCTGCTACATGTGAAGGAACTATATGCATTAATGAGCAAATTTCTTATACTGCCTAGCCATGTCTCTTGGTGGTGTAAATGACTATGGAAGCCTTGCAAGCAATAAGTAATGACAAAATAATTCCAGTAAACAAGCCATCGAGGCTTCTAACTTCCTTGATAGTCAACTCAGCAACATATACAGCAGGCCAGCTATCCTCACGGCTGGTGTTATTGTGGCTAGCTGGATCAATCGTGCTGCATCATTGTATAGAAAACTTAAGTTGTTTGTTAACCCTTCCTCTACTCCCCCCCCCCCCCCCC
>NW_005841888.1:1096376-1101554 GCF_000455745.1 Alligator sinensis
ATTCTGGAAATCAAGAAAAGTCTGAAGAACTAGTTTCACCAACATTTACAAACAGAGACATAGATAAATTTTACTAGCAAAGTTAATAATGAAATATAGATAAGACCATAAATGATCACACAGTACAGGTAAGGCATATATCAAGCAAATTATTAGAATTTATGAAGTGTGCATTTAGCTAAAGAAATAACTATCTTATTAATACTTGAAAAAAAACCTAATCTTAAATTCTCCAAGTCCTGAAGTCTTAAAAAGCTTCTAGCAGGTAGTCAGCCTGTTAAGGAAAAGGACTTCTTACCTATGTTTCAAAAACAAAGTTTTCAAGAAATACTTTTTAAGATGTACTAACTGGGTACACCTGCCAGTGGGCAGTTTGGCAAGAACCACAGTTCATGACTGAAGAGACAGGCTTTCAAATGCAAGACATTTGTCATCAGGTGACGTGCTTTCAAAAGCTTCTCTAACTTTTTCCCAACCGTACAGTTAGCCCAATAAAAGATACCCCCACCTCAGAAATTGTTACTTCTCGTTGAACTCTGTAAACTGTTGTCACCTCTTACATTCTTGCCTGTTCATTTCCTTTGCTTCTTGTCTGATCCAAAATTTGGTTGAACAAATGCTATACCATATTTCCATTAAGCAGCTTGCAGCCTATTACAGTCTATATCAGGGGTGGTTGATCGGTGGCATGGGCAACCTTTGTGTGGCACATAGCAGATCAAGGAGGGGACAAGCAGCACAGTGCCTGAGTAGCAGATAAATGAGGCAATTCAGAAAAACTGCAGCTTTTTTCCTTTCTTATGTAAAGGTGTAGTTAAGTGACACTTTAAATATTGACATAATCATACAAGATTTAACACCCTGCTCATGTCTATACTAGACTTTGTATCGTGGGTTAACAATTATCTCAATGCTCTAGCAGGGGTGGGCAAAATACAGCCCACAGGCTGTATCGGGCCTGCCAAGCCATTCTATCTAGCCTGCAGGGCCCCTAAAAATTTACTAAATTAACATTTACTCACTCCCAGCTGCCTGTCAAAGCTGATAGGAGCCCAGGGCAGTAGGACCCAGAGGGAACCCCCAGCAGGCTTGCAGACTTGAGCAACTCAGCCCAACCTCACCCCCAGCCAAATGCCTGGTTTCCTGCCCCCCCCCTGCTCCAGCACCACCTGGCTGTGGCCCCCGGCTGCATCCCCGAACCACAAAGCATGGGACCGCGCTGGTACAGAGGGCAGAGGGGGAAGGGGGTGTGTGTGTGCAGGTGCGGGGACAGTGTGTGTATATTCATAGGGTGAGTCCCACACGCACACCCCACCATACACATGCACCCACACCTCCCCACACACTGCCATCCACAAACCGCAGCCACCTTCCCCCCACATACCCACACCCACCCACATGCTCCCTCACTCCACATACCCACCCCCCACAATATACAAGAGTAAGACTTTATTTTAAGCTATTGTGCAATCACCTCTATGCAGTACACAAATGCATGTAAATCAAGACAAAAATATTTTTTGAAATCAAATTAATGAATGGTGTAGAAGTTTGCTTTTTAGAATATAATTTGGTATTTTTCTGGATCAGAGATGGCAAAATCCCTCACTGAAAGGAGAACTTCTGGGGGCAAGGGGAGGGACTTCTGGTGGCAAAGGTCAGGGGCAGGACTTCCAGTCACAAGATGGCGAACAGGGAGCGGGGCACCTGTCAAGGAGCAAGGCTACCCATGCGGCCCTCAACAGCTTGCCAAAACTCGGTAAGCAGCCCTCCACCCAAAATAATTGCCTGCCCCTGGCATAGCTACTCTCCCTCTTCCCCCTGCTGATCCCGCAAAGGATTTTGTCCACACTGGACTTCTACAACTCTATTTTAGAACTAATTACCTTCAGGTACTTACGTCTTGAGGTGCAGGTCTACATGGGAGCTGGTTACTATATAGTAGACTAAGATATGCATTTGGCATCCCTCGTGAGAAGCAGGGTAAACTGAGTGCATGGGTCTATCTATTCTTTAACTAAACCAATGTTGGCACCTGAGTCAGCTTGTTTGCAAGTACTGTGGGCACCTCCTGTCTTTGTGCAAGATACCTCAGGTCAGTCTCAGTGACATGAGCTACCTTGTACTTAGTAGGCATCCAAATGGGGAATTGGTGTGGAGTTGCTAGTACAGCAGACCCCTGTTTTACGCATATTCAAGTTACCCGAGTCTCACGTTTACGCAAATTAATATTAACACCCAAGCAGAAAAATACATCCCGAGATGCAGGTCTTTTGCATATATATGCGAGATGCACAGACTGAGTCAAATGGAGTCACGTGCAGCTTGGGTTCCCAAGCAGGATTCTGGAGGCTCACTCAGCCTCAGTGTTGCCGTTGTGTTCAAGATGAATGCTTCAAATAGAATAGTGATTCTACAAGTGCTTCTGTCTCTACAAGGAAAAGAAAAGCTGTAACTTTGGAAGAAAAACTTGAAGTTGTGAAGAGATACAAAAGAGGTGAGAAGACAAAGGAAATTAGGTGTGATACAGGGCTCAGTGAGTCAACTCTCCCTATAGCTAGGGACAATGTGAAGAAAATTAAGGAGTCCTATAAGAGCGCTACATGTTTATCTACTGCCCGTGTTTCATTAACAAGGTTGGCTATCATGGAGAAAATGGAACGACATGAATTGAGCACCAGAATCAAGAACACGCGCCGCTTTCGACCCAGGTGATTCAAACAAAGGCATGCAGCGTTTATGAAGTGTTAAAACATGATGATCCTGAAGCCAAGCCATTTAATGCAAGTGCCAGATGGTTTGATAGATTTGATAGCACACCATGGATTTCACAATCTCAAACTGATGGGCAAAGCAGCAGCTGCTGATAAAAGTGCTGCAGACAAATTTCCTTCAATCCTACAGGCTGCCATTGAGGAGGGAAGCTACAATCTGAGGCAAGTTTTCAACTTGGACGAAACCGGACTCTTCTGGAAACGGATACCAAGTCGAACGTGTATTTTAGTTGAGGAGAAAACCGCCCCAGGGTTCAAGGCCACGAAGAATTGCTGCATACTGCTGCTTGGAGCGAACGCAGCTGGTGACTTCAGGCTCAAACCATTGATGATTTACCACACCGAAAACCCTCGGGCACTTAAGGGTTATGCAAAGGGATACCTGCCTGTTTGTTGGAGAGCCAACCGGAAAGGATGGGTTACTGGATCATTGTTTGAAGATTATTTTTCCAGTCTGCTGCATTTGGAATTGAGGGCTTACTGTGAAAGGCAAAATCTGCCTTTCAAAATTATACTGCTTCTTGATAATGCTCCAGGACACCCCCCAAGCCTTGGCAACCTCAGTGAGAACATTAAGGTGCTGTTCTTGCCACCGAACACAACGTTGCTCATCCAGCCCATGGATCAGGGCGTTATTCGAGTTTCAAGAGCTGTTGTCTACGGAGGACCTTCAAGAAGCTTATCAATGAGACAGAGTCAAAGAAAAAGACAAACGTTAAAGCATTTTGGAAGAAATTTAACATCAAGATGGCCATAGATATCATCAGAGACACCTGGAATGATATTATGCAGCAGTGCTTTAATGGTGTCTGGAAAAACATCTGGCCTGCTGTTGTGAATGATTTCCGAGGCTTTGCTGCTGATGAATTTATCAGTGATGCAAGGCACGAGATTGTTGAGATGGCTAAGAGTGTGGGTTTTGAGCAGGTCAACGAGGAAAACGTGGCTGAGCTGCTCAGTTCCCATAGGGAGGAACTCTCAAACGAGGATCTTCTTGAGCTGGATAGGGAGCACTATGAAGAGGAAGAGCCCATGGAAGAAAATGAAAGGCCCTCCCCGCCAAGTTCTCACAATGAAAGACATGGCTGATGCATTCAAACTTCTGGATGGTTACCTAGCCGCCTTTGATGAAATGGGTTGCCAGGCTGAGGAAGGAAGCCAGTGCCTGCCACACGGAGCTTTATAGGGAGAAGCAGCATTGCTCGGTGCAGTCTTCCTTGGACAAGTTCTTCAGGAAGCGGGACAGCACTATCTCAACTCAGTCAACTCACTCTCAGCCCTCCGCTTCTGGGGGAGAGAGATCACTGCCATCTTTTGATGTGTTCGACCTGGATGAAGACTCGGCTCCCCATTGATGGATGGATTGAAAATTGTTGCATGTCCATTTTGTATTTTTTGTCTGCATTTCTTATAATGTAACTGAATAAATGTATTTACAATGTTTTGTAACATAATAAATAAAACCTTTTTCAACCAATACTTTATTTGGTACCTCTGGTGCCATAAATGTGAGGCCTGAGGAACACAACCCCTCTTTTTTCTATTATTTCCTATGTGAAAATTCACCTCCAGTTGCACGAATTTGACATACACAAGGTTTCTCAGGAACGCAATATATGTGTAACTCAGAGGTGTACTGTACACTGTAAAAATGCTGTGTAGAGAGAAGTCTTGAATTTATGCCTCTCATCCTTGCCCTTCCATCTTCTGTATAGTTATTTCTCTATCTATGCGTGTTTTGTCTTAGTAACCACCAGGCTAGGTCTAAACTAGAAAAAATGTGCTGGTAGAGTGGCAAAGAGTTAATAGAGACATGTGCCACAAAAGCCCTTTTCTATCTTGTGCTAGTTCCCTAAGCAAAATGGCTCTGCCTAGCAAAAGGCTGCTATAAACCCACGCCTTCATCCAGCGGGGCGCTGCTAGCGGGGAAGCGTCTGTAAAGCGACGGAGACCAGCTTGAAAGCAACCGCAGGGCCTGCCTTCCTCCTGCTCCTGGGCAAAGGCAGCGCCAGGGGTAAGAGCAGGAAGGCGCTAGGCTGCAGGGCCAGGGCCTCCTTCAAATGCGGGGTCTTGGTTGAGGAGGTCATTTGCTTTTTCTTGGAGGCTGGGAGCAGGCCCGCCCTAGGATCACTTAATGCCAGCGCTTGTCCTGGGGCAGAGCAGTTCTTGGGCTCGGCAGGTGCCCTCCTGGCTCTCCCGGGGGGTTGCAGGAGCCACCCCGGGACAAGGGTCGTGTCTGGGCACAAACTTCTTGGCCCCCTGACCCTGGGAGCCCTCGTGCGGCCCGTCCCAGGGCAGCAGGCGCCTCGTGGCACAAAAGCACTGTGACCTCACGGGCTGCGAGAGCGCCCCCGCCCGGGCAGGCGCCTGCCGAGCACGACGCCCCGCGCGCGGGCGGGCGGGC
>NW_005841888.1:1101965-1109397 GCF_000455745.1 Alligator sinensis
GGGGCCGCGAGGACGCTGGGCGGGCGGGAGGGAGCCGGGCCCCGCGGCCGCCCCCTCCGCGGGGAGCCCCGCTCGCCCCGCGCCTTCAACAGGTCCGGGCGGGATGGGGGCACTCTCCGTGCGGTGTCAAAACCCCCTGGACCTGGACGTGGACGTGGACGTGTCACCCTGAAGGGCAGGGACCAGGCGGGGGGGCCGAGGTTGGGCTCCTTTGAACTCCCAAGTTTTGCCCTTGGTTAATGAAGCCTCTTTGTCTGCCGCTCCTGGCGGGGGGGGCTGTGGGGGCAGGGCGCTGCCTCCTGGCCCGGGCTGAGCATCCCTCGGGGTCCCTTCCCCCGGCTGGGGTGCTGGCAGGGTCAGGGGCTGTGGGGAGAGGGAGGGTCCTCCGGGCATCCCCTGAGGAGAAACAATGATTTCACCAGCTTTTAAGTAGTCTGAAAATCCAGGCAAGATAATGCCCATGAAAATAATCTTTAAAAGACACAACCAATGTAGTAATGGTCAAAGCAGTGGCTGATGCTGAAGGGCTCTTTCTTCTCAATTCAGTCTCATTCCTGGTTAGCCTTGGAGTGGTAAAATTGAGCTGTATTGTGAAGAAAGATGCGTTTCGTTGTGGTTGAGCCAGGGCAGACGGTATTCCAGGTACGGCTGCCAGCAAAAAAACCCAGAATATATTGCATTGTGATGGCCTGAAACAAACTTTACTGTCCCTTTACAAATTCCAGAAAGTGGTGACATAAAACAGATTTTAAGCTGTAGTCATGCAATTTGACACTGAAAATGGGTAGCGGAAAGCACACTTGAAACGTAGAGAACGAGCATGAATGCATAGCGCTGTGATCAGACTTCAGATGCTTCTTGAGATGCTGGTAAAAATCACATCTCGGTTAAGCAGTAGATTTAACAGCAGTTTGCAAGGTGGTTTTCTAGCAAAGGTTAACTTGTTCAGGGTCCTCTAGAACTCTTAGAATAGTGACTGTTTTCATTAAATTAACGCTCTCTAAATATTGGTGTTTGTTCCAAAAAGGGTTTTCTGACATTAATTGTTGCAAGAATTGATAAGCTAATAGTAACATCTGCTGTTAGCTTACAGGCCCATAACTGTAGGGAGTTAGTAGGAGGCTTTAGAAAAGCAGCAGTTTCATGAGTTCCACGATGACTCACTCTGCCTACTAACTGCAACGTGGCTGATCTAAAAAAAAATACATATGTGCTCTGTATTTTTATAATTGAAGGGATAGGGTAGGGTTTAGCACGTTGTATAATAGCTTCCTCTAGATAACTCTTTAGTCTTGTGTTTTTCCTTTTGTGTTACTACGTGATCATTAAACCATCAGCATAAACTTATATTAAGTTGCATCTTGCAGTCTAACTAGGAATTCTGAAACGGCAAATAGCTGATATAACACTTGGCATTTTTAGCGAAAGCTATATGTAATACTTAAGAGTAGTGGCTCTCTTTGTTTCTTATTGCTACTGAAAAATACAATTTCCCTTGCAGAAATGTTGTTAGTCTTTAAAAGTGGTGTCAGTTGTGTAGATGTCAGCTCAGCAGTACTGACAGTTTCAAGGAAGGTGGCTTTCCTGTAGCTCACTTCTTGGCTGCACAGAATTTTTTCAGAGATGACTTTTATGTAAAATAGAATTGTACAAAGATTGTCATTTTCTAATTAATTGATGCTTTTCTGTTTGGGGAGAGTGGAGTTATAAGATCCCTACTTAAGTAATTACCTTGGACGGTACTGTACATTCATTGCAAATAGTCCAGCAGTAAATAGTAGAGCCCAAGAATGATCTCCACATGTGCTAAGTATGGTAAAATCTGGCCTTTACTCCTCCACAGCATGCTGTGTTTTGGTATATTTAACATACAGAGTCATCTTTAGTATGTCTGTTCTGTTCTTGAATAATTGTACAAGAGATGCACTGAATATTTATGCTGAAAAAAGAATAGCAACAGGTTGCTTTTCTTGTCATTGTCACTAGTTCCATACATCCTTCTTTATGTGGAATTTTGAGAGAGTTCTGTTGGACTAAGTGCTCAAAATGTAGGTTTGCAGTGTGATAGCAATGGGTGTCTAAGTGTCTTTTGACAAGTCTAAAAGATTATAAAATCTTAAATTTTATGAGAAATAAAATGTAAAAGGCAGGACTGAAAAAGTAAACTGAAGGTTTAAAGAACCAGTCCTGATGCTTCATTTGAGGTTATTTGGGAGTTGAAAAGAGTGAAGTTCCAGATAATTTGTTGCCCTTTCACTTTACTGAGACATATACTAACTCTAAGGAAGGGTGGGTTTACTTATTTTGTTTTTTCCTCTCCTTCATTTCTTATGATCCTTTGAACCATTCCAGTCTTAATAGCAAATGCAAGGATTTAACTTGTAGTTGAAAAAATGAATGTTGTTAGTTGTCTTGCTGGCCACTAGAGGAGGCACTAGTCTGCAACTTCCTTTTCACTTAAAATACAACAGTTAACTGGTGACTGTTCTCACTTTGCACCAAACTGAGAATATGGAAGAAAGTCTTGAGATGATGGTGGGAAGATGAGCAAATCTTGCTTCCTTACTCTTTTTCCCAGGGACTTGCTAGATATCTTCCTCTTCAGTGAAACCTACTGAAATACAGGTACTTGATAGAACATAAATCTTCTTGTACCTTGTATGTGGGCTGTTATGTTGCTGTGCATAAAAAACTTGACATTTTAGCTGGGGGACAAGAGACCCTATAAGAATACTCGGGTATTTTTATATTACCTGAACATATAAAAACGGGCTTCTTAAGGTGATTCTTCAGCACCTGCCTTTATGCCTTGTTTTCATGAAAGACTTGATGGACACTGAATTACAGCTGCAAAACTGAATCTTCATAGTAGTTGTAAAAATATTTAAAGGAAAGTAAATCCGTAGTGGATTGGATTGGCTTGCAGGCAGAACTTTAAATCAATTTTTCTAAGACTGAGTCAGTTATTCCCTGACAAGCCAAAGCTGTCTATGTAGGTGACTAGATATACATGCATTAGCAGTAAGGTATGTACTGTAAAATAATATTTAGCCTGGGGACAGGACAGCGTTCTCTAAGCTGAAACCTTGATTGACTCAATTCACTAAGATGTTTCTTGAGAGTTAAGACGCCTCGAAGAGCTTGACGGTCCTTGTTTCACCCTGGGCTAAGTAACACTAGAATGTAACTTTGGCTTCTTATGTAGAAAAGATGATACATCATCATAATGCAAAGGATCATTGTGGTAGGGTCAAATTCTATTATAACTGGAAAATGAGCTTAAAGGTAGAGCAATAAATGTTTAAAGTATTGTGACCTCTGGTAGCTAGTATATACAAGTAAATTTAAGAGGTTTAAAGTTGTAACTAGTGCTCAAATCATTTTCCATTCAGTTGGTAATTAGTTTTGTGCATATGTTTAGTTCACAAGAGATTGAGATTGATACAGTTCATTTAAGCAATACACTAAAAGAAGAAAGGAATATTAACTTATACTGTACAATAAAATCCTCACTCAGAGGATCAGCTTGCTGGTCTCTTAAAACTCATCGGTGCATAAATATTCACTAATGCATTCAGTTCAGTAATGGTGGCATTCTTAATGATCATCTCAGATAAGCATATGCATGTTAGTGAATTTTTAGTTATCTGTGACCTGTATTTGTAATGAACACAGCAGGCATCTTCAAATTATTAACCTTAGTACCTTCTTATAATGTATAGCAAAGTAAGTTGATTACACTCTCCAATCTTAGGCCATTAAAAAAAAAACTTGTTAATGTTTCTATTCATATTGTTTTAACAAGCTAAAAGGCCAGTGTTTAAAGTTGTGGTAATCGGATTATTAACAACCTGTCTGTTTTGCTATGCTAATATGTTAGCTAATGTTTGGAGACCAGTTTTGTTTGGTCTTATGATTTCTTTGGTGTAGTATTAACACACTGGTGTTGTTACACACTTGAGCAACTATAACTTTAAGATAATGAAGCTTGTTGGAGGAACTTTTGTTATTTTTAAGTTAATATCAAGGCTGGCAACATGGAGCCAGTATGTAGTCATCTTTTAAATAAAAGTTACATGCTGCATGTATTGTATTGAAGTGAACTAACTTATATTCATTTTACAGAGGCAGCAGTTGGGTTGCCCTTCTTTGGGATACCAAGAGTTTAAAACAAAACAGAAGAAAAAAATTACTTCTGGCCTTAATGATTACACCGTTACTGCAGAGAGTGGCAAAGTGCACCAAGAAAGTTACTATGTTCCCTTCCCCCCCACCTCAAACAGGGATTGAATTCATGATAGCGGAACATAATACTGATCTGAAAACTAGTGAGTCTTAGAGGTGCCAGAAGTGTTAGTGAAGGGCTTGTTGATAACCTGGTTTGTGATGTGATCTGTGCTGTGTGTTCTTTTCCTTCTGGTATCTAGAATGAATATGTGATTTAATCCTTGAAGTAGTATTGGATACTTTCTGATGCCTCCCAAAACAAAGGTTTTTCTTCAGGGCTTTTGCAACAGGAGATTTGGGGAAGGGAGAATATGAAAAGTGAAACCCATCAATCAATGTGAAATCATATTCATACAAAATGATAAGGATTTGGATTTTTCTAGATAGCCACCTGATAGGTCATACAGGCTTACCAGTTCTTGGAACAATTGTCCTGTTACCTCTCTATCAGTGACAAAGCAAATAGAAATTTCCCATGCTGTAAAGACCCAGTTTATTCTGGGTTGAAAGTATAGAAACAGAAGTATGTTATCCAATAATCGCATGTTTTAAAAATGCCAGTCGTGCACTGGAGTTCAGAAAGTGGAGAAGGCCTTCATCCTTGCGGCACCAGAGGCAGTCTTAGAGACAAGGTGCACCGTGGAGGGGGGAGAATGGCCACGCAAAAATGAGCTTACCTGCTTGCTGTTAACTGGAACTAGGCTGCTTCTATCTGTTGCCCACAATCGTTCTGTATGCAGATGTCCGTAAGTTTACTTTATAGCCATATATTATGTGGAAAACACTTTGTGAAGAACATCTTTCTCATTGAGGATTATGTACATATGTTTGCTGTTTCAGAGGATGCCTTTTTGTATATAAAAAAGCAGGGTGTTTTTCTGCTTGACTTTGGGGTGCCTAAATGGTTTCCTTTTGCCTAGTCTAGAAAAATTGCACTCAACCATAAAAATAATAAAATATATATTATAGTATAACGACAGGGAATTTTTCAAAACTTTACAAATGAGCAGTGGAATATTATAATGAAAATGGTTGCTGTTGATCTTGCTACAATGGAAGGTGGTCTTCCTAGAAAATTGTCAAAATATGTGCTACATTTGTTTTTTTCTTTATCCAGATCTAATTGCTATCTTTGACTTTATTGCTGCTAGCATGATATATTATTAAAAACATAGGAAAGTAATTGAGAAGTAGATTGGTGGCTGAAGTCAGTGTTAATCTTTCCAGAGTACACAGAGGACATGTTAATTCTAGTTATTAAAATATGGTTGTTTTCCCTTTTTGAAATTAGACAGTGAAAGACGGTTACTTGTGGGATGCAGCTTGTCTGAAGCAGACTTGAAAGGATTTCTGGGTAATATTGGAAATTTTCTGTTTTCTCTCTTTTCAGGTTGTCACGGACTAAAATGGATGGTAGCTTTGATTGTGATTGTGGTGAGCTGGAGCCACCTGATCATTAACAGAAGGCATCTTTTGTAAATCAAGAGCTGCCAGTTTCCCGTTTAACTAGACTGTAAACAAAGGAGAAAAAAAAGGAAGAAAAAATAGTGCTTACCAGCACCAGAGAATGACGCTGCTCAGGACCAGTCCAACACTGAATGTATCTGCACTGTGAGGAGGAGGATGTTAATAGAAGCCTATTACGTGCATATTTATTCATATTTTTGTTAAATGTTAACCAGTTTAGCACAGTAGAGCTAAGTGCATAGTATGTCATTTCATTCCGTTTGAGTTTCTTGTGAGTATTTTCTTTAATGTCTGCAGAGATGCTGCACCTTTCTTGAACTATGAATGCTGCAATCTTTCTATCTTATGCTCAGTTTGAGTTACAGAGCTGCTGAGCTCTATATTAAAGGGGACACAACAGGCCTGGTTGGCTGATAATGCAATGAGAGTGTCAAGAAACCATCTTGCAGTTAAAGCCGAGGTTTTCTTTTCCCTTTCTGTAAGATCTTTCCTTCAATACCAGTGGAAGTGTCTCTGCGTGTTTACAGAAGCTTGATAGTTTAAGAGGAAAAATCGTAAAAATTTCGAAATGGCAGAAAAGTTTGAAAGTCTCATGAACATTCATGGTTTTGATCTGGGCTCACGGTATGTGGACTTGAAAGCACTGGGCTGTGGTGGAAATGGCTTAGTTTTTTCTGCTGTCGATGTTGACTGTGACAAAAGAGTGGCTATCAAGAAAATTGTCCTTACAGATCCCCAGAGTGTTAAACATGCTCTACGTGAGATCAAAATTATTAGAAGACTTGACCATGATAACATTGTGAAACTATTTGAAATTCTTGGTCCCAATGGAAGCCAGTTAACAGATGATGTGGGCTCCCTTACAGAATTGAACTGTGTTTACATTGTCCAAGAGTACATGGAGACAGATCTGGCTAATCTGCTAGAGCAGGGCCCTTTACTGGAAGAGCATGCCAGGCTTTTCATGTACCAGCTGCTACGTGGGCTTAAGTATATTCACTCTGCAAACGTTCTGCACAGAGATCTCAAACCAGCTAATCTTTTCATTAATACTGAAGACTTGGTGCTGAAGATTGGTGATTTTGGTCTTGCACGGATCATGGATCCTCATTATTCCCACAAGGTATGCAGAGAATAGTGATCTCCATATAACCTAGCCATCTTGGTTTGGGCTTCTTTCCTTGTATTGAATAAGCTACAACTATCATCTGTTGTCTAGGAATTTAAGTGATACTCACCACCAGAATGCTTTAGACCAGGGTTGTCAAACTCATCTGGCCCTGTGAGATGCATGTGGGTTGCTGGATTAGTCTGAAGACCAGATTGGAACTGATCCCCTGTGTTGTGTGTAGCACCTGTGGTGGAGCTTGCAGGCTGTGCACCACAGGCAGCACATGCCTACCCTGCTCTGGCATTTGCTTTGCACACAGTGCATAGGACCATAGACCAAACTCCTGTGCTGTCCACAGCATGAGCCCTGGGCCTGGCACGTGCTGCCTGCAGCGTGAGGGGTTGACACGGGGCATTTGCTGCGTTCAGTGCGCACTGGACTTGCCCTGTCCACTGGTTCTGGTACAGCCCAACTTCGTCAGGCATGGACACCACATTCACAGTGCATCCTGGATTGACCTTTTGTGCCACATGCCATGGCCAGCGCATTCCCCATGCGGTATGTGGGTTCAGTCTAGAGACCCATGGGCCAGATCCAGCTCATGGGCTGTACGTTTGACATTCCTGC
>NW_005841888.1:1109420-1113467 GCF_000455745.1 Alligator sinensis
CTGCTTTAGACCATTGTTTGTGGATTGATAACTTTTTTTTCACATGTGCCAAAGTTGCTGCTCTTGTCCCTTGGTCAGCAAAACTGGTAGATAAAATTGATAATGTCACGTGTAAATGCTAATGGCTATTTAATCCAATGTCCCAAGTGTCCTAACTTCAGTGTTCTGAGGTTGAAGGTTCAACTTCTGATGCCTCACATCCTGTCTGGCCTCTGAAGGTCCTGATCAGCTTTAAGCTTTTTCCATAGAAAAATTACAATTAAATAAATGTTTTTAATTAGAATGTTGGTAAATGCACAGGATGAGATTTTAAAAATTTCTTTTTGTTCCACTTAATTTTATCACTAGAAACTTACTAGGTGGGGGGAGGGAACAGATATTCCCTAACTCTTTAATTCCTTGGGGCAACTTCAAGTACATATTTGGGATTAGAATTTTACCCTGACCTTTTAAAAGAACAGTATGTAGGTGATGAACAAAAGCCTCAATTAGGCTTTAAGAACAGTGCATAGATGCAAAAGTACAGAAGCTTTAAAGGAGCTTAAAATACATGTGCATCCCCAGTGTACAAATGTGACTACTTGCTGGGATTTATTAGAGGTAGTATAATCTTCCTGCTTAATGTCTCAGAAGGGAGTTCATTAGTACCTCTTCATTAACTTAACGTTTGGGAATAAGGGATTTTTTATTTTATTTTTATTTTTTTTTGCAGCTGTACCTTACTTGACTAATAAATAGCATTGTACATGTGTTATTTAAATCGTGTTGTAGTCGATTCAGAAACAATCCTCATCGTGCTGTTTACAATAATCTTATAAAATAGCCTTTTCAAGGTTAAGCTTGGAGCTTGTTACAAACCATTTGAGCACATTTTCAAATTGCTGATAAAATATGTGTTATTGGTATGTTTAGTGCACCACACAAAGCAAGCATGGTTGATGGAACAAGAGGACTAATACTGTCCTTTTTATTGCTGGAAGTTTGGGTTAAAATTCTGAAACAGTGAAAGTGATTTTTTTTTTTTTCCCCTTGAAAATACAAGTAAGCTTTTTATTTTCCTCCTTAGGGCCACCTTTCTGAAGGATTGGTTACTAAATGGTACAGATCACCCCGTCTCTTACTTTCTCCTAACAACTACACTAAAGCCATTGATATGTGGGCTGCAGGTTGCATCTTTGCTGAAATGCTGACTGGGAAAACCCTCTTTGCAGGTTGGTAGGAGTTTGTGTGTGTGTTATGTGAACTCAGCTGTAAAATGTCAGTGGTAACATGTAAATATGCTACTTATGAGCACTTACTTTTGCCTATCCAAGGCTGTTGCATATATCCTACTAAAACAACAAACAGCCAAGGATAACAGTGAAATTGCTCATGGTAACATTAACTTTTCCACATAGCATATAGTTTGTATATTTAATTCTACACTTTGGATATCTACTAATTAAAATTACTTCAAGAAATTAAGTTAATTTGGAATCTTTTATCTCTTAATTCACATTAGCAGTTTTTATCTAAGAACTTCTGAAGGAGTTTGTAGGCATTGTAAAATGCTTGCGGCATCTCAAAGAATGTACTGCTCACTTACTTCAGTTTTGTAGTTGAACTTTGTTTTGTTATAGCAGTTCCAAAGTTAAGGTTGTTTAAAGCTGGGATTTTAAACATCTCCTTGCTGAAAAATTATTTTTATAAATAATATCTGGCAGGTAGTCCCTGTCCAGTGACTTTGAAGGTATAGTGCTAGGTAGATTGATTCATTTTAATCCCATTTCATGTTGTACTTCTTTCCTTGGCTGGTATAATTTAGCATTTCAGTGGAATTTAATGTATTTGCATAGATTTATTTAAATAATTTTATAATTGATATAAATTCACTTAGCTGGAAGAATTATTTCCCTACATCTGCACTGTTTTCCACCTAGTTTTAATCTTCTTGCTGCTTCTAATGGAGTAAGTAGTGCAGAATGTCAGAAGGGGTCTCCATACTATTCTAAACAGGGAATTTGGTCTAAATGTGTATTGAGCTGTATAATTTGTACCAGGAAATTGTTAAAAGCATGTTTCCAAGTTGTGCCTATATTCTCAGCAGTTCCAAAGTAAACTAGAGGCCTATCTGCACTACCTCTGCAGCACTTCCTTGTTTATGTGCACCATGCTAGAAATGCACTGGTGAAACAGCTTTGGAAGCTCTCCAGCATGCCAGAGCTAGACATCTGAAGAGCAGCCTCAGGAGAGCAGTGCCTTTGGAGTGGCTTCTCCGCTACTGTCCTGGGCTTGTCACATGTGAGTGGGAGCAGGTGAGCAGGCATGGTTAGGAACATCACTTCTTGGGAGAACTGTGGATACATTGTACACCTACCGTAGGCATGGATATCTGGGTCTGTCAGAACTCTTGCTGTCACTGACTGAAAGGCAGGAGTCTTTAAGCAACCTTTGTTTCTTCCCAGAGCTGATATGGGTTGCAGCAGTCCACAGTATGTGATAAATGGACGTGAGGGGCCATGACTAGTAGGGATTCTCAGATTTAGTATCTACCACAGTTACCTACCCCTTTTCCTGGCTCAAGCCTCAACACAGGGTGGGCTGGAAGAGTGCCCTGACCTGACTTTGCCAAGCAGGAACTCCTTGAGTTAGGGAAATTCCTAGCTGCCTGTTTTAAGGCAACGTTGCACCCCACTTTGGGTGCTCTAGTTCTTTAGAGAAGACATTATTTTTTGTAGGACGCCTATTGATTTTTCACGGAGCTGCCTGTACTCGCAGATTCTGCAGGTCGTGCTAGCAGAGCTGGTAATATCCAGGAATTTTTCCTACTCATGTAGAGTGCAAGCTCTTAACCTCTGAGAACTAAACTGATGTTTCACAAATTGCCTTCCCCCAGCATAACAATCAAGCACACAAACGATGTAATGCAGTGGTCCCAAAAATCACAAAGTCCATTCAGGGGTTTGAGTTGTAGGCATAACAGTTTTTTTTTCAGTATGGGAAAATCAGGCCCCTCCATGGAAATTCTTAGCTTCATACCTCAATATAGTTAATATAAGTCTTTTGCCCTTTAAAATGCCACTAGTAGAATATTATTGTTTTGAAAAAAGTCTAGGAATAAGCAATTAAATTTAGATCTGCCACTCTCTAAAAATGTGTGTCCTGGAAGTAGAGGAAACCCTCGCTATTCGCAAATCGGCTAATCGCGAATTCGACTATTCACGGTGTGCTGCGCCAACTGGGTGGGTCAGGGCGAGTGCCACCATGGCTCCCTCTGGGGCTGCACCAAGCTCCAGCCTCTGCACTTAAGACAGGCATGGAGTGCTGCGCGGGGCGGAGGAGGGCAGAGCCAGGGAGAGCAGAGCCAGGTGGGCAGAGGGAAGTCAGAGCTGGGTGGGTGGAGAGCAAACGCTGGGGATGGGGAGGGAGGCGGCGGCAGCATCTTCGTCCCCAGAGGCAGCCACAGTCAGTCCCCGGGCACTGCGGGGGAGCCCCGTGCCTCCAGCCTCTTGCAGTGGGGGAACAGGGGGCGGCTGTGGGGTCTGACGGGGAACCCCATCAGTATTTGCAGATTTCGCCATTGGCAGGGATCTCCAGAACGGATCCCCCGCGAATGGTGAGGGTCTTCTGTAGTCAGTACACTGGAGTGTGAACACCAGCCAGCTGGAATTGGGGTATGTCTCTTAATAGCAAAATATTTAATGCTTGGGATGGAAAGCTTATGTGAGTACTGTTTGTTTTGGCTGAAAGAAGTTAGACAACTTTTTATTGGAAAACATGAGGGACAGAATTGGGGGAAGGGCCCAACTAGTGTTAGGAGCATGAATGCAGTTGCTATATATCATGACAGATAGAGTTGCTACTATTTAAAGTAATCCTATTGTCTAGGCCTGAGCTGTTCCACTTGTAAGTGGCTGGGGGCTGCACACCTCAGCATCCCCACTGCTGCATTGTGCATCCCTCCACCATGCCCCTCCCTGTTGCACTGCCCATCTGTCCACCATACCACGTGCTCCTGCACTGCATGTCCCTATGTTGTACTGTTCACCCCAGTACTTTTTCCTGCTG
>NW_005841888.1:1113498-1146531 GCF_000455745.1 Alligator sinensis
CTTGTGCCCCTCTGCACCGTGTATCACCCACTATACTGGGCACTCCTTCTCTGCTTCCCCTGCATATATCTCGCGTCCCTCTGCTAACACCATGTACCTCCATGGCCACCTTTTCCCTCCCTGCTGCACTATGCACCCAGACAGCCCCACTGCATCAGGAAGACCCTTGCCCCATGGGAGGGGTGGCTGATTGGGAGCCTGGGAATTGCAATTTAGCCCTTCATGGGCTGTTGTTTGGACAGCCCTGGTCTAGCCCTTTCCCAGAAGATTAAACAAAAATATTAAACTTTTTCTCTTATCTGACATGTCATAAATGCAGCTATGTCTGTTTCAGTTACTCAGTGTCTTGTTTGTTTGTTTGATTGTTTGTTTTGAAAAGTGCAAAGAAAATCTGAATACGTTTGTAGCTCTAGTATGAATCATCCCTTGGCTCCTAGAACTGTAGGTTAGACCCCACTTATGCAATCAGTCTTATTTGCTGCTACTTCATTGGTCAAAGATCACTTGATCACATTTATGTTCAATATATATTGAAGAACAAACCAAACTTGATCATAAATAGACAAGATTTGATTGGTTTCCGGAACTCCCCACTCCTGTCTGGCTAGATGGCAACATTTTACCTTTCATCTCTTTCTCTCCTTTGCTAGTTTTTTGCTGGTAGAAAAGTTTTTTATCTACCATATACCCTCACAAAGCTTGAAAACCCACTTTAGCTTCCTTTTTGCCCTTTTGATTTTTGGTGGAAGATCATGTTCCAAAGACAGGCCAGAGGTTTGCTATTATACTGTCTGCTTTTGTCATGAATTTAGAGACTTTTTTGTTACATCTTAAGTTTGCTTGGCTTAAATGCCAAGTTTAAGGATATGTCCAGATATGATGTGTTTTTTAAATGGAAAGAATGGATTAAATTATAAGGGACTAGTGAAGAATTTGACTGCTGTGCAGATCTTAATATAGTAGAAGACAACTTTTACCTTGTGTGAATGGAATGTGTAGTAGCTACAACAACACATTTGTTAAATGAAGGCAGCTAAGTTGAGCAGGTGATTACAGTGTGGAGGGTTACAAAAGAGGAACTGCATGACGTCCTGCATACCCAGTGACACTTTGTTCATAGAATCTTAAAAAATTAGGGTTGGAAGGGACCATAGGAGGTCATCTAGTCCAACCACCTGCTCAAAGCAGGACAATCCCCCACTTGATCATCCCAGCCAAGACTTTGTCTAGCCAGGTCTTAAAAACGTCCAAGCATAGAACTTCCACAACCTCTCTGGATAATGTCTACCCTCCTAGTGAGGAAGTTTTTCCTAATATCTAATTTTAAACTTCCCTTGCTGCAACTTGAAACAATTGCTTCTTGTTCTTGTCTCTGTCTTCTTTGGAACCCTCCTTCAGGTAGTTGGCAGGCATTTAATAACAGCATTCCTCAGTCTTCCTTTCTCTAGACTAAATAAGCCCACTTCCCTTCACCTCACCTCAGAAGTCATGTGACCTAGCTCCCTAACCATTTTTGTTGCCCTTTGCTGGACTTGCTCCAATTTGTCCACATCCATTCTGTAGTGGGGGGCCCCAATCTGCAAAGTGTATTCTAGATGTGGTTTTACCACTGCAAACATAAGGAGATAATCACTTCCCTTGATCTACTGGCAACATTCTTACTAATGCAGCCCAGTATGCTGTTGCCCTTCTTGGCAACAAGGGCACACTGTTGGTCTTATATTCAGCTTATTGTCCACCGTAACTCCCAGATTCTTTTTTGCAGAGTTCCTGCTTAGCCAGTCGGCCCCAGCCTGTACCAGTGCATGTGATTGTTCTGGCTTAAGTGCAGGACTTTGCACTTGTCCTTATTGAACCTCATGAGTTTTTTTTTCTTTTGGTCCAACCCTCCAATTTTGCTAGGTCTCTCTGAGTCCTGACCCTATCCTTCAGTATATCTACTACTCCCTCCAGTTTGGTGTAATCTGCAGACTTGCTGAGGGTGCACGCTGTGCCATCTTTCAGGTCATTGATGAAGATATTGAACAAAACTGTCCCTAGGACCAACTCCTGGACAGCACTCAAGACGGCTGTTCTCTCATCCTGTGAAAATACCATAGGATACAAGACCAGGAAACATCAAGACTGTTTTGATGAAAATGACACTGAAATTCAAGGTCTCATCAACAGGAAATTGAAAGCTTTCTGTGCCTGGCAGAATGACTTCAACTCTGTCATCAAGAAAGATGCACACCAACAAGCAACATCAGAGGTACAGAGGAGAACACACGAACTGAGGAATGAGTGGTGGATACAGAAATCAAAAGAAATCCAACGTTTTGCTGACATCTGTGACGCTCGTGGCTGCTTCAGTGCTACCAAAACTGCCTACGGCCCTAGCACTCAAGGCCTTAATCCTCTAAGATCAAAGGATGGAACAACGCTCCTGAAAGACAACAAGTCCATCAGTGCTCACTGGAAAGGACATTTCCAGGACCTTCTAAATCATGACTCAACTGTCAATGAAGATAAGATCAACAACTTTCCACAAAAAGCAACTAGAGAAGACCTCGTATTGCCGCCTACCCTGGCAGAGGTCGGAGGTGCCATCAGGAAAACGAAGAATAACAAGGCAGTCGGTTTGACAGAATACCTACAGAGATTTTCAGAGGAGGAGGAGAACAACTTGCATGTCAGCTTCATGTCCTCATCCTTAAAATCTGGAACAAGGAAAAATCCTACCCAACCTAAGGGATGCTTAGATAGTAACAGTCAAGGCAATACTAACAGCCTTCAAGAAGGGGAACAGAACTGATTGCGGAAACTATCGAGGCATCTCATTGTTGGCCACTGAGAGTGAGTCGAAGTGTGCCTTTCTGAAGTCCAGGTTCCTTACTTTGCTGCTCCCCTTACTTCCTGTTCTCCTTCCTTTAACTAAATCATGTTGTGGTCACTGCTGCCCAAGTTGCTATCCACTACTGCATGCCCCAGCCATTCTTCCCTGTTTGTGAGCATCAGGTCAAGAAGAGCACAGTCCGCTGCTTCAGCACTTGCACCAGGAAATTGTCACCAACACGCTACAAAAACTTCCTGGATTGCCTGCACACTGCTGTGTTGCCCTCCCAGCAGATGCCAGGGCAATTGTAGTCCCCTATGACAGTGTTTCTCAACCTGTGGGTCGCAACCCAAAAGTGGGGCACAAGAATATATGAAAGAGTTGCGAACAAACTTTTAAAAATGGATTCTCCTTTGAATGAGAACGTGAGAAACCATGGCTTTTCCCTTGCAGGCTGGCAGAGTTCCAGCCTGCGAGGGACTGTGTGGCTCCCTCCCACCCACACGCTGGGGCCTGGGGGCAGCAGGTTAGGAGTAGCACTGGGCACTGGGTCAGGACTGGCCATTGATGTTTACAAATGGGTCCTGCTACAAAAAAGGTTAAGAACCAGGGCCTGTGATCTGGAAACTTCTGCTAGCTGTCTGAAGAAAGCCTCATCCACCTCATCCTTTTGGTCTGGTTTTCTATAACAGACCCCCTCCACAACATCACCCTTGTTGCTCTCCTTTCTGACCCCAACCCAGAGACTTTTCACAAGTCAATGTCCAGTTTCATACTGGAGCTCTGAGCAATCATACAGCTCTTTTCCATAAAGTGTGACTCCTCCTATTCTCCCCTGCCTGTTCTTCTTGAACAGTTTGCATCCATTCATGACAGTGCTCCAGTCATGCAAGCTTCCACCAAGTCTCTGTTATTCCAATCACATTATAGTTTTGTGACTGTGCAAGGACTTGCAATTCTTCCTGCTTGTTTCCCAGGTTCTGCACATTCATGTATAGACATCTGAGGTAATCCACATCTTTTCTGTGTTTGCAAGCCATATTTAATAGGAGTATGGCACATATTTGAAGACCTCTGTGCGTTTACTTGGAGCAGCAAAGTATAGGAAATCTTTTGGTTAGAGGTGCAAAGATTTTGGTGAACTGGAAGTTTAAAGTGGCTATCAGTCTGCAGTTTGGTAAAAACATCTCATACCTCTGGTTTCCCTATAAAAGGCAGTTGCTTCCTAGGACAATTCTCTTGTCACTGATCTTGAGAAAACATGTATGCATATTTTTTCAAGACTAAAATATTTCTTGTGGAGTTATTTATTCCATGGTGATAACTGCAGAAGGATTGCTTGGGGTTTCTTGGATGTTTTTTCCCCCAAATAACAGCCAAATGAAAATTGCTAGAAGCCAAATGTTTGAAAGCACTTAGCATTTGTATTTGGAGACAGCAGTCATGCATTCTAAGTTTTGATTCAGACTTGATAGGGGAGAATTCCATGGTCCACAAGCTTTTATAGGAACTTGTGCCTATGATATCAGATTAAGCAGCAATTCTAGAACTCACTTGAAGATGTAGTTCAGTTGTTGGGTATCATCTTAGTTTCCTGAATAAGGGACATGTAATCTCTCCAGTTAGGTGAGAAGGGGGAAACAGGCGAAGTATTAGAAGTCAAGTCAATTGAGATGCTGACGTGAAAAGCGCTGTTTTGATTAGGAAATTATTCTTTATAGTTCTTAACTAGGTTGTTCTTTAATTTTCTTTGGCTACCCCTACTTCCAAATTTTACCTCAGGAATTGAATTTTGTTTCCTAGAATTAAATATTTAATGCAAGGAAAAGGAGAATAGGAGACGTATTATATCGGTGGTAGTGGTGGAAAGTCGAAAGAACTTTTAGAAGATTGTTAGAGGTAGTATATCATGTCTATTGGAATAGACATGTATTTGCATTCATGTTTGCAAGTATTTAAACTAGTATTTCATGTAGAGAGGGGAAAGAGCTGGTGACTTCATCTGAAGGTAAAGAGGGCTATGAAATGGCAACATTTCATAATAGTTCTGATTTCCAGTAGATTGCATGTGGATTAGTGTCTGCTGGTTTATTCTAAGTAGTTTGCACTCGTAATTCACTGACAGAACAGTGCTTTCATTTTTTCAATAAACTATACGCATTATTTTACTAATTTCAATCAGAGGAGAATGTAGGAGTCAGTGAGGTTTATTTTAGTGGATTCTCTTTTTTTATAAAATTGCCTATCAATACATAGTAGAAAGCCCTTTGCAGAATCCACATAAGCCATCATGCCACAAATCCCTGTAGTGGCCCTAGGGCCTGCCAGTAAATTAGTGCTAACACATTGTGTGTCTGACCCCACTGATTTCTCTGCACAAAACCAGTTGTCTTAAGGTTTGTTCTTGTTTTTGGCTTTTTGTTTGTTTCTTTTAGCAAAAAGTATTGAAGCTTATTCTGTGATAAGCATTTGGGTGGAAGTGGTCCTTTGTAGTGACATTTCCTCTGTTTCTCGATCCATTAAGAATTAAAAGGGTCTTGAAAAATTCTCAAAGGACTCAAAACCATTGCTCCTTTAATTTTAGCTGAAAAGCGTAAAATAGTTGCAGCTGTTCATTAGGGAAACTACCAATTTTGTCAGATGCAAAACAGTTCTCGTGATGTGTTTACAATTTAACTTACTTTGAACTAGTCATGTTTCTATGACTTAATATAAAACTTTACAAATCCCCATCTATTATGGTAATATATAAGTAATTTGTCAGCTTGCAGGAGCAAGTATGGATTCATCTTTGTACATTTGTGGGGGGGAAATCACTGATCAGTAGAAATGATTGCTTCTAATGTAGTAAGTGTTCAATAGATCCATGTCCATGGCTGCTCTTAAAAATAGACACAATTTTTATTTTAAAGGCACTTCTATATCATTATTGTGTGTAATTGGCATAAACACATCTCACTGTCCTTTGAGCCTCCTCTTTGGATTCACATCTATGGAAAGTTTGGAGTGTAGTACTACTGGATTAGTTAACTGCATCCCTGAAGAATTGGATTTATCAGACATGTTGTTTGGGATATAAATCCTATCTTGTCCATTTCCCTGGTTAATGTTTAGGTGCACATGAACTTGAACAGATGCAGCTAATTCTAGAATCAATTCCTGTTGTGCATGAGGAGGACCGTCAGGAGCTTCTCACTGTAATACCAGTTTACATTAAAAACGATATGACTGAGCCACACAGACCTTTAACTCAGCTCCTTCCAGGCATCAGCCCTGAAGGTAAGTAGTTAAAAAAATATATATATTTTAGTCTCTATTTTAAAATCCATGGTAAAAAGACTTTTACAGTGAATAATTTTAGCTAGCATAAGCTTGATCATGTGTTACAAACAAGTTTCATTTGGTAGCAGAATCTGTACTATTATCCCCCATCACGCATTTGGCTCTTGCCCATTCTCTGGGCTAGGATTGCTAGACCCATGTTCCCAAACTGTGGTCCACAAGGTCATATAAAGTGGCATTTAACTAGTCTATAGATCACTTCAGTTATTCCCTTCCTCAGAATCCGTTCCAGGTAGTTTGTTTATTAAAAAAAAAAATGCTTGAGAAATTTTCAGGGTTCATTATGGTCTGTTTGTGCAAATGGTTAGAGACCCACTGCAGCTGGAGGCGTTTTAGTGTGGCTTCTTATACAGTATTACATACCTACTTAGAGAGCTGTATGCTACCCACTTATCTGGAGGGCTTGTTTTATGTTGAAACTAGTCTTTTGAAGATAGATTAATAAAGGAATGAAATCAGAAATGTATGCCATGTTATTTTGAAAAAACATTTTGGGGCACTACTTAGTCAAAAGAGCGAAGTTCTGTTTAAGAGCTTTTTTTAATCTTTGTTTCTGCCTCTCTGACAGTCATTGCTTGGTGTGGAAATCAGTAGCATGCACTGACTTGACTTACAGTCCACCCTAAGCTTTTAAAACTTGAAGGAATTATTTGGCTATCACAGATCACTAGTAATAACTAGACTGTGTTTGGCCTCTACTTTTCCAGATAAGACAGACAAGCGCAGACAATATTTTTTTTTTACTGTATTAATCTGATCAGCTGGTAGTTTAGTCTTAAAATAATTATGTTCATGATTCTGTCATCTTTATAGCCACAATATTTTCAGCAATCTTTAACACATTCAAACACATGTGAGAGGAATAAGACTCTGCCTTGTAGTTGTTTTCAAGCATAGGAATTCTCAGCCTCTGGTTTCTGGTGACTTTTTTTTAATTCTCTGCAGCACTGGACTTTCTGAAGCAAATTTTGACTTTTAGTCCCATGGATCGATTGACAGCAGAAGAAGCTTTGTCCCATCCTTATATGAGCATTTACTCCTTTCCAACAGATGAGCCCATTTCAAGTCATCCTTTTCACATTGAAGATGAGGTTGATGATATTCTACTGATGGATGAAAGTCACAGCCACATTTATAATTGGGAAAGGTACATTTATTCCAAATCACAGTATACAATGAATTGTCTTGGGTCTGAACCATAAATCCTCCTCGAGCCTAAAACCAGGCTGTACCTGAGATGCTGGAAATACCTATTTTAAAACAGTAGATACTGGAGGGGGAAAAAAAAAAAAAGAGTACGGTATTCCTGAGTTAAATTCCTTGCTTCGCCCTGTCCCATGTGCAGACTAAATCCTTTTTGACTGACTTCTTGAATTAACTTGAGGAAAATAATTTTACTACGAGTAACATCTCTGTGCATTATTTAAAAAGAATTTCTAGAAGTAAAGTACAAAGACTAACTTGGATATCCTTATTTGTGACTCTGCAGTTCATCTATCACATAATAAATACGTCTGCTCTTTGCATTAAAACCATTTGCTTTTCAAGCCTGTTAGACATAAGTTAATCTTTTTTCAGATGTGTATCACTGTCAGAAATTCAGACTTTTCTTTCTTATAATCTGTAAATATACTTGTAAAGGTCTGGGATCTCAACATTAATATAGCCAAAAAAAAAAGTCTTCACCTAAAAATAAATACTTCTGATAAGATTTCTGACGTCTCCCCTATACCCCCCAGGAAATATCCTAAAGATTGCTAAACTATAAATTAGAATAACGTATAGTTGGGGTTTTAAAATACTTGGAGACATTCATATATAACTGGTTTAATCAGGCTGCATTTAAAATATATATATCTCAAAAATATAGATGCTCAAGTTACCTAACTGGGTTTTATGTTATTGTAAACAGTAACTTATTCTTAAACCATATTTTTAGGGGATAACTTGTAAGGATTATGGCTGCTTTTTTATTCACTAACATTAGGAAATTAATTATTGCAGATATCATGAAAGTCAGTTTTCAGAACATGAATGGCCTATTCATAATAACTATGAAGCTGATGAAGTTCAGCGTGATCCAAGGGCTCTTTCTGATGTCACTGATGAAGAAGAAGTGCAAATAGATCCTCGCAAATATCTGGATGGAGATCGTGAAAAATATCTGGAGGATCCTGCTTTTGATACCCACTTCTCTACTGAGCCTTGCTGGCAATATCCAGATCATCATGAAAACAAGTACTGTGATCTGGAATGTAGCCACACTTGTAATTACAAAATGAGGTCATCTTCATACCTAGATAATTTAGTTTGGCGAGATAGTGAAGTTAACCATTACTATGAGCCCAAGCTTATTATAGATCTTTCTAACTGGAAGGAACAGAGCAAAGAGAAGTCTGATAAGAAAGGCAAGTCCAAATGTGAAAAGAATGGATTGGTGAAGGCTCAGATAGCTCTTGAGGAAGCTTCACAGCAGCTTGTTGAAAAAGAAAGGGAGAAGAATCAAGGGTTTGACTTTGATTCATTTATAGCAGGAACCATTCAGCTTAGTTTACAACACAAGTCTACTGATGTTGATAAATTAAATGACTTGAATAGCTCAGTGTCTCAACTAGAATTGAAAGGCTTAATATCAAAGTCAGTAAGCAGAGAGAAAGAGGAAAAAGGAATGGCTAATCTAGCACAGTTGGAAGCTCTGCACCAAACTTCTTTGGATAGCCAGTTTGTGAGTGGTGGGGAAGAATGCTTCCTCATAGACCAATTTTGTTGCGAAGTAAGGAAAGATGAACAAATTGAGAAAGAAAATACTTACACCAGTTATTTGGACAAATTATTTAGCAAGAAAGAAGATGCTGAAATGTTAGAAACTGAGCCAGGTGAAGATGGGAAGCTTGGGGAGAAGGAAAGAGAAGAGAATTTTCTTAGTAACAGCGGGGAATTTCTCTTTAACAAGCAGCTTGAGGCTATAGGTATTCCTCAGTTTCACAGCCCTGTTGGTTCACCACTT
Source organism: Alligator sinensis (assembly GCF_000455745.1). Taxonomy (NCBI): domain Eukaryota; kingdom Metazoa; phylum Chordata; order Crocodylia; family Alligatoridae; genus Alligator; species Alligator sinensis. The sequence continues at coordinate 1,122,663 of NW_005841888.1, forward strand.
AAATCAATTCAGGCCACGTTAACGCCTTCTTCTATGAAATCGTCTCCCCAAATTCCCCATAAAACATACAGCAGCATTCTAAAACATCTAAACTAAAACACTCAGCAGACATTTCTTTTGTATTCATGAGATGTTTGTCTTTTTTTTTTAATTACTAGTGTAAGTAATTTTTTTTTTTTTTTTTTTACTTGAATCAGATGGTGTAATTTTGGTATGGATTTCATTAGCTTTCTGTTTACCATTGTTTTTACAATCCAGAATTACTTTCTATACATAAGTTAGTTTTGTTTTTAAACTGGCATGTCGTTTGCACACAAAATTAAATAGAGCAAAATAATGCAACATGCAGGAGGAAACAGAAAATGCACTAAACCAAGTAAAAACATTCTCTCAGTAAAACAGTTGTCCATGTTTTGCAGAAAAAGAATCTTGCCTTTAAATTTACACAGTGAGACTGTACATAATTGCATGAAAATATCTATATTTTTTTCCCTGAAACATTTTTTCATTCATGTGTATTTTAGAGTTTTTCATACTGTACACATTTCTTAGACACATGATACCAGCAGCAACTGAAAATGAACGCAGAATTTGGTACGCATGTGTTATCTACCTCAAGGTAACAGCAGTATGTGGCAAAACATTAACCACCCATAGTGCTTCTCATTATGCACTTCTATTTAGCCAGCATTATTGTAGTAGCTGTTCTTACTGAAAAATCATTCAATATTTATAAATGTCCTGGTATGCATTCTTTATAGTGAAGTGTTAATATGCAGCACTTTTATTTATTTTAGCAGATAAGAAGTATATTTCTCTAATTATAGAAAGTCAACTTAATTTTTTGAAGTTACTTTTCAAATGCTAGGTTTTTGTTTAGCACTATGGTTTATTGCCTACATAGCTGGATATTTAATAACATCAGCTTATTCTGAGGCTGCCCAATACATCAAGTTGTGTTGGTTTTTTTTTTTAAGTTTTCATTTTAAGTAAAGCACTCACTGTGTATAGGAATTTGTCATTTGGAGGTGCTTCATCTCTCTACAAAGAAATTAGGAATTGCTTTATTATAAAATGCTCCTAGAAGTCTTAATTGTGTTCATTTAAAAAAAAAAAAAAAATTTTGTAACATTAGTTGTGTGCATGGAAATAATTAAGGTACAACATTACTGTAGGTTAAAAGTTCTATATGGTGAGACATTTTGTTTTTACTGTATGTTTTTACTGAATGATTCCCACCCCCAGAGCAAGCATGAATAAAATTAGGTTAAATGTAGCATGTAGCATCTCAGTCTTCTGAAAATTTTGTTTTTACCTTCTGGGTTTTTTTGGGATACTGTATGTATCATTGGCTCCCCTGTTTAAAACAAAAGAAATAAAACATGGCCAGCAAAAATTACTTCTGTCTCTCTCTTTGTACAGCGAAAATTACCAACTGCTTGGTAACATCATTAGGTATCACCATTACTTTGCAACGGGCCGAGCCTATCTGCCTGCCCCCAGTGTTTCTGGATTAATGTAACAACTGGATGGTTTGCTTGTTTGTTTTAAGGGAAGGGGAAAGTGGATCCAGTTCGGACTCTCTTATATTTGCTGTTGCAGCTTAGGAATTTGTTTTGCTTCTCCCCTGGTTACAATTTGTGACTTCAGATCAATGTTGGCATAAGTAGCATAAAACCTGAACTTTCTACGGTTTTTACTTCAAACTAAACTGCAGTTTTAAGTGTGTGCTCTTTTTTGGAATACTATCTAATAGCAGCTGTAATTGTTTTTAAATACATTATTTTTATGTATTGCACATCACAAAACTTCCATTGCCTGTGTTAATGAACCAAATAATAGTTTTGATTTTGCTGAAAGGATTTAAAAGTCTAGTCTTTTATACTTTTACATGGTGACTAAGTCAGAGGAAACTGCATACACCAATGTTAACATATTAAGTGCTCACTTCACTCCTAAAATAAATAAATAAATAAATAAGTAGAATTTGTACCTTTCACTTTACCTTTCAACTGTGTACTTGCCTTGATTATTTTTTCCTCCTTTCTTTTTGCTATCATAATTTTAGAGATCTGGAAGTGACCTAAGCAAAAGCATGAGCATTTTTTACTACAGTATTAACTCAAGTTACTGAACTTTAGTGAAAACTGCCTCACTACAAATCAAACCTTAGTTGCTGTGTCCATGCTTGCTTTGTGCTTGCTCATATGTAGCATGTATGCTCCTAGGGACACTTCGTTAGACTATTTATACTGCAAAAAGAAGCAGGAAGTTATAATCAGGTGAACTCTGGAGGCTGTGTCTGTTTTCTGAGAAGTCAGAATGTAGGGCTACCAGCTAACAAGTAGACTGCAGTACAATTGTATTGGCAACGGTGTTGTTCACTCCAGCCTAAAATCCAACAAATTAACTAGCTCAAATTAAACCACCACTGTATTGGAGTTAAATGTCTAATCTGCAGATGAGACTTGAATTGGAGGCTACCTGCATTACTAAGATAGGCAAGCCTTATGCAGTACTGGTTCCAGGGACTACTTCCTCACTTTCAAGGGATCTTTCTGTATTGCCTCTACGGGGAACCTGCTTACACAGGGACAGACTTCTCCATGTGCACAGAGGCTCCCCCCCATATTTACATAATCATAGTTTTAGTCCCTATACTTATTAGATACAAGGCACAGGGAACAAGTGAGGCCATATTACTATTCCTTGTTACAGATGAGCTTCTAGATGGAATACAATGTGCTGCCTGAGAACTAATTTCACCTAGAGTTACTATGACATGATATCCCTTCTGTGGTGCAAACAAGGCCATTTTATAGCTAGGTTTAGTCCCTTTATATAAATACATACTTAAACAGCAGCACTTATCTATATGTATGTGAAAAAAGCTGAAGTTCTTGTCATACCTAAATCATGTGACCTGTCTTGGTTTTGTGTACTACCTTTAGTTTTTGAGTCTGCACCTCCTGTGGGACAAAACGGGGCATCTGAAATCAGCAGTGGTTTAGCTGGGACAGTGTCCTTGTTGAGAGGTCCTGTCCAGGCAGCTTGCCTGAGGCAAACTGCTGATTCCTTAGAATGGTAGAATTTACTGGCTGCTTTATAAAATATTTGGCTAGGCCTTCATGAAAGAACCTCATGCTGAAGAAAACTACACACCCGTTGAAATGCTTGGTATGCTTTGGTCACCATGTGAGTGTTTCTTCCTGGAAAACCAAGCATTTCAACAGGTATGCAGTTTTCCTTCAGCATGAGGTTCTTTCATGGAGGCCCAGCCAAATATTTTATTAATCAGATGAAGACTGGTACTTGAGCAGTGTACTTTCAAAGCGGCCACAATGTTTTTTTCCTGCCAGCAGTGATCTGAATAGCACGACAAGACTTTTGACTTGAATGATGGAGCAGAAAATGTGATGGTGGCATTCTGGTAGCACTGCAAATGCAACATTCCATTACTCTGGGATTGGGAACTGTAAGGGGAGGATGGGAAACAGGTTCCTGGACACAAAACTGACTGGAGCGTTTTCATGAATAATTTGAGGAAGGATTTCAGGAGCAGGAGCTACCATTGACTGCTGGTAAACTTGTAAATAAGAGCTTTGCTGCAGCGAGGCGCAAGGGCAGGAAACTGCATTCCTTGTCCAGCTGCACTCATCCAAGCTATGCTTAGGGGGCTTGTATGCCCTACAATAAAGTAACTTTCTTCAGGAAAACTCCCCACCCCCGCGCCAAGACACATTGTTAATCTTGCTACCAAATCTTTTCATTCCACTCTTCTAGACAGTTATATACTCTCCTGTGCGCAAAGTTCCTGAAGTATTGAATGACTGTGACCACTTTGGGAATATGCAGTACAAGGCATTTTATCAAAAACAAGGTATGCAGCAATTTGCATAATTACATAATCTAATTTTGCATAGAATATAAATTTAAACGTGTCTTGGTATGCGTTCTGGGTTTTGGGGTTTGTTTTGTTTTTCCTTCTTGGAAAGAAGAAATGTGTCTGGCCTTTCTCTTAGATCTGGGACTGTTTTGAAATATGGTAATGAAATTGGATGGAAAGAGTACATGAGGAATATTGAAACTGCCAATCAAATTAAACCCAAAAGCATGCAACTGTCTTGGTGTGGGCTGGTGGTCACATCTTGTTTTGTCTTGTGAAATGCTTCACTTTGGCAAAATGGCAGCATTTTTACATTAAAAAATGACGAGACAAAATATGAGGCTTTGGTGAGTTGGATACAAAGCCTAAATCAAGCATGTTCACTACTCTCTAGACCCTTAGGGATTGATTGGCATGTTGAAGGAGTGCTTCATGGATACTAATGGTGCATTTGGGTCAAAAGCGGTACTTTGCAAGAAGCTTGATTCTCTGACTTACAGGGAAGATTCAATGTCTTATTAAGCAGGAACAGTTCTCAGGAGCAGGAAATGGAAATGCATCAAAAGGAAGTTTAAATATGTTAGTAACTGAAAACACCGGTCAGCTTTTTGGTCCTTCCTAGATGACCTACAAAAATTCTGTACTGGAGGAACAGACAGAAGTTATATGGGCTTAAAAAGGATTTGTGCTGTAAAGATTGCTCCTGGCATATGTTTCATTGATCATAGAATCATAGAAGTAGGGTCGGAAGGGACCTTGTAGATCTTCAAGTCCGACACCACCCCCCCCCTCAAATGACCCCAGCCAGGTACGCATCAAGCCACTTATTAAAGACCCCCAGGCTAGGAGCCAGCACCACTTCCCTTAGAAATTGGTTCCAGATCCTAGCCGCCCTTACTGTGAAATAATTCTTATGGGTGTCTAATCTAAACCTACTCTCCAGCAACTTGTGGCTGTTATTCCTTGTTATTCCAGGGGGTGCTAGGGGAAACAAGGTCTCCCCCAAACCCTTCTGGTTCCCCCTAGTAAGTTTATAGATGGTCACCAGGTCCCCCCTCAGCCTTCTCTTGTGAAGGCTGAACAGGTTCAGGTCCCATAGCCTCTCATTGTAGGGGCTGCCCTGCTGACCCCTGATCATGTGGGTGGCCTTCCTCTGGACCCTCTCAATGTTGTCCACATCCCTCTTGAAGTGGGGTGCCCAGAACTGGACACAATACTCCAGCTGTGGCCTGACCAGTGTCGCGTAGAGGGGGAGGATCACCTCCCTGGCTCTACTTGAGATGCACCTGTGGATGCACGATAGGGTCCGGTTAGCCCTGCCGACTGTGACCTCGCATTGTCGGCCCATGTTCATCTTGGAGTCAATGATGACTCCGAGATCCCCTTCTACCTCCGTGCTCTCAAGAAGGGAGTTTCCCATCTTATAAGTGTGCTGATCATGCACATCCCCAAAGCCACAAGAAAGAAGAAAAAAGAGTAAATGAGCAGTTGTTCAACCATGACCTGGCAACTTCTTTGAAAACCAATTGTGGAATAGTCTAAAGTATGCCAAATGAAGGCTCCACTGTAAAATGCCAAGGTGTTTGCCAACGAACCTGGGTGTTTGTGTTTAGCATTCTTTGCTACTGACTTCTTAAATAATTTTTTTAACTACATTTTCAAATTGTAAGTGGTTTCTGAGAGTTCCTCTGCTTAAACTCCAATGCATTGTGATATATAACTAGATATGATTTATAATTAACATGATGCTGACCGCAACCTAACATAGACCATAAAGGATGTTGAGCAGCAGGGGGTTAAACAGTTAGTGGACACTATATTAAATGCTATTTGCCCTGGTGCATGCATGGTACTCAGTCAAGGTCAAGATTATGCTCACAGCTGAATTCAAACATCATAAAACTGTAATGTAGACACGCCTAGAGACGCTCCTTGTCTGCACTGCACTCAAGTGTGATTGCAACTTGCACTTGTTCCATGCACTTCCCAGATTAAAGTTATTAAACTTTACACATATGCAGTCACACTTCTGACTGCAGTACAGACCTCTCTTTAGATAAAACACCTTTCCCTCTCTCCTTTTTCCCCCTCCAATTATTTTTCAAAAATATTCAGCTTTCTATACTGTAAAAGTTGTCAATCTTGCCTAGCATTTAGCTATCATGGCAGAGTCCCTTCTGCTCAGCACTGAGTTCATTGCTTTAAGACCGTCCAACTTCTAAGTGTCTGGGGCTGCACATCCTCAACAGGGCCAAGGCTGCCCTGGCTGTGCAGTGCTATATTTGTGGGAACCCTAGCTTCTCTGGACATCCTACAGGCTGCCAGTTGAACAGCTGTTTTAAGACATTAAATCACTTTGCTACATGGTTTCTCGGTGGGGGGGAGAACATTAAATAATCCAATGACAGCCCTCTCCACCAATAAGCAGTAGGAGTGGGGCCATTGGGGCCCCTTAGCCAATCAGAGGTGGGGGCAGGGAGGGCAGGCCTGCCATTATGAGCCCTCGAAAATGGTGACCAGCCCCACAATCTCTGTGAAATTGGCCAGCCGCTGCCTTGAGTTTGGATAGACCTCTACCCATAGGGAACACTAGGAGTTCCTTCCTTTGCCTCTCTATTTTCTGAACTTCGTGAGAGGACCAGATTTTCCAGTGTGGGCTTTCTCTGGTGTCGGTGTTGTCTATAGACACAAGAAGTTGACCTAGGTGCTGGGAGAATTGAGTGAGGTGGACAAAGAAAGTTGAACGTTCTGTAGCTGAAGTTACGAAACTCAAAGAATTAGAGTTGGGCACCCTGAGGGATCAAGTGACGCCTGCTATGCTGATCAGTCCTGGAAGCAAAACCTGAAGGACAATAGTCCCTAACTGCTGTTTCCTGTGAATCTGTCTAAATTGCACTCTGTGCTTTGAGAGGTAAGTAGAGGGAGACACTATCCATTATATACCAGTATTTCGATGTTGCTCTTCATCATGAGACGGTTAAAATGGTCCTGAAAAATCCTTTGTGGTTTTTCCCTTGAATCATTTCATCACTCATGTAGTCTTGTAGTTTTTCACTTGTTCTGCATCTTTCTGCATAAAGCCTAAGCCTAATAAACCAGGGAACTAATATTTCCATAGTTTACAAGGCACATACTCAGAAACCGTTTAGGCCTGGAAGGCTCATTGGTTCAAACAAATGGTGCTATAATTAAATTGGTTATCTACTTTGAGTAGTATTTGACAGCTCCTTAAAATATTACCTGCTTAAAAGTTCAGTGACCTGCTGCTTTGACTAAGAATCAGTACTGCTGATAACGTAACGAGTATGCAACAACATGTGGTGAAAGTCCTGCTATGATATCTCTAGTGGAATGCATCGATAATTAGGAACTGCAATGTTTTCATGAAGAGGTTTATTAAGGCTTCCTAAGGTCCCTACATAGTGTAAATGTTTTTGTCTGAAATGTGCCTGTCACATGCTGACTGCGGTCCAGACAGACCCACAACCCCTTGCCCCCTCCAGCTCTGTTGGAGGGGGGGCCCCAGCTGCCAGAACTGCAGGGGTGGGCACCTGGGTCTGCAGCCTTCTGCCCCCACCCAAGCAGTGCCCAAGCCATGGCTACCATCCATGGGAGGCAGCGGCCACTTAAGCCCAAGTGGAGAGTGGAACCAGCTCTTCCTCCCCCGCAGGCAGCACGGCTGGAGTGGAGCCCGTGGATGGGGCGGATGTGGACTTGTAGCTGTGGGCTTGGGCTCCCTGCCCTGCTGCCCTCCTCCTGGGTGCCACTGGAGGGCAGGACCCAGCAGGGCAGGGCAAGGTGGGATGGGGAGGCTCTGCCGCTGCTGGGAGCCCTTCGCCGCCATGGAGAGGCACCCCCTGCCTACCTGGCAGCAGTAAGGGGCACAACTGCACCACCAACCCTACTGCTGCCAGACAGGGTTTTTTTCCATCAAAAATATAATGTCAATTCAAAGTGAAGGGAAGTCTTGGAGGGCAATGTTAGAAGAAAAGTATGGAAGGGGAAGTGCTCTGTTCTCACTATCCTAATCTGTCTGAGTCCTGAATGCCAGTCCTTTGTCACTGGGCTGTCTTTCTCGTGCTAATGAAACATTCATGTATTGTTGCTCTTGTTTTCATTCTATTTAGGTTTTCAGAAAGCTGAGTAACCATTTGCACTCTGTCTGCCTAGTCTGTCTGGGTAAGTTGTGCTTCAAGAGATTCTCAGTGTTGTTCCAAATTATCTTTACTTCTGTAATGTTTAGTGCATTTTTTTTCAGCAGTTGCATATAATTTAACCCAGACTATTTGCTTGTTTGGTTTAATAATATTGGACTACAGAGGAATACATAATAGATGTAATCAAATAGAAGTTCTCTTGCATTTGAATTTTGCTGATTTTGTTTCTTGAGCTCTGTCACAATACTAAGTTCTATAGATGATCTTTCCCCTCAACACTCGTGCCATTATGACAGGTTGCTTTAAAAAGTCCCTCTGCTGTCACCACCACAATTACTGTTTACATTTCCACAAGGGCCTCTCTGCATGACAAATACCATCGTAATGAGGTCCTTGCTTACAACATGGCTATTCTCTAATCCATTTACACACATGCTTCTAGTTGGTAGCAAAATATTAACATGGGCCTAATTAAAAAAAATCTCTGAGTCATTTTGCTATTGCAGTTAGACCCTATGAATCTTAATTATTTCTTGGTCATTGAAAGTCATGATATAGTTTTATGTAAGCTTTGCCAAGATGGCATCCTATTAAGCTCAGTCTGCACTGAACCTGTTAGGAGCATTCACACAGCAACCTCAGTTTAAAGTTCAATTTCAGAACCAAATTTAAACCAGAATACTTATTGCATACTGATATCGTAGTAAGGGAGAAGGTTCCACTGTGGTCCTTTCCTGCATTTTAGTGAGAATTTTGATGTGTTTCTACAGATTTCTCAAGGCTAGCATGGATATTAACCACCCATTTTACCAGGATACAAAAGCTCATCCCCTCTGCTAGCTTGAGGTACAAAAGTACAGTATTCTTGGAGAGTCCAAACCAGCAAAGTGCCAGGTACTCCCACTGAATTCACTGGAAGTCGAGGGCACTTAGCACTTTGCAAAATCAGCTTCTGACTCCGCTCCCTAATGGTGTTACAGCCCTAAATCTGTGAGGTGCTAAGCAACATTATTCCCTTGACTTTGGTACATGAAGGCCCCATAACATTATCTATAGAACAAATGCTGCCCATTCCTTGCAACTTCAATGCAAGAAGGAAACAAGTTTTTATTGCCACTAAACTCAAATTACCCAGTGATTTCTATTTCCATATCAGGGAAGACACAGGAAAAAATAAATTCTAATGTTAAGTGCATTTGTTTTTCATAACATTTACATACAAATTAAGCATGGCTTATGACAAATAACCAGGGGGACCTCCCTTTCCTGCCCTCCAGCTCTGGCATCTCTGTTTTACAGTCACTCTTATTTATTCGAATAGCACTGATGGTGTAGTGGATGGTTCACATTAGGTATAAAGTTACAGTCCCTGTCCTAAGGATCTTATTTCCTTTGTGGACAGTACATAGAACTGAGGAATCAGGGGAAAAGCAATGTGATTGAAGGTTTTAGGCAAAGTGTGTGTCTACTTCTGTATGCAGAGTGTGGGTGCTTAGGGACAGACTAAGCACTTGCTGGCATCTTTGAAGAAGTGCATCTCTAAGAGAAGAGGATGAAGAGGAGACAGCTGCCTTCCAAAGATGGGAAAAGAAGGCTGTAGCTAGTCACCCAACCAGCATGGAGTGAAGGTCATAGACTGATAGAAAAACAGGGCAGAAAACTACTGGAGGAGGTTATCTAGTCCGACCACTTGCTCAAGGCAGGAATGTTCCTGTTCTAAACCGTTGCAGACACATGTTTGTTTAACCTGCACATCTCATGAAAAGGCACTGCAGAAAGTATGGAGCATGGATGTAATGTTTACATCAGCATTTTGGAGGACTGAAGAGGGGTGAGGTGTATGTCTGTGTCCAAAGGGAAGAAAGCTGCAATGATTTAAATGTGTGAGGGTGTTCACATTAGCTATAAGGGATAGGTGGAATAGAAAATTGGATGGAAAATTTTGGAAATATGTAAAGTAGCTGCAGTGTTCAGCAAATGTTACTGTGAGGTTAGGAGAGTCAAAAATTGCACACAAGTTATGAGCATGAAGTATATGCTGGAGTAAGGGGACAAGGGAAAGGTTTAGGAGGAAAAATAAGGTGTGAAGTTTTAGCTGTGGGTTAGTTTATCAGCAGCAGCCATTCATGAAGGTGTTGGAAAGCCAGAAATATATCTCTGAACTAAAGGGAAGGGGAGGATCAGAGAGGTGTATCTCTAGGAGTTGGTATATAGATGCTTCAATTGTACCTTTGTGAAGATAAGGTCACTCAGATACAGGTGGTGAAGTAGGGGTCAAGGTTCAGGGGCAGGGCAGGCTTAGGAACAAGGGGGTGGCACGGGCACCTACAGGAGGCCTCAAATGCCTCTACACAAATGCTTGAAGCATGGGGAAAAAGCAGGAGGAACTTGCCCTCCTGCTAGCTAGCAAAAACCCAGACCTAGTGGGGCTCACGGAAACCTGGTGGGATTCTACCCATGACTGGGCAGTGGACATCAAGGGATACAGACTGTACAGGTGAGACAGAGCAGGGAAAAGAGGTGGGGTGTAGCACTATATGTCAAAGAGAAATATATGTCCTCAATGATCAGGATGGGGTCAGAGAAGGGGCAAAATGAGACTCTCTGGGTAAGAATGCAAGGGGGCCATGGGGAAAGGGACTTGATAGCGGGCGTCTACTACAGACTGCCTCACCAGGGGGACGAGCTGGACCTGGAATTCTCAGGTCAGGTCACGGAGGCTGTAAAGTCAAGAGATGTGGTTGTCATGGGTGACCTAAACTACCCAGACATCTGGTGGGAGGAGCAGTCAGCCAGGTCTGAACACTCACGGAGGTTCCTAGCCAGGATACAGGACCTCTACCTAACCCAGGAGGTGCATAGTCCCACCAGGGAAAATGCCTTGCTGGACTTGGTCTGTGCCACAGGCGATGACCTGGTGAGGGATCTGCGGCTACTCGACCACTTGGGCAACAGTGATCATTGCCTGCTGGAATTTACTATCCAGCGCAGGGTGGTGAAAGCAAGCAGCAAGGCAGAGGTACTCAACTTCAGGAGGGCCAACTTCTGTAAGCTAAGAAGGTTAGCAGGAGAGGCATTGGGGTCCCGGAGCTTCAATGAGATGCAAGTCCAAGACAGGTGGTTGTTCCTCAAGGAGACGATCCTTCAAGCTCAAAGGGAGTCAGGCCCAATGTGCATCAAGGGGGCCAGGAGTGCTAAGTAGTCCCCATGGCTCGGCAAAGGCATCCAGGGATGCCTGAGGGCAAAAAAGAAGGCGTACAAACAGTGGAAGCAAGGGGATATCACCAAGGAGGATTACACCTCCGTTGCTCGGGACTGCAGGGAGGCTGTTAGGAAAGCCAGTGCAAAGATGGAGCTAGGGCTCGTGACCAGAATTAAGGATAATAAAAAGTCCTTTTTCAAATACATAGGAAGTAAGAAGAAGGCACTGAGTAATGTGGGGCCCCTACAGGATAGGCTTAGCAATCTGATGATTGCAGCAAATGAGAAAGCTGACCTCTTTAATGAATTCTTTGCCTCCATATTCCTGAACAGGGACCGGGACATCTCCCCCACTAGAATTGCGGATGTACCCAGGGGAAGCACCACCATGCCTAGGGTCAAGGACAACCTAGTTAGGGAGCTTTTGGAGGGGCTGGACATGTTTAAATCAGTAGGTCCAGATGATCTTCACCCGAGGGTGCTGAGGGAATTGGTGGGGGTCATAGTGGGGTCCTTGGCACAGCTCTCTGACAGCTAATGGGGCACTGGCCAGGTATCAGAGGATTGGAAAAGAGCCAATGTGGTGCCCATTTACAAGAAGGGGAGAAAGGAGGAAACCAGCAATTATAGGTCAGTCAGCCTCACCTTGGTCCCTGGGAAGACCTTTGAGAAAATTATCAAGGAGCTCATCTACAAGGGCCCAGCAGAGGAGGTAATGCTCAGGGGCAACCAACATGGCTTCATTGAGGGAAGCTCCTGCCTGACTAACCTGGTTTCTTTTTATGATCAGGTCACAAACCCCTGGATGAGGGTGTCGGGGTGGATGTTGTTTTCCTGGACTTTAAGGTCTTTGACATGGTTTCCCACCACATCCTTTTAAAAAAAATTGGTGACTGCGGCATTGATGCCTACACAGTCAGATGGGTGGCAAATTGGCTAGACGGTCGTACCCAGAGAGTGGTGGTGGATGGGTCATTTTTGACCTGGAGGGATGTGGGCAGTGGAGTCCCCCAGGGCTTGGTCCTGGGGCCTGTAATGTTCAACATCTTAATCAGTGATCTGGAGGTGGGAGTGGAAAGCACGCTGTCCAAATTTGCTGACGACACCAAGTTGTGGGGTGAGGTGGGCACGCTGGAGGGGAGGGACAGAATCCAGCTAGATCTAGACAAGTTACAGAGGTGGGCGGATGAGAATAGGATGGAATTCAACACAGACAAATGCAAGGTGCTGCATCTAGGGAGAAGGAACCAGCAACACACCTATAGGCTGGGGAACATCCTTCTTGTCAAAGCAGTGGCAGAAAGGGATCTTGGAGTCATTGTTGACTCCAGGATGGACATGAGCCGCCAATGCGAGGAAGCGGTCAGTAACGCTAACTGCACCTTGTCGTGCATCTACAGATGCATCACAAGCAGGTCCAGGGAGGTGATCCTTCCCCTATATGAAGCATTGGTCAGGCCGCAGTTGGAGTACTGCATCCAGTTCTGGGTGCTGCACTTCAAGAGGGATGTGGCTAGCCTTGAGAGGGTCCAGAGGAGGGCCACTCACATGGTCAGGGGGCAGCAGGCCAGGCCCTACGAAGATAGACTAAAGGGCCTGAATGTATTCAGCCTCCACAAGAGAAGACTGAGAAGGGATCTGGTGGCCATTAACAAACTCAGCAAGGGGGACCAGAGGGAATTGTGGGAGGCTCTGTTCCCCTGGGCACCACCAGGGTTACTAGGAATAATAGCCAGAAATTGTTAGAGAGAAGGTTCAGGCTGGACATCAGGAAACGCTACTTTTCAGTTAGGGCTGCCAGGCTCTGGAATGGGCTCCCAGGTGAGGTGGTGCTCTCTCCTACCTTGGGGGTCTTCAAGAGGAAGCTGGACAGATATTTGGCTGGGGTGATATGATCCCAGCACCTGTTCCTGCCCAGGGCAGGGGGTCAGACCTGATGATCTATTTAGGTCCCTTCCGACCCTAAGCACTATGATGGCCTGTGTGGGAATACCATAGTGAGTGGGAAGGAGAAAGGAAGACTAACTCCTGACAGAAACACTGTTCCTCTGACAACATTCCCTCTCCATAATCTCTGGATTATATTCTGTTGTGAATTAGCTAGCCGTGTTGTGGCAGACAGTCTGTGTTTGAAGTAGTGCTTGCAAAAGAAAGAAGAATTGTTTCCCCATAGAACTACTCCAATCTGTTGTACAAGACAACAACGACAGACGTGTGGAACTGAACTGAGAGACTCCTTCCTGTGCTGTGGCCCAAGAAGATAGAAATTCATGAGTGGAGTTTAGTTTTTTTCCACAGATTTTCCCCAGCTTTACTTTCTTTTAACAGATGCTTCCATTCCTTCTGCTTGTGAAAATAGCTTTTATAGAGTAAGTCAACACATTGCTGTTCTGTTTGCTTTGAAGCTAGACAGACTGAAACAGCACAACAGAGACTGGAGCCTCCCCCTCCTCTCATCTTAGTAGAGCATTATTTCAGAAGGTTGTTATGATTTTTTAAAAATGCTTCATGCATTGCTAAAATCAAGGTCATGGGCTGTATTTGGGGATCCATCACAATTAATGTGACCCAGCAAAGCAATCAGCACTGCAGTTAGTACTTTCACATGTAATGGCCTCTTCCATATCAGCTATCCCATAGCGTCATCCATGCAGTCAGCTGCTTCATCACTATGATTCAATCACAACAGAAGCTAGAGGCAAGCCAGACATAGCAGAAAAAACAGGCCACCCTGTGCCAGAAGAGATTGTAAAAAAAAAAGCTCAAAAGCACAAGCAAAACAAAACAGCAGTGTCCTGAATCAACAGTGCAGTTGCAAAAGAATAGTAGGTGGCAGTGTTGTCACCAAAACTGAGTTTGGGTGGAGGAGTCTGCGCACTGTGTAGCCTGGCCCTGGCTGTAACAAAGCACAGCGGCATGGGGCACAGCCCTCCCCCCTTAAGCTTCCAGCAGTGGCTAGCAGGCCAGATAGGATCCACTGGTGGGCTGGATACAGACCACGGGCTGCATTTCCCCACCCCTGGTCTAACCTATTAATACAACTATACAATCAACTCTGGCACAACCATAAGAGAAAACCTACAGGTAAAGCAGGGGAACAATGGTGGTCAATGTCCTGCTGCTATGACGGTTGTTAAAATACTCTCAAGAGGTTCAAGGAAGAAGACCATGACCCTGCTACAAGGAAGGCAGCCCCTTGCTACTCCATAATCTGTATCAGTCTGACTGTGGGGTAAAATTCCTTCCTGACCCCAGTTCTATAGTTTATGCAGTTCCCCTAGCCTTGATAAAATCTCAGCCACTGATATAACTCAAGTCCTTAATTTTAAGTATGCATGGTTAGCTGCGGTGCTGGGGCCCTAGTCAGTGCAGTTGAGATCAGATGAGTGATATGAAAGCATGCCTGTGCAAAAGAGGAATTGATGCTCTACTTTTGTCCATATTTTGCTGGTGCAGTCAAAAGAGAATATTTCCACCTTGACAGCCAGAAGTTGCAGAGGGCATTGACATGTGTTGGAGAAGGAAAAAAATTAGATGAGAAATAGGGAGAGTAAAATAATTACCCTGAAAGCAGGATGTTGGAAACCTCATCAGAAAGAGGCAATTTAATATTGTCTAAAAACAGCTGGCTTGGGAGCAGGACAGCCTTGAAATACACATTTTGGTGTGGGCAAATTAGAGGGAAAAAACAATCATTCTCAAATAGTTTATTGGGCCACCAAAAATGTCCTAAGGCGGCAGCATTGCAGCTCCCATAAATGCATTCCAGAATATTGCCTTTTCCACAATGTTATTATTTATTATGCCTATTTATGCAGATGTGCTCACTCACAACACCTGCCTGTTCTCTCCCCTTTCACTTGTGATGAAGGTCATAAACCATTTCTTACAACATACTGGCCTGGCATTCTATTTATTTATCTGATGTGTCCTAAAACCATTGTCAACTAACAAAACTAAGCTGTATTTCACAGTGCTGATGTCACTGGGGTGCTATAATTCTCCAGAACTGATCTAAACCTGCTCTCAGAGCTGTGATGTATAGCTTTCTTCGAGTGTAAGATTGCATGAACAGCAAGCAGTGTTTTTCTCCTGCTAACTTACTCACCATTTAAATATCTGACACCAACACAACATTTAGTAGCCATCCTGAATTACTGCAGAGAAAAACAATTCCCTCAGTTGCCAGAGAAGTGCCTTCTTTTTTGCCAAAAGTCAATTTGAGAATAGTCAGAGTTCTTGCTCTCAGGTGTTGGCAGCATTTCTGACCTCATGTTTATCTATCTCATCTAATCCCTCATGCACCAATTACTGAGGTATTGAAGCCTCTTTGTGAAAAGTGAGTCAGTACAGGTGCTGCAAGCTGGTTTCTGGTTTTGGAGCCATATGGCAGATGTGTGAGAATAAGGTGAGTGTTTTACAGTGGACAATTAGCAAAATCTTATTTTCAGCCGTGCAAACCAGATTGGCTAGGTCAATGACAGTCTTGTAACTCATGGGTATGATGCCATCCTGTGGTGTTAGATTGGTTGATGCATCATTTGGAAATAAATAATTCTCAAGATTTATAAAGACTTTTCTGAAACCCTGACCTTTTGGTAGCCATCTCAATATTCTAGTGACAAACCAAATCATACCAATAATACAGTTTTTTATTCCCATTGAAGTACAAGAAACTGTGTTCCCTGGAGTGGCAGAAGAGAGAGTAATTATTTCATAGACTCCAAATCAGATAGATGCACCTAGAATTCTGAAATCTCTTCCGAAAGCTGATGTCTAAAGCAAACAACTATACTTTTTATCCTCAAATAACACTAGCTTGTCTTCTTGCAACCCACAAAGCTATCCACTTTTTACCTATATAGAGAATACAGGCAAATTTCACTTGTTATCAGAAATAATTTGCAATAAAATATAGAGCAATATAGAAGCAACATATTCTCTGTGTGGGGATTAAATATTCCTTTTTATTCTGCTCATTAACCATAACAGTGTATTCATTCAGGATTATCTTATCTTTTCTAAATTATAAATTAAAAAGGCATGCTCAGTGCTCACATACAAAATATTTCTTATAGGAGTGAGGGAGACAAAAAGTATTAATAAATGCCAACCTTCTTCCCAGCTCCAGTGACTGTATTGTACAACATTTAATTACTAGAGAAGCAGCTCTTTATAATTTTTTTTTACCCCCTAGGTGAGAGTTACTCTTCTAAGCAGCTTTCTGGCAGATTTTGATTCCTAAAAGGCAGCTATAATTAATATTTCATAGAGGCTCAGTTTAGCAGGTGGCATGCTAATCTAGTATGACAACTCTGTGCCCAGGGTCGATAACCCAGTCAGAGTGTTCCACAGATATTGACTAGATCACTTGACTTTTATGACAAGTGAGGACTAAAATACAGTGCTGCATGGTCTAAAGATATCGAGATTAGTCGGAGTCAGCAACTTTACTTCTTGGAGTGCTTGAACAGTTTATATCTCCAGGGATTTTCACCTGCAGGTCTCCTGCCATCATGTGAGTGGTGGATGCTCAGCATATCTGGAAATCAGCCCCTCATCAGACTTCTACCAGCAGGAAAGGGGAAGTTTATTGCTTAGCCCCTTAACTGCTGCAGAAATGCACGTGAATGTTAGCATCAGGTTAACTGAACACCCATTCAACTCAGTAGAAGGCAAGTGCAAAGCATCTTGTCTGTAGCATGCCTGAGAAGTGTGCTCTTCTTGCATAATTTCTTGCCAAATAGCATTTTACTGATTCGAAGGGACATGTTGCTGAAACTTACACATCCCCACAGCAGTAAACGGATTAAATCAAGTAAGCAATAGGCCAAATATCCCTTCAAGATGCTGCCATTTTGAGTCAGTCAGCAAATACTTCACAAATTCCATATTCTTTGGGGAAGCTCATTGCTAGATGATGGTGATTTGTTTTCGTAGAACTAGCTTCAAGCATTTGTGGAACCAACAGCAGTTGCCTGAAACTCCTAAAAGTGAGGCGGGGAAAGGGCATTCCTTTTAAAAGGGAAAAAGTTTAAATTAAGGCTCCTTCAAAATATTTGGCTCTAGAACTATCTTCAGGCACCACTCCAAATCCAAGTTACAATGTCTGGCTTGGTGAAGTATGACAAGAATGCTGTTAAAATATTTTATCCAGGATGTGAAGTGTAGGGGCTGGTGCATTAGGGCATGACAGAAGAGTTGGCAGTAAACCAGAAAATCTGACAGGGACACAAAGCTACAAGACCAAGGTCAGCTCAGCTGACTGAAGACTAGGGAGGAATCAACAGAGAGAGGATCCTTGTGTGCCAGACCATATGTAGCACTGATGCCCTAAAAAATCCTGTGCAATAGTACTCAGAATGGAATATTGCATTAATAATGGTGACATGTCTAATACCATGAGACATCAGGCAGGATGATGGCTGAGTGACAACTAAGATGCTCATATTATTTCCAATTTGTCACTTAAAAAAAGAAAGTCCATAGAAAATCAGATGCAAGAAATGACTTTGAGAGCTCACTGTTCCTGAACGGGGCCGATCTGTTATCAGTGCTTGTCTTCTCCTAATTGAAGGTCACCACACTGTCTTTACCTACAGGAAAGCCTATCAAACCATCCTTCATTTTGTCACTGGAAGCATTTGACTCAAGTGCAGTTCTTGGAAGTTCTCTGTAATTGGTGATGCTGGAATTTCTCATTCCAGTTGATTAAACAGAAACTTGGAAGGTTTTTTTTAACAAAAGAGCTTTGTTTCAGATGCAGCCTGTTCTGAACTAGTTGAAGTTGCTGTTTCTTTTTGGCTGCTGCCTACTGACTGACTTTCCTCTCTGTGCAGGGTATCTCATGATTTAGTGTCTTTTTGATCAGGGGGGCCCAGATCTGGAAAATGTGCCTGTTAACCTGACTGGAGCCAGGTAGGTGAGTAGTGCTCAATTAATAATCAACCCATTGTTTTCTTGAGGGCTCTTATGGTATTTTCCAGAGATATTTGAACTTTAGTTATTGTTTCATTGCCTGTTCCTTCTAACAGCCCTCTTTTGATTTAACTCTATGCAATCAGGCAGAATAATATCAAGCAGATGTAAACTGAGGTTCATATAATCTTCCTAAAAATAATACTGTTTTTCTCTTTTTCGCCACAGATGAATAGAGGCTACATAAACGAAACTTGTGGAATCCAGCCTGCATTTGCACTGCGGGGGCTGCTGTCATGTTACAGTGCCCACCCTGATTGGCCCCTGATTGGACATGGCTTTGCCAGCAGAAGAAATGTTTTGTTGCTTGACCCACAGCAGCTCCTATGAATGACAGAATCACTGCTGCAGGACCTGCTTTCTACTGGCAAAGCTGTCTACACCACAGGTTTGACCAGCAGCACCACCTTATCTACAGAGTGTGATGGTTATATGGCCTTTGCCATACTGGCAGTCTTGTCATGTAGGTAAGAGCCCTGTGATGCATCTGCTGGTCCTGGGAATTGGCTTCTTTGGTTATCACTTTTTTTAAGTGAAGCTTAAGCACCTGCACTCTCAAAGCCCTTCTCAACCTATTCTCACCTTGCTCATCATCTCTCATGCGGTATCAAGCTGTCAGCTCCTGCCTCCTACCCAGCAGTTCGACAGCTTCCATCACCCACTTGCTACATTTTCCAACAAGTACCTTCATGCACTCTCATGCTCCCCATAACCATCTGCAAAGTGCCCTCATTATCATCATCCAAATTCCTCCTTACAACTCTCCAGTGCTGTGATACCCACAAAAACTTGACCACAGTTAGGCTGCCTATGTGAAGATACTGCTGCCAATAACACTGACTGGTATCATTTCATTCTTTCCTGTATTCCACTGTATGTCTGCATCCATCTTCTTTTTCCTTCAGTTATGCTTAGGATACAGGCCCCCTGGGGAAGGCACTATCTCCTTGTTCTGTGTTTGTACAGCACTTAGCACAATGAGGCATGGCCCCTGACTGGGGCTCTGAGGTCCTACACTATCCTAAAGATCGATGTTGATCATTCTGCAGGGAATTTAATAAAATGGAAGTAATCTCAGAGGGCAGAGAAAAGATTCAAGAATATAGAGACCAGCCAATCAGACTTATTTTTAGAACGTGGCCAGTGCCAAAGACAGTGCACTGGACTTGCTGGTGACAGGATCAGATATAACCTACGGCCTCATCATGCAACAACAAGGTGGTGAGTTTAGTATGACCAGCACTTGGTCTTAGCTCCATCCATCCATGCTAATGGTAGCTTCATTGTTAGTGATCTACCAAGTGAGGCTTTAGAAGCCATGGAAGACAAATCCAAGTTGCAAGTCACAAAGCCTGCAAAAGCCTGAGTAATTACAGTATATTTAATGTCATCAGCGATTCCTTTCCTAATCCAGATCCAAATTTGTCTCGTCCTAAACCCTGTGTACAGAGTACTGCCAATGCACTCACTCTCTTTTTTAATAACCAAACATCTGTCCAAAGGTTTGCTGGTAAGCTTGGCTGCCCTCCAGCACACGCTGCCCGTGTCCTCTGGCACTGGTATCTTCTGCCAGCACCACTCACAGCAGCACTTTCCAAAGTCTTGTCAAAACCCTCATTGCCCCCTCTTCTCCTTCCATCTTTTGTATCTCTCTGTGCCACTTCCCAATCACTTGCACCTGCCTTATGACTTCAGCACTGGTTTTTGAAATGTGAATCATATGTTGGCTCAGAACAGTGCAACATACTTTGTTCCATGTATTTTATGTCAATCATAATTCTTTTAATTAAAGCCATGCCCACTGGTATATGCAATCAGGATTTGTAGGTGCGATAAAAAATAAAAATGTACTGAAGCAGAAAGACAGGGGCAGGGGAGCTGGACCCGATGATCTTCCGAGGTCCCTTCCAGCCCTAATGTCTATGAAATCTATGACTGATGTAAACTGATTTTTCTTCCTCTTCCACTAGGACATAGATTGCTTAATGAACATCAGTGAAGGTTTCCAGACTCAGGAAAGTGAAAGGCTTCACCTACCTTCAGGCTTCAAGATTCCTTCCCTGACCACCTCCATTGGCACCCCAGTTTCCTAAGGACTGATACTAGAGCACTTGCTTGCTGAACTAGTTGTGTTTAAGGTTCCCAATTGTTCTGAGGTGTCTAGCAGAAGCATACAGTGAAAACTGGTAGTGTCAGAGTTTAAATAAGGATCCAGCTGTTACAGGATTCATTCTTCCAGCCCCATTACAATATTCCTGGCAGCACAATGATTTGTAGCTTTGGGGGACTTGTGTTTGGATTCCATTGTTTTGGGGAGTTAGGCGGCCTGCTGCCTCTCCACTCTGTGCCCCACTTAGAGAGACAAGATTGTAAATCTGGACAAAACGTGGCTTTTATGCATTGTTTCTCTTTGTTTCTGCATTTAGCTGCTAGAAACCTGCTGGAGCTGCAAAGAACAATGAAATAAACAAGTTGGGGGAAAGGAGATTAAACATGAAAAAAATTGGCATTCTTATTCTGTGTCCAAGAAAGTGGAGGAGACAGTTTCATAAATAAGGTCCCTGTGGATATTGACTTTTGAGAGGAACAGACTGCAGGCAGCGATCTTTCTTGCAAGTGACACCCTCCCGTGACAGTGCCAGGACCCAAGTGAATAAATACTTTCATTGCTGTGTTTCCCAAGATTGCTCTCTATTTTCTTTGTGACTTTACTATCCCTCTGCCCAGCACTTTACTGTGGACAACTGCTGTTCTGTTTCTTTTTTTTGGGTCAATGGCTGCAAAATTGGAGTGATTTATAACCTTACTTGCAGCTACAATCTGGAGACATATAAGAAACTAAGGGTTTGGAAAATAAGGGTGGATGAAGAAAATCAGGACATCTGTCCTGATTTTTGGCATGTTAGGAATGGTTGACTTGGCTGGTTGAAAGGTCATAAAAAATGACTGGCCATTCTGATCACTGTAAGGCCTTTGTGGCAGGAACCACCTTTTTGTTTGATGTTTGCGTAGTGCTTAGTACAATGGGATCCTGATTCATCATGGGGGCTCCCAAACCCAAGGTTAAAACAAACAATGAATCACGCCTAGCTAGGGCAAGGCCTGAGGAGCATGTGTGGTTTGTGGCACTGCACATGGTGCACATGTGGCCATTTGCTGTGCTGCACATTTGCAGTGCAGCACCAAAATTTGACACCAGGAGATCTCAGTGTCAAAGAAAAAAAAATGTTGCAAAAAGTGATGCAGTGCATGCAGAAGCAGTGTGCGCCTCTAGAAATGGAGCCTGGCCAGTCAGAGACACTCTCTGGCTTCCAACCAGGCTCTGAATAGCTGGATCACCTCCACTGCTTCCCCAGGAGTCCCCCAGTACCTCAGACAGTCCCTCCATACCTCACCCAGGACAATTTACCTTGTACCAACCTTGAGACCATTGTTTCTTTTGTCATCTGCTATCACTGAGAGCAGTCTAGCTCTAGCTTCTTGGAACCAGCCTTCAGGTACTTAAAGGCTGCTATTAACTTCCACCTCAGTCTTCTCTTCTGCAGACTAAATAAACCCAGTTCTCTCAGCCTCTCCTCAGAAGTCATGTGCCCCAGCCCCTGAACCATTTTCATTGCCCTTCACTGGACTCTCTCCAATTTGTCCTCATCTTTTCTGTGGTGGAGGGCCCAAAACTGGACACAGTACTCCAGATGTGGCCTCACCAGTGCAGAATAGAGGGGAAGAATCACTTCCCTCAATCTGCTGGCAACGCTCCTACTAATGCAGCCCAGTATGCCGTTAGCCTTCTTGGCAACAAGGGCACACTGTTGGCTTATATGCAGCTTGTTGTCCACTGTAACCCCAGGTCCGTTTCTGCAGAGCTGCTGCTTAGCCAGTTGGTCCCCAACCTGTACCAGTGCATGGGATCATGGGATTGTTCTGTCCTAAGTGAATATTTTTGCACTTGTCCTTATTGGACTTCATGAGATTTCTTTTGGTTGAATCCTCCAATTTGTCTAGGTCTCTCTGAATCCTAGCCCTACCCTTCAGTGTATCTACTACTTCCCACAGCTTGGTGTCATCAGCAAACTTGCTGAAGGCGCACTCCATCCTATCTTCTTGGTTGTTGATAAAGACATTGAACAAAACTGGCCCCAGGACTGACCCCTGGGGCACTCCACCTGAGACCAGGTGCCAGCTAGACAGAGAGCCATTGATTACTACCCTCTGAGCCCGACGATACAGCTAGTTTTCTATCCATATTACAGTCCATTCATCAACCCATACTTCTTTAGCTTGCTTACAAGAATGTTGTGGGAGACTGATCAAAAGCTTTGTTAAAGTCAAAGAAGGTTCTTTGAGTAGATATCTTTTATTAGACCAACTAAATAGTTGTAAAAAATGTTCTTTGTGAGCTTTCGGGCACAAATGCCCTTCTTCAGCTATAGGGAAATTCTGTATATCTTGTTAAAGTCAAGGTATATCACATCCACTGCTCTCCCCACATCCAGAGAGCCAGTCATCTCATCGTAGAAGGCAATCAGGTTGGTCAGGCATGATTTACCCTTGGTGAATCCATGCTGACTGTTCCTGATCACCTTCTCCAAGTGTTTAGAAATGGATTCCTTGAGGACCTGCTCCCTGACTTTTCGAGGGACTAAGGTGAGGCTGCCTGGTCTTTACTTCCCTGGATCCTCCTTCTTCCCTTTCTTAAAGATGGGCACTATATTTGTGCTTTTCCTGTCATCCAGGACCTCTCCCATCTAGCACGAGTTTTCAAAGACAATGGCCAGTGGCTCTGCAAAGTAAAGTCAAAGTAGTTCAAATGGCATTGATAGTTAGACCTATATTCACTTCTTCTCCTGATGTTGTGCAGGGCTGGGGGAACAATTTGCTTGTCAAAAGTATTATTGTATTAAGTATGTGATAAGCATAGGTGGAGGGAGAAAAAATTATTGGGGGGGGTGGAGGGCTGAGTGTGCACAAGTATGTGCACATGCACCCCACCAGCAGTTAAGTCTGTGGGGGAAGCTGCAGGGGGAGGAGAAAGGCTGTGTGGGGGAGTGGGGGTGGAGATCAAGGCCCCAGCAGTGAGGGAGGGAGTGGGGCACAGGCAGGGGCTGGGGTGAGTGGTGGGACAAGCAGAGGCCCAGGGGACATGTGCCCTTCTGGTCTGTGTGTAGGGTGGAGGCAGCTACCACTGCATGCTGGGCTTTGAGCCCCGCTGACCTGAGAGCTGTGTGACACCACGTATGTCCTACCACTGGGTGGGCAGGGGGCATGGGGCAGCTGCAGTGGGGAGCAAAGCCTAGCTCGCAGTGGCAGCTGCCTCCGCCCCATGCACAGACCAAGGGGGCACATGCTCCCTGGGCCTCTGCTTGTCCCACCAACCAGCCTGGCTGGGGCCCCACTCACCCCAGTCCCTGTCCCTGCCTGTGCCCCACTTCCTCCCTTACCGCTGGAGCCTCGATCTGCCCCCTCCCCCCCATGGCAGTGAGGTGGGGATTGGGGCTGGAGCTGGGGCAGGCCCTGCACAGCCAGGACAGGGCATGGGATGGAGCCATGAATGGCTTGTTTGGGGGGCACCTGGCACGGGGAGGGGGTGGTAGCTCCCACCACTGCATGCAATCCGGGAGGCACGGGGGCATGTGCCCCCGGATCTGCA
>NW_005841888.1:1146667-1147274 GCF_000455745.1 Alligator sinensis
CCCCCCCCCCCCCCTTGGCCCCCCCCCCAGCGTTGCCACCACCTGCCCCAAGTGCAGCCCGGCCCAGCCCCTCCTTCTGGAAAGAGCTCAGCACAGCCCCGACCCCAGCCCACAGTGGCAGCCCACTCTCACCCCATGCAGATCCAGGTCATGCGTCCCCCATGCCTCCCGAGATGCACGTAGCAGCAGGAGCTGCACCCCCTGGACAAGCTGCTCATGGCTCTGTCCTGCACCCCACCTCAGCTGTGCAGCGCCTGCCCCTGCTCCTGCCCCATCCCCACTCCCTCCCTCACTGTTGCGTGCACACCCTGCTGCAGCTGCCGGAAGTCTGTGGCCAGGCTGCCTTGTGGCCTTACCATTGCCCTACGTTTGCAGGGGCTAAGCTCTGTTAGCCCCCCCCCCCCCCCCCCCTCCCCCCCCTACACTGCCAGTGGCATCTGTGGGCAGTCACCGATCACTGCTGGCTACAACCAATGCTGCCGGCGGTGTCTGGAAGTAGTTGCCAACTGCTGGTCAGTGCATCCCCCCACCCCTGCTGACACTGCTGCAGCCGCCTGCGGGAGATCCCTACTCCCCACCGCCATGCTTCGGCCACTGCCACTGCCCC
>NW_005841888.1:1147544-1163126 GCF_000455745.1 Alligator sinensis
GTTCCCCCCCCCCCCCCCCCCCCTTCCGCCATCTATGGTGATGAGGTAAATTGGCCCCTTTCTTTATTTGACCTTTGGTAAACAATATCTGTTCCAGTCAGAGGCTCTTCCAAATATAGAAGAGATTTGAGAAAACTATTTCCACACTATCTAAGCAGTGTCAACAACATGCCCCAACAGTATAACACTATATACTTTAGGAAGTTCATACATCAATACTTCCTTGCAATTTCTGGTATGTTGGCCAAAGGTCCACAGCATTAGCATGAAAAACTCAGGACATGAAAGTAGCATTGAGTCAGGTGAGAATCACCCTATAGCTAAGCATTGTGTTGTTGTCCTCATATTTTGGGGTGGTGTGGAAAGGCTGACGGCATCCAAACATAGAGATTTGCTTACAAAATGTATTTTGAATAAGCAATGTTAAAAAAAGAGAAAAAAGAACCTTATAGATAACCAATTTCAGAAATGTGTTTTAGCCTTCTTCATAGGAATAGTTTTTTCAGGTACAAGGCAGAACAGTCTTATATAAAACGTTGCTGCTTTTACATAATGGTATATTGATACTAATGTATTGGTCTTTAAAAAAAAATCTGTGGATATAAAAGTAATGGTAGCATGTATTAATTCTTGATGATTAACGAGGAGAGTAGTGATTTAAGATTATGGATTTACATACACATGAAACCATATTTATGCAATTATTATTTAAGACATAAGGGTTCTTGAGTGGAAACATTTACTTTAAAAATGGTTTGTTAAATTAACTTACTATAATAATTTTAATTTCAGTTGAGTTTGAAGTTCTGCTTTCTCACTGGTTACTGTAGGAGACTGACAGCTAGGAAAAGATCCTACAGAGTAAAGAGAACATGCCTTATTGGCAATTTATCACTTTTCAAAGTCAATGTTTTTTTTTAATTATTTAGTATAGCAGCATTGAACATTGGGCTATTTCCTCTCAGCTAATGGTCAGCGTGGTTCATTGCTGTAGGCAGTCAGTAGCTCACAGGAAGTGCCCAACCCAGAAATCATTACAGATCAAACAAAAGCTTTTGAGTTGATATTTTTACTTCCCTCCCTCCAAAAAATTAAAGCAGAGAATTGGAGGCTTTTTTCCCTATGCATTTCTCACATTTCCATTGCAATGCACCCCCCTGAATGCCATAGCACAGCGGTTTGACACAACCACTATTCCTTTCTCCCACGTCCTTGTTGACGGTGCTCAGGATTCTTCTCCCGCTCTCCTTCCTGACTTCCTGAACTCACGGTTGCTGTGACCATGTTCCCTGCATGATGACTTGCCCCTGCTGGCTCCTCTCTTCAGCAGTGGTAGACAGAGCCAGCCAGACTTGCTGCTGCTCTAGGTAGAGGGTCTGGGTAGCTGCCGCATATGACAGCTTTGTACCATGATCTTGCTGATCATGGCCTGTCAGAAGAGTTATAGTTACCTCATATAAAATGTGTTAGTAAAAAAGTCTGGTTGGCAGATTGTCAGTAAAAGAAATGTCTTGGGTTGGCAGCCCTGATGGGCACACCTGTGCCCAATCTTGGCCAAGGGCTAACTGGACAGAATATGGAAAGGAATGTCACAAAATTTTCTTTTTCTCCTCCTAGAATCCCTGCTTGTGAGTCTTTTCTGGGCAGGGCAGGACCTGGTCCTACATGATTTAACCAATAGAGGTAGCTTCATGTTCTGGGCATCTATCAGGTTTAAAATATCTGGAATTTTAAAGCTCTTCACCCTTTCTCACAAGGGAGAGGCTCCACCCCAGTTACTATGTGTATGGCCTTCAGGTGACACTTTGAAGACGGAGGCCCTATGTTCTGCATTGGACTGTGCTGGGAGCACTGCCATGAAAATGTCCCTTGCCCATTTATTTCCTTTCCAAGAGTCCCAAATGCAAAAAAGCTGTAAGGAGCTGCTCTTTGGGTAGTCCCACACCCCTTCACCAGCTCTGTCTCAGGCGTCCTTATTAACAGCAGGTGCATTACAGTTCTTCCATGCTTGGCATACACACAGCAGGATTAGGTGGGAAGCGTGTTTTTGTCACAGCTGCCCATCTTAGAACATGGTGTAGAGCTACCCAAGAAATCCAACAATACTTCTCTTACATCTAAGGCTTTATTCCTATATTCTTGGCCAACCTTCCCCTTTCCCGAGTCATGCAGCATGCTTTATAATTGTTGGGATTTGCTGTTAGTGGCAATAGCAGCTATATTTCAATGATGCTGTACAGCCAGAGGAAGTACACCTTGTTTATGTGGGTATCTCCAGCAATTCAAAGGGCTGATTGAGAGGCAGCTCTCACCTACCTCTGAAGTCAATGTGTATGGACACACTTAGGGACTTGTTACACCTTATACTGTAAGCCAAACAAACGTTAATTGGCTCAGTGTTGTTTGGCTTAATGGAGCAGTTACACCTTAAGGTGAAAAACCATCTGTGAATGTCCTTCACCAGAACAGCTGTGATTTGCCACTAGAGGCTTGGTGAGCAGGGGGCAGGACTAGGAGCTTGGGGCAGGACCAGCTTGCTGCTCCCACTGGGCAGAGTGAACGCCAGAGCGTCCGATGGCCGCAGTGCCTCCTGCCACTGGATCAGTTCACTGCTTGAGCTTCAAGGGGCCCAATCTTTTTTTTCACTGGGGCTCAACTCCCGCTGCACCACCCCTGTCTGGGATGCTGGCTGTCTGGCTGTCTGGGTGCTGCCTGAGCTCCGAAAAAAATTGGGCCCCATGGAGCACAGGCAGCACCTGGCCAGCCAGAAGCCCAGCCAGTAGCAGTGCAGGGGGATTGAGCACTGGGGGGAGGCAGGGCAGGGTCTAGAAAAAAAAAGGTTAAGGCCCCTCAGAGCTCAGTGAGCCCCACAGTGCCACCCCCACCCAGGCTACCACCTGGCTGGGTACCGCCTGATCTCCAAAAAGGATTGGGTCCCTTGGAGCTCAGGTGGCACCCAGCTGGTGGCATGAGGGGGCAAGCTGCCAGCCCACTGAGTGCTGCCTGACCTCTGAGGGGCCCAATCCTTTTTTTCTCTGGAGCTTAGCCCCACCCATGCTGCCACCAGCAGGAGCAGCAAGTTGGTCTGGGCAATGGTGGAAGGCTCCACAGCCACCAGGTGCTCTAGGGCTGTGGCGTTTGCTGTGCCTGATGTCCCTGAAGGACAAGGCACTGTACCCAGCCCTCCTGCACCCCAACACTCCCACTTGCCCTGACTCAGGACGAGCCACTAGTGGACTTCAACTTGGGTGGAATAGCTGTTCGTAGTAGCTACACTTTAATGGAACAGGAGGAAAATTAGGTGGACTGGGGATAATCCTGCCCTGGAGTAACATAACTTTAAGCCAAATAGTGAGTGCTTTAGGCCAATTTAAAAGTGTTAACAAACAACCAATCCAGAAACTGCCTAAACTTACCATGTGATAAGGCTTTTATACTTTTGGACCAGTTTCAAAAGGGCAGAAGCTGATATGTTCCAATTGTTACTTGTGGACAAACCAGGAATTATATAAATGTAGCAAAACCGCTCCAACTTTAATGCTGGATGAAGCAGTATTAAAGTTGGAGTGGTTTCGCTATATTTGTATTGTTCCTAGCTTGTCCACACATAAAAATGTGTAGCTTAGAGAGTAGTAGCTTAGAGAGTAGTAGCTACTGACCTTTTGAAAAGTTCCCCTTCTGAAATGGCTCCAAATGTACATGGAGAGCTGTCCTTTGGTGGGGGGGGGGGGGGGGGGGGGGGGGCAGACAATGCCATTGGCATTTGCCGAGGGCACCACCGCTCTGTGCTCCGGCCGCTCACCACCCCGTCCCCGCTCCACACTGCATGCCACCCCCGCTCCACACAGGCCCTGCACAGGCTGATGTGCCCTGGACCCCACACACCCCTAGGGTCAGCTCTGTGTACGTGTGTTCATACAATGGGGCTATGCATGGAGAAAGGGAAGACTCAGGCTAAGGAGCAGCAGACCATGTCTTCTGTGAATATAGAGAATCCTGTGCGACCCATAACTTGTAAAATTTCAGAACAATTGGTCCTCAATGGATACTTGAATGCCAAAGACAAGAAGAGTATCAATACAGCAACATATCTGAAGCCTTAAAATTAGAATTTGTCTTTATGGCGATATACTTAAAAATGTGTATAGACCACAAGCATCTACAGACTGCCTATATCACACTACTTTGAGGATTCCCTGAAAATTCAGGAAGAGTAGTTTAGGTGTCACTAGCCGTATTAACATTGACTACCATAGCTCCTGAATGATATGTAAGCAAGGCAACAAGCATAATACTTTAATTGAGAAACTAATTGACAAGAGTTGGATGTCAAAGAGACAGTAGTTTCAGGAGAGGCTTACACTTTCAATGCAATACTAAAAGAAGTGACTATTGTATACTTCAAAGGAAATGCTTACCTTATTACAAGACTCTAATATGTTAGAAACACCTTGCTGTCAATGCAAAGTGCTTGTGGTTACTGAAAGTGAATCACTTTTAGGAAGGTTTGTATCATATTTCATTTAAGTTATCTTTGAGATATTTACTATTATACATTAAAAACAATGGTTGTCATGATACAAATTTATGGTACGTCATAACAAACCTGAGAGCCTCTGATAGCTTAACATTTTAAGTTAGATATGCAGGCATGATATATATCATACAAGAATGTTTAGTCAATCCATGGTCTGTTTTTGCAAGTAAGCCATCTGATTTACTTCTATGAGTAACTTAACATTCTCTTACAAAGAGATGCTTATCTTTTCCTGTCTAGAGGAATCTTTTAGTGATGTTATAAGATACTTTTTTTTAGGAAAACCAGACCTGTCAGCAACTTATTATTATTTCCTGTAGTGTCAATCAGTTCTTTAATAACATTACTTTCTTTTTACTATACGCCTTCTATCAGGCACTTGACCTGGGATGCCTATGTCAGTCACAAAAGGCAAACTCACCAAAAACAAATTTAATGTATGACCGTTACACACTGGTTGCCAAAGGTGACCTTTGGCTTTTTAGTTGTAGGCTGTGTTCCAAATCTTATGTTTAATAAAAGACCACTTCCATTGTATATTATAGTAGAAATGAATTGTTCATCCTTGTCTTTATTATGTTCACTTCCATCTAGACCTGGACCATGAGGAGCTAGAGTGATCTGCCTGCCAATTTAGATGTTGTAAAAGCAAGCTGTTTTCTTTGGGGGTGTTATTTCCCTTAAAAATGTGTCCCGCAAGTGTCACACAGTAAATTTACTCTTTGCAAAACCTTTGCCAGTACAAAATAGATCAGCCAAGTGACAAGTACATCTTTACACATAACTTACCAACCTTTTCAGTGCCAGCCAAGGTGGTTCCATCATGGTGATGGGTTACTGGAGCACACTTCAGATGTAACATGAGACTGAAGATAGAGACAGTGCTTCCCACCACGTGAGAAAGGCCTTCCTCTGGCTGATCTATTAGCACCCATCCTGATGTGGCTAGAGTACAGCATCTTACCATAAGAACTATAATCTATGTTTTGAGGGCTTTATACAAGGCACCCTCCTCCGGTCAAGGATGGCACAGCAGAATATAAGGATGATTGAAATGGGTAAGGAAAAGATTATTGCTATAATTGCTCACTCTTTGAAGCAGTTTAGTCTCATTTGAAATGGTTTCTCATGCCCCTACAAGCATCAATGGCCTGTGAACAGTAACTGAGGACAAAAGGTACTTACTAATGGGGGAGAGGGAATGTTACTACATGGTACTGTACTTAAATTTGGTAACCGGAAACATGTTAAATGTGACTGATAGGTCTCACTTACAGTTGTAAAGACCTTTTGTATGGGGACCGTATCAAAATATCACTTCCCTTGCTGCACCCCCACCATTTCCCATTGAGCACAGTACCATTAAAAGTAGGCAAAAGATTATGACATCCCCTAGGCTTAACACATTAATCAGAAGATGACTGTGGATAGTCTCTGGGTTGTTCTAAATGGGGTTGAATAATCACCATGTAGTCATGAGTTGAAATTCTGATCTTAGTGAAAGAAAGGTTCATTCCTTTTATGCATCAAGTTACTGTAGTATTTATTTTTAAGGCAATTTTCCCATATTAATGTTATCCAAGTAAATGATTAACTGTAACTAGCATCCAGCATCCAAATGCAAACTAAGCATTTATTCTTTTACTGCTTTAAGTTATCTTATATTAATTGCCTGCATAGGACATAGGATTTATGGGAAAAATTTATTTTAGCAATTCTGCCTGCACAGCAGTTATGTGATTGGATCAATAGTGTAAAAAGATAGTCACATGGCAACCAAGTTATATTATCCCATAAGAATAAATATGGAAGAATCAAATATTATTTACATCTTGATACTGAAATGAGCTCTGCACCATCACAAGAGTTCACCCATTGGAGCCTACTTCGTGGTCAGGGCGTTAGTGTCTGTACAGTGCTCTGAAGTGCTAGAGCAATATTGTATGTGGGATCTAACCCTCCTTAGTGGCCAAGCCCAGTAAGACAAGGGACAACTGCTTATAATCACTGTTAATTTACTTCCTTAAGTGGTAGGGATTGTTGCTGGGCTCAAGGTCCTGGGTCTATGCCACTTACAGCTGCCATGTCTCTATGAGATAACAGGAAATAGCACCCCACACAGAACTGTACTTTTCATGGACGTCATTTACTTGAATATGACCTTTGTCTAATTAGTGAAGTACATCATATACTATCTAAATGTGTTTAATCATGTTCCTTCTAACGGCTGGCTGCAAAGATTGTTCCTTTATCTGAAGTCAGGGTGCTCAGCAGGGAAGGGCCTGTGTTCTGTCCCTGGTCAGGAACCCTAGGGCCTGAGTATGTTTATGGAACCAATTGATAAACCTCATCATCATTATTAGAAATTGTCTTTTACAGTAACACCAAAGTCCAAACAGGAAGACGGGAGGAGACTAGAGAGTATGACCCGGCAGCAGTGAAATGTGAAGGTTCATGACACCAGGTTGTGAATCAATGGTGCTTTGGGAGGTGTGATGTTTCTGAAGGCCAGGCATGCCATGATGCTGAGGAAGGGTGCACATATTGCTAGTGCTGCTACCAGTCACCCATGTAACCACAGGCCACACATTTAGTGTGCTGTCCCACCTTTGCAGTTACATATACCAAGCTGTACTGCAGCACTTAAGGCAGTGCACAGACATCGCACTGATGTTTTAGCCATTGGAAGCAGCAGTTGCCATTCAGCATCTGAAAGCCCTCAACTTCAAAAGAGAGAAAGCTGCACATCCATAGCCAGTTTCTTCACACACTCTGTGGCCAGTTCCCTTCCTGCAGGGTCCTTGTCTGATATTGTGTTTGCTCTGAGAAGACTGTTGGGTATTGCTGCTGGCCTGAGCTGACAAAACCCTGGGAAGTCATGGGGTGTCAGGCTCAGCTCTGCAGTTGACTCAGTGCCCATTTGCTTTGCTCCCAAGTAACCGTTTGTGGCATGTTTGCTCTGTGATTATATTCCATGTGATTCCGTGCCTGATGTCCCCAGCTATTTGAGGTCACAGCTCAGACCCACTCTATGTCTGCATAGCTGGCAAATGGCTGTGGTTCACTCCCCAGCATCAAGTTTGAAAGGCCTCCAAACCCAGGAGCCTGCCTGTTTGTCTTTGTAAGGAAGAAGCTGAGGGATTGTTGCTGGGAGGATCACTGCCTACATCTCCCCTCCCCACCCTTTTTTTCCACTTAAACCACATCTAGCAAAATTGCAGACTATAATCTTAACCCTTCCCCCCACCCCCTCAATCTGAGACCCATGATTGTAAATCACATCCTTTCCAGGACTGAAAATGAGAAGCAATGATTTAGAATGGGCTGATGGCTTCTGGACAGTAGCCTGCTGCTATGGTGCTCCAGTGATGCACAATCCTCTACCTCAGCACTAATTATCACTAGGAGAAATGGGCTGATGTTGCTGTTTGAACTGGCTGCTGCATTCTGGGGACTGAGGCAACTGCTGCTTTCCAGTTTGCTTTTTCATCTTGCAGAACAAGGTAGGGCAGATACACCTCCTGGGATAAAGTGGAATTACGGACTGATTGCTGCATCATAATAGTACTACAGCAATCAACCAGCACAGGACTGAGTCAGAGCCCCTGACTGGTCAGCAGGACTGGACTAGTCCTTTCTAAAAGTTGCTGCCTCCCATGTTTCTTTCACCAAAGATGCAGTTTGCTCTGTTGTAGGTCATCAAGTCCAGCTTCAAACAAGCACTTCGCCATGAGGAGAAACTGATTTCAAGTGGCTACGCAGTGTCAGTCAGAAATATCATGCACTCATGCAGAGAGAGAACCCCCAGGAAAAGGGGGACAGATTGCACAGGCGAAGAATTATCCCAAAACAAGTTGAAACAAAATGGGAGATATGGACTGAGATGCTCAAGCTGAAACGCAGTGAAATGGAAACACAGAATGAAACACTGAAGTCAAAATAAAGTGAAACAGACAAAAAGTCTGGAATTAAATTATAAGGTCAGAATGAAATGAAGCTAACTCAAAATCAAATAGAATAGTCAATATATTGTTGAATGGCTCAAAGATGTTTGTTATTTACATTTTTCACAACAATTATTTTTTTATTCATCAATACGTTACTGTGAAAAACTGCTTTTTTTCTGGAAAATTCCTGACCAGCTCTAGTTGCAAAGCCTTTTACATGTCCTGCAGTTCTCTCTCTGTGCTAGTTTCTGCATCAGAACAACAGTGGTGTGCTGCTCACCTATTCTAACCTATCTGCCTGGGAGAAATAAGATCCTATTTTCAAATGTCCCACAGACTCCATCCTTTTGCGTCTCTTGCATAGACTTAGTACCAAATAGCCTCAGTCCAGCAAAGCACTTAAATAGGTGTTCAGTCATTCACTGGTAGGAGCGTCAGCCTGCAAGTTAGGGAAGCATCAGCTCTAGAATATCACCATTGGCTGGTAGAGGCGGTGGTGCATTGCCCTATACAGTTTTGTTATTTTTAAGTGGTCAATATATAATATCAACAATTTTCACATTTCCTTACCTGTAAATTTGGAAGCTGACTGGCACTTGTGCACTTCTTCTCTTATCCTTCATTGTCTATTGTCTCTCCAAGCACCATAGTTGCTGACTTTTATTTTTGTTGGGCGCGGGGTGGGGAGCGTCTCAGGTAACAGCCCTTTTCCCAAGGGCGGGGGGCGGGCAGGGCCATACTTGACTTCTCTGAAGAGCACAGGAACAAGCTGGTTTCATAATCCAGCTGTGTTCAGGAGGCTGTCATTTCCGGTACCATATTGCCTGGTGCCTCCACAAGCTCAGGTGCAACCGCTAGGACAATGGGGTAAAGGGCATGACCTCAGAAATCTCTTCGGAAGACCCACCAGTTTAATATGCTAAAATAAACACAAATCCCTGGCTAATCTATTTACAAAGGTCTGTGGTTGCAGTCTGGTGTCTTTTACTTACATTTTCTGTTCTAATTCTAGTACTGTATTAAGACAGTCATTTAGCTTAGACAAATCATTTAGCTTAGACAAATAGGCTTACAGTGCCTTAGCATGAGACTATACATAGACTAAAGCTAGGCTTTCATAATAAAGGGCTGTCCAAAACTACCCCTTTCCTAGTGACAGGGCTACACATGGGCATGTCTACACCTACATTAACACCAACTTAAATTTACTGCGCAGTAAGTTACTGTGCAGTAAGCAGAAATAGGCAGGCATCTACATGTGTAGGCATTAAAGCACATTAACGCTGTGTGTGGACTGATATGGGACTAAAATTAATCCCGAGTCAGTCCCCACACACAGTATTAATGCGTCTACATGTGCATTACTGTGCAGTAACTAATCGGGAATAAATTTGATACCTGAGGGCCAGTCGTTCTCGGATTTTAGCACTAATATTTAGCTACAATGGAAGGTAGCTGATACTGCTATTTGTTACAATACTTATTATTGAGGCACTAATGGTTATTTCTTTAAAATGTTCTCTCCCTCCAAGGCTATGTTGTGAATCAAAGAAGGAAGCAGACATGTGGGTGCTACATATTACGATTGGAAGATGAGTGCTGCAGACATGGATTGGAGAACACAGTTCCAGCTCTTTTGGGTAAGATGTGCATCTCCCTCAGATGAAGTTTTCCTTGAAGTTTCAGTTAGATAGAATATGCTTCTTCATTTCTGGTCTGCTTGATAGTAGCCTGACAAGTTCAACAACTGTTGTGTGGCAGGCCAGAGGTGTCTGCTATGTTCTAGTGGTGTATACAATTATTCCTGTGTACATAATAGCTCATAAAAAATGGTTTGAGTCCTCTGGTGATTTTAAGTGTCTGATATTTTCCAAGGCATCAGCCTAAACTATATACTGTTTTATGCCCACAAAATATGACATTGATATTGTTGTACCTGCTGGAGGGCTGATGGATGTCTATCTACTATGTGAGCCTACCACTGATTAAAGAAGCAAAACTGCAGGAGCAATTATTCGCCCACCACAAAAAACCATCACTGAAAATCAAGCCTTTAAAATTTAATTTGATTTTTACTGTTGACATCACTCCTGCTTTCCCCTGTTATATCACGTCTCAGAAGAATCTGACTCACTTAGCCCAGCTCTTGCTGTTTCAAGATAGGTAACTGTTTAAGATGGGGGGGTACCTTTCTGGCTGTCATGCCACAAATTAGTCCTGAACCTTCCCTGGCCCCTTTCCCCTGCCTAATCAGTTGTTCTGCTTTCTGCCCTTTGCTTCCTGCCCTGTGCTCCCTCCCCCATCTGCTGCTCTGTCTTCTGTTCCCTGCCCTATCTGTTACTGTGCTGCCTGTCTCCTCCCTGGTCCGATGCATGCCAAATACAGAGGCTGCCCATTGTGGTAGTTAACCAGAATTCATCAGGAACACAACACAGGCAACCCTCGCCATTCGCGGGGGATATGTTCTCATATCTCCGCAAATGGCAAAATCCGTGAATAAGGCACTGCCTTCATGAACATAGTCCGTGTTCATGAATGCAGTGCCCCTGGCGGCTGGGGGGGAGCACGGCTCTGGCAGCGCTGGTGGGAGCGCGGCAGCAGCGGCAGAAGCCTGGCGGTGGCAGTGGGAGCCTGGCGGCAGCGAGCACAGAACTCCCGAGGAGCTCCTGTAAGTGTATAAAGTGTATTTAAAATGAGGGTTTGGCATTCGCAATATTTGAAACCGTGAATGCCGAACCCGCAAAGAGCGAGGGTCTCCTGTATAGCAAATTTTGTCTTCCTGAAGCTTTCACAAGTCAGCACAATTTCTTCAAATCTGTTTGGTTTTGTTGTGTCCCCCTTAATTCTGGCTGTTGCCTGTGATCTGGTAGTATTTGGCATGCTGGCTAATAGCATATTGGATTAGTTAATTGTCAGTGCTGTGCTCACTTGGTTTGTGATGATTCCTGTTCCTATTGCTGTCTGTTTGTGTACCCCCAAATCAAAATGAAGCTGAAATGGGCATGAAAGGATTGGGATTTTTGGGAGATCCCACTTCATAGTCATATCATGCATCTGTATGGTGATAAGATTTGAGTGCTTGAGTTAATGATCTGTTTGCAGCGTGTACAAAATAAAGGCAAACAACAATGGCCTTGGGCAAAAACTAATTGGAAGTACCTAACTGCCCAATAGCACATTTTTGTTTTATTAAACTAGGTTTGCCAGGTGATGGAGACCAAAGCCCTGAAGTAAGTGGGGAAGCAGAAGACATGAAGGAAGAGCAAGCAGGATATGGCAACAGAGGTGGTGTTCTCATACTTCCTGAGAAATCAGGGCAATCAACTAATTACCTCAGGTGCCTGTACACAAATGCACGGAGCCTGGGAAACAAGCAGGAAGAACTGGAAGTCCTTGTACTATCATGGGACTATGATGTGATTGGAATAACAGAGACTTGGTGGGAGCTCGCATGACTGGGGCACTGTCATGGATGGGTGCAAACTGTTCAGAAAGAACAGGCAGGGCAGAGGAGGAGGAGGAATTGCACTTTATGTAATTGTCAGCCTCACCTCAGTCTCTGGAAAAATCATGGAGCAAATCCTCAAGGAATCCATTTCTAAGCACTTGGAGGAGAAAAAGGTGATTAGGAACAGTCAGCATGGATTCACCAGGAGCAAGTCATGCCTGACCAACCTGATTGCCTTCTATGATGAGATGACTGGCTCTGTGGATGTGGGAAGACCAGTGGATATGGTGTACCTTGATTTTAGCAACGCTTTTTATACAGTCTCTCATGACATTCTCGCAGGCAAGTTAAGGAAGTACGGGCTGGTTGAATGGACTGTAAGGTGGATAGAAAACTGGCTGGAGCATCAGGCTCAGAGAGTAGTACTTAGGACACTTAGAGCACTTAGGACAGAACGGTCCCATGCACCAGTACAGGCTGGGGGCTGACCAGCTGGGCAGCAGCTCTGAAGAAAAGGACTTGGACGTTACAGTGGACAATAAGCTGAATGTGAGCTAGCAGTATGCCCTTGTTGCCAAGAAGGCTAACAGCATACTGGGCAGCATTGGTAGGTGTGTTGCCAGTTGGTCCAGGGAAGTGGTTATTCCTCTCTATTCAGCGCTGGTGAGGCCGTATCTAAAGTACTGTGTCCAGTTTTGCACACCACCCCCTCCTCCTACAGAAAGGATGTGGACAAATTGGAAAGAGTCCAGCAGAAGGCAACAAAAATGGTTCAGGGGCTGGGGCACATGACTTCTGAGGAGAGGCAGAGGGAACTGGTCTTATTTAATCTAGAGAAGAGAAGACTGAGGGGGGATTTAATCGCAGCCTTCAACTGCCTGAAGGGAGGTTCAGGAGAGAATGGAGCTAGATCGTTCTCAGTGGTGAAAGATGACAGAACAAGAAGGGACGGTCTCAAGTTGCAGCAAGGGACATTTAGGTTAGATAATAGGAAGAATTTTCTCACTAGGACAGTAGTAAAACCCTGGAACAGGTTACCCAGAGAGGTGTTGGACTCTCCATCCTTGGAGGTTTTTAAGAGCCAGCTAGACAAAGGCTGGGATGATCTAGCTGGGGTTGGTCCTGCTTTGAGCAGGAGGTTGGACTAGATGACCCTACTTTTCTATGATTTTATGGTTCTATGGTTACCCTTTATAACAAAAGGCCAAGTGGTTCTGTGAACTGGTGAAGTGGCTCTTCACCTCTGTGCCTGGTTTCTAATCTAGGTTGCCCTGTGAGTTTAGCAATCAAAGGTCCATAGATATTAGCATGCAGTTTGTACTGCCCTCTCACACAACTGGCATGAGTAGTGATCTTTCCTCAGGGGAGACTGAAACTGGAATAGCAAAAAAATGTGCAGTTAAGGGCACAGCTGATGCCACAAGAGGAAACTTGCTGAGTTCTGTGTCCAGCTCTGTCTAGTTAAGAGTTGTAAAGCTCTACCTTCCATCATCATCAATAAAAAATGTCCCTGAATTGACGCATACATTTTTGCTTAGAGAGCCAATGCTCTTATGCTAATAGGATGGAAGGTTAGATAAAAGCTGAAACCTATTCTAGCTTCGAATTTCTTTGCCTGTTACTGAAAGCTGGAATGTTTGGCTGTCTGCGAGGTTCTGAACAAAATGATTCTGGGCAACAAAGGCAGCACTATGGAGCTTAGCACCTCTGATTTTACAGATCTACATTAAAATTTCAATCTGCACAAAAAAGAATTCAGGGACCTGGGAGTGCAGTGCTTACACGGTTGCCATGAAAAATGAACTGCAGGCTGCAAGTACGCTAATGCCATTGCAGAGTCTTCAGCAAAAGTAGGTTAACAGAATAAAGAAAAGGAAATCTGCTCCTTGGGCTCAATTGTCTTCTGGGCTTGTACAAGTGAAGGGACTCTGATGCTAGTTGTATGGCTGATGTTGCCTCGTGCAGTGTTCCTCTTCAGGCAGGGATGCTAGAAAACATTCAAGGTGTAGGATTAAGCTTTGGATGGAAAAGGGAATTTGTGACCTTCCCTCCTTTTCTAGTATCCTGTTCATGTCCCCCTCAGTGTTTAATGCACTGGCCCACCTTGTTCTCTCCTTTATTATACATGGTTGTACCTCTGCCTTCAGGATAGATGGAGGTGTGAAACTGAGATCTTCTAATTTATATATGGTGAGATTAGACCAGGTCATCACACCTGGGGTGATAAAGTGCTGATAAACCAGCCAACCACTTGATTTTCCAGAGAATGTTTGGAGAGAGTTTCTGTTCTTCCCGAGATGCAGTGACCTCTGATGAGAATATTGCTGTCCCGCTGTAGCCCCTTTTGACTTGAAGAGTCAAGTGACAAATCCATCTTTGTGGATGTGCACTGGATATTTTACAGCAATACCTGGCAAATATTGAACAGGAATATAAACATCAGGAATAGAGGTGGGAAGGACCTTAGTATCAGGGTGGGCAGGAGGCAGGACCACCAGAAGGGAATGGTTTGAGGTATTTGCACCAGAGATGGGAGGAAAGAATACGCAGAAAATGTGCAGGTGCTGTATTGCACCAAGGAGGGGTGTCCAAATGGATTGGGGAAAGCAACTCAGAGTTGGGGAAGAGTGGGAGGACATGTTTGCCACCAATGGAGATTGTACTCTGGAGCACTGTTGCTTGTTACTTTCCAGAGTGCACATACATATCATGTAAACTCCGGGCAGGAACAGTGGAGTACCAGCACCCTCAGGATGCCAGTCATTTTAGCTTCTGGATTCTACCTTCACACTGATATTTTAATTTTGGATAGAACTGCCTGCAAATTATTGGTATTTGTGTCTTAAATGCAGCTGAATAAAACTTTTGGACCGTCCACAGTGGAAGCCGTCATGTTAGTGCTTCTGGCTAGGGACAGAAGTTACACATAAACTCGTTTAAGTGATAAGAAACTGGTTTAAACCTGTAACAGAACAGAAGTTCAGTGCACATAAACCAGCTTCAAAATGGCTGAAACTGGTTTATGATAAACCTGGTTGACTGTAGTATCAGACTTAACTGATTTGGGTCAAACCGGTTTATGGAACTTCTGTCCCAGACCCCTTCCTGGTTTAAGTTAAATCAGAGTCCCTTAGCATCCCAGCATGCTTTTCAGCCCTGGGCTGGGCAGCACTGGATTATCTGCTCCAGAGAGCAGGCCTAGCCCCCGCTTCTCCTCCCTAGCCAGAGCTCCGCCTGTCTGAGGAGGTGGAGACTGAAGGCATAGCAGCGTCTGCTTGGCTTCCCCTGTGCCCCACCCTCCCCTCACTCGCTGCTCAAGCAGGGATCTTCCCTCTCCCACAGCACAGACCCCAGTGGCATGGACCCCAGCTGGCAGCTGGTCACAGTCATGCCACCCCCATGCTAGCTAATGCTGAGAGATGTGTGTGTGCGTGTGTCCAATTTCACTGGAACGAAGGCAGACAAAACAGTGTCTGCTTAGGACTTTTTAGAGCTAATCAACAGGTCAGCTGGTAATGTCCCTCCATTCTTCCTTTAAAATGCTTTGAAAAAAATCTGTTTAAGAAGAGCTTGAACTAATGAGAGAGAGGCTTTATTTTCTTGATGGGCTGATAAGCTATGTGTTCTGATAAGCTCCCTGCTGGCTGCTA
>NW_005841888.1:1163157-1165022 GCF_000455745.1 Alligator sinensis
TTCAGCAGGTGACAGAGAGAGGTGTGAGACATGACCTAGTTTGGAATGAATGCAGTGCTTGTCAGTTTGCTGCACACAGTAGGAAGAAGCAGGGAGAGGAAGATTGAAAATCTCAGTATCATCAATGCATGCAGTCCACACAAGCAGTCCTCCCTCCCTCCCTCCCACCTCTGCCCTTTGCCTCAGAGTGCTAGTCTGGGGGCCAGGGGCCAGGGTCTGGCAATACTCCCTGCCCCTTGAGGAGTGGGGAGGGGAGGGGAGTGGAGAAGCCTGGCGAGGGCTGCTTCCCCTTCCCCCTCCAGGCACACATTGGCTAGGGACTGTGCAGGCCAGGGTTGGGGATTATACCCTCCCTAATCATAGCATCCTGCGAGGACCTGGCCATGCCCCCCCCCCCCTCAGCTCAGCAGTGTGGAAAGGAAGGGAGGGCTCGCTCTAGTGCCCATGAAGGCATACCTGGCATGCGTGTCCCCTGCATGCAGTGCTGGGACCCTGGGTAACAGCAGAAGTGGCCCAGTTCTGCTTGGAGGCACACATGAGGGGGCCAAGATGGCACAGCACCATGTGGCACAGGCGGCGCTGAGTCCCAGGTGGCTGGGACCACACTGCACTGCTGGGGAACCCTGCCAATCAGTAGTGGGCTATAAGCACCAGGACAGCCGCTGCTGCTGCTGCTGCTGCTGCTGCTGCAAGGGGGCTGTCCACCATGTGGGGGAGGGGGCAGGTGGGGGACCCACCCCTCCCAAGCATTCCCCCCCACACAGTCTCTCCATCCCCACACAGCAACCCCACTCGTACACACACAGTCCCTCCCACACCACCACAGTCCCCACTCCCTCAGTTCCACCCCCCCCAAATATCCCTGCTTACCTGAGACAGTGACTGGGTCTGGGTCACCACTGCAGCCTTGCCCCAGCCCCACTCCTGCTTGCCCCAGCATGCTGAGGCAGCATGCTGGGGCAGCAGGGGCACAGGGTAGTCATAGAGACGCTGTGGCCAGGTGCCAGTGTGTCTCTCTGGAGGACTCAGCCCTGTGCCAGTTTTTTCAGCGGGTTTTTCGTTGATACAAGGATTTCCCGGTATCAAAATTAGAGTCCACACCAGTGCGGGGAACATCTCAAACTGCTTTGATATGCCACAACAGGCACATGCTCGCTTGTCTGGACGTACCTTTGAGTCTAGTTCCCAGAAACAAACTCACGCACTACTTTTCTTTTAGAATGTCTTGCATTTGAAAGCTTGTCTAACACTACTCCAACTGCATAGTTGGTCCTAAGCAATCCTTGTCTTTTGCATAATTTCTGGACTATCACAGATACAGCATCACTCTTACACTGCTGTAAAAGAAGTATTGCACAGAGAACTGCTGCAGCATTCTGCTGCACTTACAGACACATTTATTCTTGATTCCAGGAGTAAAATTAGATGCATGTTTAAGGGTTTGCAGGATGCTGCCCAGAGGGAATTCAATGAAAGGAATAGTTGCTCTCACATCATTAGATCCAGCTAAGGATAACAAATCTCTTAGATGACATGTTGCTATTTGTCTGTTTATGACCCAGTTCTTTGCTGATGTCACAGTCTGAAATGGATTCATATCTCATTGGAGCCTTTTTCTGTTTTTTTTTTATTGCTGGATGATACAGCAAAGTGCACAAGGCAAATGAATATGCAGAAATGTCTGTTTTTGCAATGACACAGAGTCAAATTTGTACCCAAGAAAATCCTTGAATCTGGGAAGAATCTTTGTCCTGTTCCAGTAATTCATTCTCTGTATAGTTTCTTCACATAGATTCATAGATGTTTGGGTTGGAGGGGATCTCAGTAGATTATCGAGTCTGCCCCTGCCCTGGACAGGAAAGAGT
>NW_005841888.1:1165053-1171191 GCF_000455745.1 Alligator sinensis
GACCCCAGCCAGGTGCATGTCTAGCCTCCTCTTAAAGACCCCCAAGGTAGGGGACTTATTACTATAAAGAAGTTCTTCCTGATGTCTAACCTAAATCTGCTCTCTGTCAGTTTGTGGCTGTTGTTCCTAGTTACTCCAAGGGGTGCCCTGGTAAACAGAGCATCTCCTATTCCTTGCTGCCCCCCGCAATGAATTTGTAGGAGGCCACAAGATCACCTCTCAGCTTTCTCTTGTGGAGGCTAAAGAGATCCAGAGCCCTCAATCTCTCCTCATAGGGCTTTGCCTGCAGGCCCCTAACCATACGAGTGGCCCTCTTCTGGACCCTCTCGAGGTTGTCCATGTCCCTTTTGAAGTACGGCGCCCAAAACTGGATGCAGTACTCCAACTGTGGCCTAACCAGTGTCGCATAGAGGGGAAGTATCACCTCCCTGGACCTGTTTGTCATGCACTTGCTAATGAATGATAAAGTGCGGTTAGGTTTACCGATCACTTTGTCACACTGACGACTCGTGTTCATCTTGGTGTCAACATTAGCTCCGAGAACCCTTTCCCCTGCTGTGCTACAGAGAAGGTCCTCCCCCAGCCTGTAAGTGTGTTGGTGATTCCTTCTCCCTAGGTGCAGCACTTTGCACTTGTCTTTGTTGAACTGCACCCTATTCTGTTCTGCCCACTTTTCCAACCTGTCCAAATCTGCCTGGATTCGTTCCCTATCCTCTACTGTGTTAACTTTACCCCATACTTTGGTATCATCTGCGAATTTGGACAGAGTGCTCTCCACGCCCTCATCCAAGTCACTGATGAAGACATTGAACAGCACAGGTCCAAGGACTGAGCCTTGTGGGACTCCACTGCCCACATCTCTCCAGGTTGATGCCCTTCAGCATTGTTTTCCTGCTGGACTCCCACAAATGTGATCCTTAATAATTTTTTCAAAGGTTTTCCCAAGGATAGAGGTGAGACTAACCAGTCTAAAGTTACCTGGATCCTCCTTCCTCCCCTTCTTGAAAATAGGGACCACACTGGCCCTTTTCCAGTCCTCTGGGACCTGGCCTGAGCACCACAAGTGCTCAAACAGCGCGGGCCAGTGGCTCTGCTATGACACTGGCCAATTCCTTCAGCATCCTTGGATAAAGTGCATCTGGAGCTGCTGACTTAAACACATCCAGCTCTTCCAAGTGTCCCTTTACTAAGTCAGCGCTAACAGTTGGTGGGCTGGTGTCCCTTTTGTGCCTGTCTATGATCCAATTGGGAGATTTGTCTTGATCCACGTTCGGGAATAGAGAAGTAAAAAACTCATTAAAGAGCTCAGCTTTGTCCCTCCCATCTGTCACTAATTTCCCTAGTTTGTCCTGTAGGGGTCCTATGCTAACTGCACCTTCCTTTTACTCCCTATATACCTGAAGAAGGACTTTTTGTTGTCTTTAATTTTTGTTGCCAGCCTAAGTTCCATTTCTGCTTTGGCCTTTCTGACTGCCTCTCTGCAAGTGCGGACCAAGTAGGTATACTCCGCCTTGGTAGCTACCCCCTGCTTCCACAGCCTATATGCCTCTTTTTTTGCCCCAAGGGTTTCCTGGATTCCCCTGTTCAGCCAAAAGGGTTTCTTGGCCCCTTTGCTCCCTTTTCTGTATAATGGGATTGTCTCCTTCTGTGCCCAAAGGATTGCTCCCTTTAGGAACGACCACCCTTCCTGGACTCCCATCTCACCAATGCTCCTGTTCTTCAGTGCCTCACTAACTACTCTCCTGAGGGCACTGGAGTCAGTCTTTCTGAAGTTTCACACTTCTGCCCTACTGGTTATCTTTCCCACCCTACACCAGATAGTGAATTCAGCCAGTTCCCCAGGTTACTTTGTGTCTGTAGATCCCCCACCAGGTCATCCCCTGTAGCCAACCCCAAGTCCAGTAAGGCGTTTCCCCAGTGGGACATTCTTTTTAGTTTTACACATTTGCATAGTTGAAATAGTAAAGACACATT
Organism: Alligator sinensis; assembly: GCF_000455745.1. Lineage (NCBI taxonomy): Eukaryota > Metazoa > Chordata > Crocodylia > Alligatoridae > Alligator > Alligator sinensis. Next base: position 1,167,028 of record NW_005841888.1, read on the forward strand.
TTCCATATTACAGACCAAGCCGGCATTTGTTTCTGTGAATGGCACCCTCACCTTTGACATTTATACAGCACTGAAACACCACTGCTGTAGATACTTGCTTCTTCCATCCTGCGAGGACTGAGCACTCGAAGAAAAAGCAGGACTTGAGAAAACTGCATTTCTCACCCTTAGGTCCTGAATAAGCAAAACTCTTTACATTCAGAGAATTAGCTGAAAGCCTTTCCTCAGCTGTCCTATTAGAAGAGATCATTTCCCAACATGTATTTTATTTTTCGAGGTAGATGCCCGTTAGGTGTCTGCACAAACGACGGATTCATTTTGTATCTGCTAAACTGTATCTCAGTCAGGCAGCATCCATAAACAGGCATTTGTAAGCACAGGATGGGTAACTCCACACCCAATTTTACATGTGCAAATGGAATTTTGCAGACAAAACTATTTGTGTGATTTTGCTTGAGTAAAATAAGAGGATACTTTGAAACTAGTTCACCCTATGGACCTTAATGGATGATTTGAGATGCTCTGTGCTTTGTTACAAAATATTGTTACTTTTCTACCACATTTCTACCCAGGAAGACCAGACAGTAGTGTTCCAGAAGCCCCCTCTACATGTTACAGGTATCATGCAATTAACTGGAGACCAGCCACATGTGCAAAGTAACTATCACACAATAAAAAGCTCCAACCAGCTTTGAAGTTAATCTAAAATATGTGTGCTAACTTTATAACTGGTTGCTATCAAGCTTTAATTTGCAGATGTAGCAGGGTCTTCCCTGTGGCTCAGACCCCTGTCAGCTGACAGGGCTCCCAGCTGCAGGGGTGTACCATGCCCAGTGAAAAAACCACCAAGCCCTGAGGATCATGGCAACCACAGTCCCCATGGTTGAGGATTTTCATGCATGCTCGAGGCCAAGGGATCACAGCAATCACAGTCCCCATGGTTTGGGAGTTTCACACACCCCCAGGCTCTGAGGATTATGTCTGCCATGATCCCTAGAGCTCTAGGGTGTGGGGAAACCCATGGGGCTGAAGAATCACCACGGGGCGATTCCCACCCCCAGGAGTGCAGGAAACCATGATGCCCTGGCCCTGGGGTGGGGGAATTGTCCCTGCAGTGATCCTCCAGCCTTCGGGGTTTTCCACACCCCCAGGGCTGGTGGAGATCACTGCAGAGGGGATCCTCCAGGCCCAGGGGTATATGGGGTGCCCCCATGGCTGGAAGTCCCTCAACTGGGTTGCATGGGGCTCCCAACCACGTGAGCCTTCTTCTTGCTGGTACAAGGGGAGCCCTCCACGGCATGGCAGGAGGCATGGTTGTGTGAACCATGCATTAGATCCCATCACACTTTTACCTGCATGTGTAGAGCAGGCTAGAGATACACATCTCGGCTGAGTACAAGACAGCTGCACAGGGAAGTGCTGAGTACAAGACAGCTGCACAGGGAAGTGACTTTTGCTATTTCTTTTTTGGAAAAGGAATGCTTTTATGTCCCTGTTAATGTAATGTTTTATGTCCCTGACAGTATGCAAACAGGAATACCTACCTCTGGAAATTTGGCAATATCTGGTATATTGTCTTGAACATGTGCCAGTGCCTGTAAATGCAAAAAGCCATCATTTTAGGGGGGAAAAAAAGAACATTTCTTAGGGCCCTGCATGTTTCTCTTTCCACAGGACTTAAGATCATTAAGAAATGAAAAACGCTTCATGTCTTACATTGTCCTTTATAAAATGTGTCCCAACCATTTGATCAGATGAGACCGGTGGAATAAAAAAGCACATTATAGAGCTGAGTAAATAGTGGGGAAAAGCATTATGTAGATATTCATTAGAGTCACCAAGTGGATTTTGATTCATATACATCAGACACCCTTTTGTGCTCATTTTCTGTAGATATTCTAGACCTCACTTGAATAGGTGTGACCAGTGTTCCCTCCTAGCTGTGTGGCGTGCGCGGCTGCACAGCTGCGCCTGGCAGCGCAGCATGAGCACGCCTGTGTGGCTGTGCAGCTTAGAGGTAACATAGTGTAACCATTCCCCAAAAACAAATGGCTAGCTCGAATACCTGAATATTCACAGCATAGAACAAAGTATAGTATAATTTGCAGCTAGTGCCAGGTTCACTAGTAATGTGGTCATATGGCAGTCTTTTCTATTTCCTGATTCACTGATTTTGCATCTCAGTGAGAGGCAGGGAGAAACTGCTTTAGCAGCTGCTGGAGCAAAAATGTGGGTCATGTAGGTGAACCTGGATTCATGCAGCTCTTCCTCAAGCTTCAACACCAGCATTACACTAGCACAGAGCAACATTGTATTAAAATAACTAGTGCCCTCCACGCTCCTGGGTGTTTGTGTTGGAGAGCACCCTGTAGCTAATGCCTCAGCATTAGCCAGCCTCCGCAAACATTTGCAAATCATCTGCACTAGATACTTGCTCAGTTAATGCAGTAAAACATAGGGGAGTGGGGTTTCCCTGAACATTATACGGTGCTGTGAAGAAGACTCCTCTCCAAGAACACCGTGTTCAAAAATAACAATATTAGCCAGAGTTGTACCAAGCTGAACTAAATGTTAAGCTTCCCTGATTTTTAGTGGACAATCAGCTGCATTACCAGACCATTTTACTCAATTTGTCCTACTGAGCTGTCTCCAGTCTGGAAAGGCTGAGGACTAAAATAGCAAGTAGTCTGAATGACCTTTTGCAGCATCCAGTAGAGAGACTTGGCAAAACAGAGATAGATAGCAATGAAGTCTTACGCTCTTTCACTGCAATGCAGTCACCACCACTCAGCCTAACAAAAGCTTCCTCAGCTTAAAGGCAAATTTCCCCTTTACAAAAAGCTGAACGTTCAGAGGCTAAGATACATCTCTCCATAGGCCCCAAACTGTGAAAACCCTGTGAATATCTGTTTAATTACACTTAGAATTTAATTAGAGATGCAGACCAGAGCATTTCCATATGTAGAAGAACAATTACTTAATCAGTCATGGTCACTAGGATAATACCTCTAGCCCCAACAAAATTAAGGCCTTGTTCTGCTAGGTTTTGGATAAAGCCAATGCAATAGTCAGGCCCAGCAAGCCTCACCTCGGTCCTGTTTGGAGTGGGCTAGCCAGCACAAGAACCTGCAGACTGGGTAGACACCTAATTTGCAGGGAACATTTCCCAGACTGGGGAACCAGCTCAGCTGAAAGTATAATGTTAATACTGAAAAGCAAGTATTCAGTATTACTACCCGCTTTGACCATCTCTGTGGGCAAATACTTTAGTGAGAGCTTCTGAATAAATTTAGGATGAAAATTAGAGGATGGTTTCTAGCAAGCAGAGCACTGAGGTTCTGGAAAGGCTTTCTCAAAAGAATAACTTCAAGTCAGTTTACAATGGTGCGTGATCAGTTTATGAAAAAACAAAGGCTTTTGAGCTAGTATCCCACAATATCCTTGTGGAAAAAATGGAAGATTGTGGGCTTAACTGCTCAAGGGTTCAGTGGGTGGGAAACTGGCTACTGGCTAGGACCCAGAGACTTCTCATGAATGCATCTGTGTCATCCTGGTGAGAAGTGGCCACTGGTGTCCCTCAGGGGTCTGTGCTTGGATCAGTGCTTTTCAACATCTTTATCAATGATTTGGACGTGGGGGAGAAAAGCTTGCTGGCCAAGCTTGCGAACAACACCAAGTTATGGGGGAGTGTGGCCATGCCAGAAGATAGGTTGCAGACACAGGGGGACCTGGACAGGCTGGAGAGTTGGGCGGACCAGAACCAGATGAAGTTCAACACTCAGAAGTGTAAGGTGCTCCATCTAGGGGCAAACAATCCCCAATAAACCTACAGGCTCTGTGGTGACAATTTGACTTGCACCACGGCTGAAAGGGATCTAGGGGTAATGATAGACCATCGCATTAACATGAGCCGGCAGTGTGATGCTGTGGCCAGCAGGGAAAACAACACGCTGGCATGCATCAACCAATGCATCTTGGGCAAAACTAAGGAAGTGATAATCCCACGGCATTCTGCACTGGTGAGACTGCAGCTGGAGTACAGCGTCCAGTTCTGGGCACCACACTTAGATTCATAGATTTTAGGGTCGGAAGGGACCTCAACAGATCATCGAGTCCGACCCCCTGCATAGGCAGGAAAGACGGCAGGGGCTAGATGACCCTAGC
>NW_005841888.1:1171293-1174195 GCF_000455745.1 Alligator sinensis
TCCTAATGTCCAATCTAAATCTGCTCTCTGCTAGCTTGTGGCCATTATTTCTTGTAACCCCCAGGGGCGCCTTGGTGAATAAATACTCACCAATTCCCTTCTGTGCCCCCGTGATAAACTTATAGGCAGCCACAAGGTCGCCTCTCAACCTTCTCTTGCGAAGGCTGAAAAGGTCCAGTTTCTCTAGTCTCTCCTCGTAGGGCTTGGTCTGCAGGCCCTTAACCATACGAGTGGCCCTTCTCTGGACCCTCTCCAGGACCTTCAACAAGGACATGGAAAAACTTGAGAGGGTCCAGAGAAAAGCCACCCGTATGATCAGGGACTTGCAAGGCAAGCCATGTGAGGAAAGGCTGAGGGACTTGGGCTTCTTCAGCCTACGGAAGAGAAGGCTGAGAGGGGACTTGATAGCGGCTTATCGCTACATCAGGGGAGTACATCAAGCACTTGATGAACAGCTGTTCACTAGGGCATCTCTGAGGAAGACCAGGAGCAATGGATACAAACTCCTGGAAAGCCACTTCAGGCTCAATTCCAGGAAAAACTCCTTCACAACTAGGGTGTCCAGACTGTGGAATAAACTCCCTCCAGTGGTGGTGCAGTCACCTGCCCTGGAAATCTTCAAAAGGAGACTGGACAGTCACCTCACTGGGGTCACTTGACCCCAGTTGTTTTTTCCTGCCTAGTGCAGGGGGACTGGACCCAATGATCTTCAAGGTCTCTTCCAGCCCCTGACAATTTATGAATCTATGAAAAGGACTGAAATGATATAGTTTTCTGCAATAGCAGGGACAAGACTGGTGACCCAGGGAGTTCTTTCCAGTCCTGTTAACTTCCAGACAGCTTGAGCCAAAGGACAGAAGTTTTCTTCAGTTTTGGCTTAGAGCCCAGCTGTACACAACCCCATGACTAGGCACCTCCCACATTCACAGCAGAAGTAGAGTGCGTGGTGACTACTTTAATCTTGCATGCTCCCCTATGCACACCTTGCCCCCATCCCTGCTGATTAGCAGAGGACTCCACCACTGCCTCCTGATCAGCAGGGAAGCTAAAAACATGGTTTTAAACATGGTGCCATTTTTGCTTCCCCGCCAGTCAGCAGCAAACAGCAGGGCCATCTGGGGCCCATCAGAAAATCAGTGGTAGGAGGCAAAAACAGCACCATATTTACAACCGTAGTTTTTGCCTCCCTGCTGGTCAGGAGCGAGCTGCAAGTGGGGCCCCTCCACCAATCAGCATGGGGGGAGAGGGACAGGGGGAACCTGCAAGGTTAAAGGAGCCACAGCACACCCCACTTCTGCCATGAATTCGGTAGGTTTCTAACCCATGAGCTAACAGGGAATGACAATTGGTCCTTGCTTTACATGACATGTTAGTGACGAAGATATTGCCCTCCTACCTTGCTCTCTCCTTTAGAATTAAATCCCTGAAAGTGAAGGTTGGAGCTCTGAACTGGACCGCCTGTACACAGAGGCTGGGTCACCATTTTGTCCTTCAAATGCATAAAACCAGACCAAAAGGAACAAAGCAAATGTACTGTAGACTCTGCAAATAGCAACTGGCTGGACTGTGATCTTCGTTACACTAGTGTCAATCTAACAGCCTGATCTGCTGTTGCTTCTACACTTTGTGTGGTCATTTACACTGCTGCACCCATTTTGCAACGACTCTGCACTGATACATATCACTATGCAAGGCAGAGGGCAGGTGTGAATCATGCCTAGTGGGTGTACTCTGGATTTACACTGGTGTAAGCATGTGCAGGACCTGACTGTCTTAAAAGTCTCGGCTCGAAGATACTTTGGGAACTTAACGCTTCATGACTATTGGATGTTCCAGTGGGTTAATTTGTTGCTTGAGTTAATCCCCGCTTCATATTTCAGATCCAATAAAGAGGAAAATAATGGGTGGTATAACAAAGATGTTATCAAGCTTATCTGCCAGCCTTTGTGCTCTTCTAGGGCACATTTATGGCCCATGGTAAAATAGGAGCAGACTTGCAGTTATTTTGTTCTGCCCAGGCCATCCCTCAGAAGAGAATGACTGAGGCTTTGCCTTCTGTGGTCTTAGATAAAGCCAACTGCCTTGAGGCTTTTGGTCTTGGATGACAGTGTTTGGGCTGCCTCAATCCTGGACAAGGGGATTCCCAGTTTCCCTTGTAAGGAGAAAAAAATTAAGAGGTGTCAAGTCAAATGGATCCTGATGGTGAAATTTGTAAGCAATATTGTATTCTGCTTTCCACATTATACCTCTTGTTGACCTGTTTCTGTAAGCAGCCATTCCTTGGTGCTCCTAACAAAGCACACACTGTATCTAGTCCAAGCTTACTCTCTTCTAGACCTGTGCAAAGCAGCTAGTATTTGCTTTGGATTCAGATTCAGATTTGGCCAATTTGGGGGACAGTGATTCGATTCGGTGATTCGAATCACTGTCCCAAATCAATTTGGCCGAATCTCCGAATCACGCAGGCCCATCCCCTGCCCACTCACACAGCCCAGCAATGGCTACCCAGCCTGGCCCAGCTCCCGGCACTTTGAAAAAAAAAAAGCCCCGGCTCACCAGGTGCTGCCAAGCTGGGGAGCGATCCCCACTGCCCCATGTTGTGTGGGGCGCTCTGCACGAGCCCCCAACCCCCTCTCCCCCGCTGTCCCAGCCCCTCCCACAGCTGCCCCACCTGCCCAGCTCCTGCCCTTTAAGAAAAAAAAAACTGAGAAAACACCCCGAACTCACCGTTCCTGCCTGTGCACAAGTCCCCTGAAGCCCTGAGGCCACTGCAGGAGCTGGTGAGTCCCGGCGTTTTTCGTGGTTGGTTTTTTCTGCCCGCTCGGGTGGGCAGGGCAGCTGTAGGGGGTTGGGGGAGCAATGGGGGAGTCAGGGGGGGCTCATGGCAGAGCCCCCCCATGCA
>NW_005841888.1:1174205-1184647 GCF_000455745.1 Alligator sinensis
GCAGGCAGGGGATGGGGCCTGGCAGGGGTCCCCCCATGGTCTCCTCCTCCATCCCTCTCCACAGCCCCTACTTACCAGCTCCAAGTTCAGCTGCAGCTCCCTGCTGCAGCCACCGGGGACTGTTTGAATCATCAAAGCTCTCCTAATTTTTTCCGAAGAGTTGGAGAGCTTTGAATCGATTCGGACCTTTTAACTGGTCCCCTGATTCAATTCAGATTTGGAGATTCAGCCACCGAATCGGGCTGAATCTCCGCCAAATTGAATCACCACCCAAAGCTTCCCACAGCTCAAACAAAAATCTCAGCCTAACTTTCCTCCTGAAGCTGCAGCTATTCCTCAGATATTCCCAGGAGCAGGATCATTCTCAGTCACAAGTCCTTCTGGTATAGAAGTGCCATTTCCCCCAGGAAAGCTCTCTGAGCTCTCTCTTGTAGGGTGAAGAAATCTTTTCCCCACTGAATACCAGGGGAGTTTAGCCATGGATTTCAATGAGGCCAGAATGTCACCCTTTATGTTGTCTAAACCAGTGGTTGTCAACTGGGGGTACACATACCCCTCAGGGTATTTAAAAAGGTTGTAGTGGGTACACAGAACTGATGTGGGGGATAATGTGGCTGACAAATGCCACATGCATGCACGCAGCCACAGAGCAGCATGTAGGCGGCCAGGAGCATAGCCCGGCAGCGTGGAGAGCAGCCGGGTCCAGCTGGTAAGTCTGTTGTGAGAAAAGGGACGTGGGGACGGGCAGATTGAGGCCCCAGTGGTGGGGGAGGAAGTGGGGCAGGGGCAGGGGCAGGGGCTGCCTGGCTAGGGCAGGGCTCGGGATCCAGCTGTGTGGGGGGATTTAACCCCATCAAGGGAGAAGCAATGTATTTGCCATTCAGCACTTCCTGATATCTTCCTTGCCTCTGTCCAGGAATATGCACTTCTTGGGCTTTGAGGGATTTTCTCAAAATCCTGTGACTGGAAGAATGCTGCATTCGTGATGTCCTTTGCATTATTTACACTAGCACCTGGAAGCTGTTTGCAGACGTGCTGATTACAAGGCCATCCCTGAAACGTTCACACAAAACTTTCCTTGATGCCTTCTTGCAGCTTTCAAGCCATCAGCAAATCTGAAGCTTCAGTTGAAAGAAATGCTGCCAAAATATTTTATCTAGAAACCAGACAGCTCTTAGGGCCAGTTGATCAGACAGCTCCATTAATTTCAGTAGAGCTGTGCAAATGGATGTTACCTAAAGATCAGGCCCATTTTTATTGCTTTGCTAAGTCAGACAGTAATAATAGTAACAAATTGTATTACCAAATTGTTAATGAATTCCTGGGAAAATCCCAGACCTCCTGTGCCCAAGAGTGCTGTTCAGTGAATTAATGCAATTTCTTGAGAGCCAGAGGAATTAGAAATGAAAAAGACCTGTCAGGCCACCTTGCCCATATCCCTGCCAGTACAAATTTGTTCTCTATAGTGTGTGTGATGGGCTTAGATATTTTGGCAGGAGCTATGTGCAGCTCATCTCCTTCAATGCCTGTCAAAATCTAATTTAAATAGCACAAGCCATCACAGACCAATACAAATGAATTATAAAGAAAAAAACAAAGATAAAAGGAGTTTCTATCTTTTACTCTTATTAGGTATAAAATAATCACAAATATCTTGTTTGCACATTGACTATGTTAGGAACAACAGTGTCAACCTGCTAAACCTCATACAGGGAACATAAAAAACATGCAGAATATTTTTAGCTTTGTGATAGGCTAATGCAGTCTTTGGAGGACATAAAAAAAGATCTTTCCTGAGCTCTCCCTCAGCCCACAGTCCTGAAAGCAAAAGGAATTTAGCTTTTCAGCAGCTCTAAAAACCAAATCAGAATTTGGCATGCAACAACAGAGCCAGTTCTGGAAATGCAGCTGCAATGAAGATCACTGACACCTGATCATTGACACCTGCCAAAACCAAACTCATTTAAACTCTGTCTACTAGCTAGAACAGACTTTTAGAGACTATAAGGCATAACTGTGTTGCATGTACAACTGGGGGGCTAGATCCAAAGCCCACTGAAGTTAATAGAGCCACTGATCACAACAGCACATATGGATAGAGAGGCAGCATCAAAATGACTGCCGAGGTTTCTGGACTTTGGAGGAAGGGAAGATGGAGCAGGAGGAGAAATATTGTTTTATCACAGTGGTATAATTGCAAGTTCTGTAAGGAGTGTTCAGTATTTCTGTAGCAATAGGGACAGGCTGATCCCAATTCCTGGATCTTTATTGCCCTCTTGAATTTTGGGAGCATTTGTCTCTGGATCTCTTTGTAGATTTGTAGCTAAATGGTGTGCATCAACTCTGAGTAATTTTTGATGCTTCAGGATTTGTTGGCTCTGGATTTAGAACCCATATACCTTTTCCGGTGGGGGGGGACACCCACCCTCAGACCGGCCATAACCTTTCCATTCGATAATAAGCAAATGTATTGATACACAGTGATAATAGAAAAGAAACAATGCAAGCAATTAAGCAATTCTATTTTTATCAACCAAATCCTAGGGCTGTCATCAGAGTCAAAATATATCTGTCCAGGATGCAGTCTTTACTTTGAGGCTTTCTCTCTTAGGTGTCAGAGGTCAGCAGACTGGAAGTGGGATGTCGAGGCCCACCCCCACCCCACCACCAGTGGGGTAGATGAGATGGGTTGGTGGTGTGCCTTCTGTCCATGGCGGCCTCAGGGACCCTCCTAAGGGATGGGGTTGGAGACATCTCTCGAGGAGGAGGAGGACTCAGGCGGGATGGGGAGGAGGGACCTGGGGTAGGTTGAGGAGGAGGAGGGCTGGGTGGAGGACCCTTTGTTACTCTCAAGTCTCTGCTTTTGTATTCTCCTTTCTTCCTGATGACTTCTCATCTGGGGCTGTCACTGATTGGTGTCTCTGTGTGGTTTTCATATGTCTACGTAGCTCATCACATGCACACATACTAATTTGATCTTTCTGGGCCTTCTCCTAATTTGGTCTGTTCCCCACAAAACCAGGACTCAGCCCCACCCTGCTCTGGGGCCTTGTTAGCTGGTGCCACTTTATCTCATATTATGGAACACTATGGTACATGCCCCCAGTTTCCCAGGCTGTGTGTATATGCATTGGCTTTATTGAGTTAGGCAGCCTGTCTGCTTCGAAGGCTATGTAAAATTGTGTGTGTGCGCGCGCGCGTGCGCGCATGCGTGTGTGTGTGTGTGAGAGACCCAAACTTTTTAGAAATCAATTAATCCATACTGCCCATCCTGGACCCTTCTAATACATCTACATGTACCTATAAGCCAGTTCCCAAAAAGCAAACCTTTAAATACCATTTTCTAGGCCAACAATCACCTCCTTGAAGGTTCACACCTTCACAACATAAATGGAACATAATCATGGGAATCACGTGGCATGTTCATGAGATCTGTGGGGAGGACCTCTACCAGTCATCCCAGGAAATGTATGACGACGTTCATGGTCAGGGGCTCCAATGGGCTGGACGCTGTGATGAACCCTTAACTATTGTTCAAATGTTGCCCTTTGGCCCTCTGACTCAGCCTCTTGCCTCAGCATTTTCTAACTTGGCAACCGAGTTTTAGCCAATTGGGTTTGAACAGGCCTCCCATGCTGGGACTGTACGGCCCGAGATGCCTACCAAACCTTTTACTCAGCATTTCAGATAACATTTCACTCTGCCATCAGTAACTTACTCAATTGTCAAGATGGCTATTAAGATCAGATAAACATCTTATGGTTAGAATCTTTGGGGACCAGGCATATTCTTGGCAATTTTATCCCTCCTATATACTGGGCAATACTTTTCTTGTTATTCCAACTGGATGCTTGGTGCCATTGTACCAGTACCAGTGCCCCTTCATCCTGTAAAAGGCTAAAGAAATGCCAAGCGTCAGGCCTTTCCCAACTGGCCATGGATACCAGGCATGCTGTTTTTCATGGGGATCCCATCATTTTACTCTGTGTTCCAAATCGATGCAACAATCCTGGGAATTAATAAAACTACATTACATTATTACTTCTACTATAAAGCTTAAAATACATATCTAGTACAAGCAAAGCAAGAAAAAGGAAAGGAAAAAACCCAAAAGGATGACAATAAAACAAACAATCAATCCAGCCTTCTCGATCTCTAGCATGGCTTAACTCTGTGAGGCCTTGAAGGCGATGCTCCTCATGATACACCATTTCTTGTGGCCACTTTGCAGGTATTTCATATCCTATCAAGAAGTTTTGCTTTATATTTCATAGTCTAGCAAAGTTGATATCACAATTAGTCATAGCAGTAGCATTTTACAAACACAGCAAAACACAATTACTACACATAACACAGTCAAGCTCAATTCCTTTCTGTACCCAGCAAACTTTGTGATGCTTCAGTGGTGTTTCACATGTCCTGCAAAACACAAAGACAAAAAGGGAGGGACTCACCCCTCTAGGTTAGGTCACTCTCAGCTGATATACTGGCTTTGCTTGGCCTATAGCCATGCTGGTGCTTATGGAGATTCCCTCCTAGCTTCTTGCAGAGGCTGCTTTTTCATCAGTGCTTTCCTCTTACAGGTCCTACGTGTATCCTGCCATACACCCTTTTTCCTTGGCCTTAACCAAGGGTTTTTCTGTTGGGCTATACTGAACCTGAGATTTCTGAACAAAGCATTTTGGCTCAGCAAAGCAGTCCCCAACCAGGTCCAGTTTCCTTACAATGGTAAGCAATGATATCCAATTGTGTAAAAAGAGACGGTAGCTCAGTGCGTAGCAAGCTGGACACTCAGGACAGTAAAAATAGGCTTGTATCCAGGATTAAAGTTAATTTTATTGATCAATGTTCTGCATGAATGCCAGCCCATAATCCAACCCTTCACCCTCCTGGCCAACCCCAGTCTCCTGTGTGCACATCCGTCTCTCTGGGATACTCTATTGTCTGACGGGGGGCATTCCAGCTCTCCATTCCCCCAACTGATGTATCACCATTTACCTCTGCCTTCTGCCTCCCTCAAATCTTGTTCTGTTCTTTGTTTTTGTTGAAAACTCTCTACGATATTTTCTGGACCAGATAGCCTCAGTTGCAATTGCTGTTTTTTTTCAATATTCCTATTCATACCCCCCTTTCTCCTTACTAAAGACCAGAACAAATGGTTCAAAGTGAAGCTAGTTGAAAAAAAAATTGACAGAATCATTTTCCATTGGAAAACACAGTTTCATTCAGATCAAAACCTCTGAAGCTGGAGAAGCATGAAGGGAGAGATAGCAGCCAGGCTGGACTGATAGATCTGGAAGCTGGGGGCAGAAAGATTTATTTGCTGGCTTCTCTGAGGCTGGAGAGGGCTGAGGCCCAGGGGATGAGTGAAGGGGATTGTTTCCCTGAGCTGGGGAGCCAGGGATGGAGAGAGCAGTGAAAGATTGCTCCCAGATGGAGAACGTGAGGAGCTGTGCTTGGAGCAGGGCAGGACACCAGCAGGAAGGGCTTGGGGGCTGTTGGTCAAAGGCGGCTGTGAAAGAGCATCAGGCATGGCTAAAGATGACAAACCAAGGACATCCTCGGGTGTTCTGGGAGTGCTTGAGGATTGTTGTAGGGGGCAGCAGGACAGTGTCAAAGACTCATTATACCCTGCTTAGGCTAAGTAAGGTCCTACTGCATTTGTCCATCCTCCTTAGAGAGTTCAAGTCCCATTTCCTGAAGAGGGCTTCCTCCAGTCAGGGAGCAGGAGCTAAACACATGGCTTTATAGATGGCTTGCTTGCAGATGTGACTCACCAAACAATTGCAAATACCTTCCAGCTCTATTTTTTTAAATGAGTAGTGTTTAGGCCACTCTCCCCTTCTTCTCCCCTCTCCACACAGCTTTGTTAGTTCTGTAAGATAGATATGAACACCAAGGAATAAATATCAAATATCAAATGAACATCAGTTTTGGGCCCCACAATTCAAAAGGATGTGGAGAAGCTTGAGAGAGTCCAGAGAAGAGCCATGTGCATGATCAGAGGTCAGGGAAGCAGACCCTACGATGACAGGCTGAGAGCCCTGGGGCTCTTTAGCCTGGAAAAGCGCAGGCTCAGGGGTGATCTGATGGCCACCTACAAGTTTATCAGGGGTGACCACCAGTATCTGGGGAAACGTTTGTTCACCAGAGCGCCCCAAGGGATGATGAGGTCGAACAGTTATAAACTACTGCAAGACCATTTCAGGCTGGACATAAGGAAGAATTTCTTTACTGTCCGAGCCCCCAAGGTCTGGAACAGCCTGCCACCGGAGGTGGTTCAAGCGCCTACATTGAACACCTTCAAGAGAAAACTGGATGCTTATCTTGCTGGGATCCTATGACCCCAGCTGACTTCCTGCCCCTCGGGCGGGGGGCTGGACTCGATGATCTTCCGAGGTCCCTTCCAGCCCTAATGGCTATGAAATCTATGAAAACTAATTGCAGAAAAATGCCTCAATTCATTTTGATAAAAGAAAAACATTTCATTTGATTATCGTCATTTGGATAGGTTTTGCTTAGACTTATATTAATGTTAGTATTGTATTTCTGTAGTGTGTGTGTTTCTTGGTTTACTTACTTTCAGTGTGTTAGCATAAAGGAGCCCCAGCCCTGGAACAGAGCATCACTGATTTGGGCACAGCACAGATATACGAGGTCCTGGCCAGACAGAGACAGAGATGTGTGATGTAGTTGTGAGATGGGGAAACCACACCTACCTTGCCAAAGGGTAGTCAAACTTCACACCAGAATTACAATAGGTTGAAATCTGCCATTCTTTTTATTTTTAATAGGTGTTTTTAAGCTCTATGCACACACGCGCATGTGTGTGTGGGGGGGGGTGGTAAACACCGGAACTCAGAACCTGGAAAACTCAGCAAGAGAGAGGATGCCCTAGTGTGGACCACTTTTCAGTAACCATTTTTGACCCTTTCCAAAAAATCATGCATGAATGTGTATGTGGCCAGAGCTAGGGTATTCTTGTTTAGACCTACCCATTGGAGATACAGTCATTTATTCTCCACATCTATTAATAAGGTGGTTGGCTGAAATGTACAGGACTACTGGGCCAGAGCTATACTGCGATAACCTTTCCCCTGCTGAATATTACCCTACACATCCCCCTGGTACCCACTGAGACAACTTATGAGTAAAGAATTATGCAACAAAAATGATGGTTCCAGAATGTGGCCGGCTGTAACCATCACTGCCCCAAAAGCTTGATCAGAGTTTCTTGGACAAAATTCTATACTTTTTTAAATAACTGAGTACTTTCGATGGCAACTATCAGAGCAGTTCACTTCAAAACAGGGAAGGTTATTATAAATCAATCTCCTGCCTGATTTCACTGGCAGAAGGGTTCATCATGCCCTTTTCTCCTGATGACCTAAATTAAGGGTGCAATGCTATGAATTCCATGCTTTGGGTATATTTTCATCACCCCCTTAGCATTGTTTAGTTGTCGGATCCAACCCTGCTCCTGTTAAAGGAAAAGGCAAAACTCCCCTTGATGTCAAGACTGGCTTACAGCTGCTTGTTGAGCTGAGAGTGTGTTTGCTTCAGTCATGCTGACCTCTAAGCGGAGCTGGGCATTGTCCAGTGTTAATGTTTCAGCCCCCAGTGACATCTGCTGGTCAGAGGGAGAACATATACTGTTGCAAGCAAATATTCCATCCAGTTACAACTACAGTACTGCTAGACATGGACAACCCAGGACCTTTCATCCTTTCAAGATGAAAATTCATTTTGCCAAGACCAGTTAGTACAGAAGTCTGGAGGCCTGATCTGGTTCCCACATATATTAGGTTTATACCAATGTAACTTTACTGAGTAACTGGTCTAACTGAAAGCAGAATGGACTTTATTCAGCAAAATTCTCTAACTCCATCTTGGAAGCCAGATAGATATATGTGGGGGTTCAGTGCAAATGGGCCGGTCACTGATTGCGAGGAAGTTAATGGAGTTACTCCAGATTCATATCAATAAAATTTAAGCCAGAAACCTGTTAAAGCTGTCTTAAGAATCATATTTTCTGCTCAAGTAATGATCATTAATTCCCCTCAAGGTAATTTGACAAACATGTTCTTTCATCTTAAAGCAGATTTTTCCATATATTTTCAAAAATTTCTCATTGGGGATGAATGGTGTTTCTGTTGAACTCTTTAAGGACATGTTTTCTATTCCTTGTAGCCTGCTCAAATCAAAAACCCTTTCCAACATACCTTGCCAATAAGTTATCAGAGACTTTGGTGTTGGTTTTCTTTATCAGTCAAATTATTTAGCATTCAGTCGAATTTTTAAGTCTCTCCACATCTGATAGCTGCTCACATGATGTGCTGATTTCTTATGTTTGGCTAGAATATGCGATATGGTTTGGCAGACTCAGACATGAAATTAAAGCAAAAGCTCCATAATTAAACAACGTGCAGAAGAAGCAATAAACAAAATCAGTGGAAGCAGACTACTGAAGCTAATCTTGCTTTCAGCTGTCCTTCACTTGAAAACTGACATGAAACTGTAAAGTTGAACATTTCTTCCCATACTATTCAACATGTATATTGTGTTCTGGTGAGTCTAAATTTTCAGAACTATATCAGACTCAAATTTATACAAAGGAAAATCCTTGCAACTTGTTTGAATCAGGCCAGCATCATGAACAAAAGGCAGACTCTGTCCTTGGTTACTGGCCATTTGATAGACTCTCCCACACAGAGTCAATGCTCAGCTTCCTCCTCTGTAGATTCCTCCATATTCCTTGAATAATTGTGTAATTATATCAAGCTGTTATTGCTCAAAGACATGTCCACATCCCCAGATAGGGGCGGTATTTTCTCATGTTCTCTTCCCTCTGGCCTATCAATCAAAAGAAACAAAAACCTGCTCATTAAGAAGATTATTTTCATGCTTGGTTGGATGCAAATTCCCAACTAGCTGATTCCAGTGACTATGGTATTTCAAAAATCTTAAACATACGTGTCTTTTTCACTGTGTTGGCTTCTCTTTCAGCTTTTCTTTTGCAGTATTCAACTCCAGAAAGATGCTTGCACTTTTGTAACAGATTATCACTCTCACTTGCAGTTTTGGACAAGTGAGAAGACCACTAGGTCAGTTGACTACAAATAGTTAACTACACATACAAGCCAATTTAGCGAAAAAGCCAACCATGAACTGACTCATCTAGAGAGAAAGTACCACCTGTCATCTACTGTTGCGTGACAGTGAGTTTTGCCTTGCCAATCTGTGAATTTTAACAGAAAACAATTATTGGCAACAAATAATAAATCTTTCACGTGTACAACTTTGATATCTTGCTGCCTTCAATTTCTCACTCGTGTAGGCTGCTGCTTACTTCACCTACCCTTAATGCCAGCCCCAATTTTAGATTTGAAGGGCCTGAATCTCCTCTTAGACTACCGTATCTCTTGAGTGGTCCCAATAAAATCAGAGGATAAAACGGAGTTACATCTAGTATGACCTGTCAGAGAATTGGCATCCAAGTAGTTTGATGGGTTCCACATTTATATAGCTAATTCTATCTACCGCTAGGTTCCAATGGCTATCAAAGAAGGATAGAAAGATGACCATTGTACTATTTATGTGAACTATTAAGAAAACTGGAAATAAGAAAGGATACTAACGTGTCTACAGAAAAAGACACAGGGTGCGCCTACACAAGACACTTTACTGAGCAGTAGAGCAGTTTGCTGCACATTAAGTGTGTGCTTCTACATGCGTACACTCTTACTACACAGTAAACTGCTGTAACCATGAGTGAATTTGCTACCTGGAAATGCAAGTAGCAAATTTACTTGTGATTAGTTACTGTGCTTAGATTCATAGATTCCAAGGCCAGAAGGGACCTTGGAAGATCATCGGGTCCAGCTCCCTGCACCAGGCAGGAAAGACAACTGGGGTCCATCCAGTCTCTGCTTCAAGATCTCCAAGGTAGCTGATAGCACCACCTCTGGAGGGAGCTTATTCCACAGTATGGACATCCTGACTGTGAAGAAGTATTTCCTAAAGTTGAGTCTGAAACAGTCTTCCAGGAGTTTGTGACTGTCAGAGCCCATTAATTAAATGCCTATAGCACAGAGGAGAATTGGTATAGCACAGAGGAAAATTCCACGGGTTCAATACATATGGCATAGTTTTGCTGTCAATCATTCTGGTGGCAGTAACTAGGTCATGGAGGAAAATTCCGCTATGCCTGAACCCAGTAACCAAATGCTACAGTAGTGGAAAATTACAATTTAGAAAAAAGTTCCCGCCACTCATATGCAAATTCACATTATTATCGGCCAGTTTTAAATTATTCCTACGTAGCGACCAGCGATTGGCTTGCTAGCTGTATAAGAGGTTGAAGCAGTTTCCGCCCAAGTTGGAGAACTCCACACACACCTCGTGGAGAACTCTGAGTACACTGTGGAGCCTAGCAAACTCCA
>NW_005841888.1:1184716-1190710 GCF_000455745.1 Alligator sinensis
GAACACATTTGCAGACCGACCAAACGAACTTTGTAATTTCTGCCCGACCCAAGTTTGTTTACAACTGTAATCGAAGCAAGCTTCTGGCCTGCACTGTACGAGCAGTGTAAGTAAACAACCTTTTTGTTCAATCAAAACGCGTCAGTACCTGATTCCACTCCAAGCGTCACAAGTACCCGCCCGCCGACTAGGGCTCCTAAGGCCCCGAACCCCGTGCCACGGCTCTCGGCGGCGACAATGACCATTACTCCTGGTTTTCCCCACGGGTACCTTGGTAAACAGTTGTTCACCGAGCCCTAGATGTACTCTCCTAAGGTAGTGGTAAGCTGCTACCAAGTCCCCTCTCAGCCTTCTCTTTTTCAGGCTGAAGAGTTTCAGATCCCTCAGGCTTTCCTCGTATGGCTTGCCTTGCAAGTCTCTGATCATATGGGTGGCCCTTCTCTGGACTCTCTCAAGCTTGTCCATGTCCTTGTTAATGTGTGGCACCCAGAACAGGATGCAGTACTCCAGCTGTGGTCTCATCAATGCCAAGTAGCATGGAAGAATCACTTACTTGGTTTTGCTGGAGATGCATCAACTGATGCGTGCCAGGGTATTATTTGCCCTATTGGCTATAGCATCAGATTGCTGGCTCATATTCATACTGTGATCTATTATTACCCCCAGCTCCCTTTCATTCATGGTGCTGGTCAGTAGCACTCATGTAGACACAGTAGCACTCATGTAGATGCCTGACCAGGAGCAAATGTGCTCCTGGTCAGCTGGACAGCAAGGGGTGAGAGATTTCTCCCTGACCCCAGGAACTGCCTGCTGCTGGGGCGGGCTCTGCTACTGGAGCCCAGGCAAGGACTATGCCCTCCTGCCCCAGCAACAGGGAGCTCCCAGCCCCCTGCTCCCAGATAGCAATCGAGGAGCAGGCCCTGGAAAATCCTTATCTCCCAGAGCCAGCTCCATGGTCACTGGGAGAGAAGAATCTCCCAGCCTGTGCCCCACAGCTGCAGAGCTGGTGCTGGGAGATAAGGATATCTCAGCCTAAGCCCTGTGACTATGGAGCCTGAACTAGAACTATCCCTGGCTGCTGCAGGGGGCTGGTGCAGGACCAGCAGGGGTGGGAGCAGATTGCTGCCATGAGCAGCAAATCTTCTCCCGAGTCTCTGCATGTGTAGATGCCTGCCCAGGAGTGTTTACTCGTGAGTAGTTTATTCATGACTAAACTGCTCCAGGGTCAAATGCACATGTAGACGCACATTCTGTATAGATGCTAAGCTTGCAGTTGATTACATTGGTATACTTCAAAATGCCTGCATCACACTGTGTTAGCACAAGAGGGCATAAATGCACAGAGAGATGGATTCTTTTTCTGTTTTAGACTGCTTAGGAATTAGTTACATTGCAGAGCAGACAGTGCCCAGTTTTTAAGGTCTCATTTAAAATCCACGTTCTGCAGCTAGTTCAGAAAAACTTTATTTGCTATCAGAGAATAGAAGGCCAAGTCAACCCTAGGTATCCGGACCAGCAGTCTAGCTGTTTAAAATTGTGTAGTGGAACTGTTAAGCCACTGCTTGAATAACAAAAATGAAATTGGCTAATTGTGTAATCACTGTCCAGTGTACCTCAGAAGCAGGGGGACATCTTCCACTTAAGGGAATAAAAAAGATGAGATTTCATGATAAGTTGACATCTTCCACTGATGGGAATAAAAAAGATGAGATTTCATGATAAGTCCCATATTCTTTCAATAACAATGGCTGTGTGAGGGCGTTAAAAACAAGGATTTTTTATATTGTGTGTAATGCATGTGTCCACATGTCTAGTAAGAAATACAAACACAGTGGCTATTGAAAACAACATTTCAGACATTAGGGTAGAAGCTGGCTTTGCCAAAATCAGCAGCAAGATAGCTCCTATCCAGATATACATGGAAAATGTTGGAGACATTGTGTAGTAGGAAAATAAAATTGTAGCACTGGTATTCTTTAGCAAGAGCAGCAACAAGAGGAAGGGAAAGACTTACAAGAGTCATAAAACTAACCAACCATGAGGTGGATAGAAGGCCTTGAACCTAGAATGAAGAGGGGGGAAAAAAAATCTCAAGAGGTAAATTGAATCCTCATCTACCCTGTAGCCTGATGAAACAATCCGACTTCAAGTCAGGTCCTAAACCTCACTGGAGCACCGCTACAGCACTCAGACCTTTCAGGTTCAGTTTCACCATTTCAGTCTTTCAGATAAACATACTATTAAGTAAAGAAAGCAACAGACTATCAGCAGCAGAATGATTTGTGATGGGGATCTTTGTAGAAATGTGTTTTCTACAAACATAGATAACAATATTACTGCGCTGTTCTTACCACCCAAATGGCTTTAAGGATTGAAGATACACAACCCCCAGAGAAGCAGGTGTTATCTTCCTGGTTTCATCTAGCTAATGAACAATAATGACACATTATGGTTAACCCTGAGCATACAAAAAAAATCAGTAACCAGCTCCCCAAATTCTTGAGTTTGACTTAAAAAATCACTAAAATAAAATACATTTTGGATTATTTTTCTTTGTAGTCCAGTTTCTGCTGTTAGAACACATTCAAGTCCCATACTTCAAGCTTCTCTAAGCCCCAGGAAGAGCTAACATTTACTTTCTGAGAAGGTGGCACTTGACCCCTGGAGCCTTAAGAAAAACATATAATATCCCAGAATCTGTGCAGAATTGTGATGGAACTGGTAGCATTGTGTGTCAGCAGGGTAGGTTATTACAGCCTGTGTGTTCCTCCACACCGTCTGTTCTGTCTATTCTTGTCATGCAGTGTTATAATTTTGCTCCCAGATCTTGTTGTACACAGGGCTGTGCATAATAGTTCAGGACAGGGATATTCAAGCTGTTTTAAGGAATGTACTCCTGGGTACACTTCTGGTGGAGCCGGGGGGGGGTTGGCAGCGGCTGGATGCAGAGTGGTTTGGGGGGGGGCTTGCATGCAGCAGTGGCAGCACAGGGTGGTGGATGTTGGTGGCAGCCACCGTGTGAGCTCCCTCTTTTTCCCCCACATCCGGCCAGCCGCGTGGTGCCTGTGCAGCCTGCAGAGGGGAGCCGCTGCACTTGCCTCCTGGCCCTGCTCCTGGGAGGCAGCAGTGGCATGGGGTGGTGGGTGATGGTGCTCCGTCCCTGTCCACCTGTGTGTACACCCAACCACTTTCCAAATACCCCCGGGGGTATGCGTACCCCCAGTTGACAACCCCTGTTTCAGGACATAGTTATCTATTATCTCCTTGGGATCAGTGCATGAAGGGAATGCAGTGCAGATAGATCTTACAGTTTTCATATAAGGTAATGAGTCAACGAGCTTTATGGCACCTTCCCTCCTGTATATGACTTGACCACGCAGTGAGATTGCCACAGGGTTAGGGCTTCATGGCTTGGCTCATGGTTATGCCCCATCTACAAGACCAAAGCATGTTTTACTTGCCTTGTGAGACCGTTGCAGTATAACTGAGTCCCTGACAGAATTGTTTTTCCAACATAGACAACTATCCATAAAAGAGAGGCTAAGTAACTTAGTCAAAGTTATGAAGTGATTTAGTAGAGGGGATCATGATGCAGCTGAAATGACATATATACCCCTATTCTCCCAAGGAGACAGCACTCAAACATGCCTGTTACAGGGTGTGATACTAGGAGATTAACATTATTGACCCATCTCAGTAAAAAAATTTCTTGCTCCTTGTATTTGAAGTTAAACAATAAATGGGGCTGCCTAGGTGTTCCCTGTCATGTGGATTGGTTATATGTTTGCCCATGTATTGTAACCAACTTCCTTCTCTACAAATATACCTTGTGTACCTGTGATTGCAGTTGTTTGCATCCATGCAGTGCAAGCAGATTTGACCCTGCAACTCTGTCTTCTTTCTATGCCTTCTCAATAGACACTCCAGTCTAAGAGTCTGTTTACCAGGCAGACCAAATCTCAGCAAAGACTCATCATATTTAACCTGAAAGATTGTATAAAAGCTCTAGCAAAGGTAAACTGAGAAATCCGGGTACTTTGGCTTTGGGTTAAATAGCCAGCAACATTTACATTACCATTTTTTTAACAGCTGCTAAGTTCCCAGGAAATGCCATTGTCAAATATAGATTGAATTAATAGCAAATATTCACCAAACATCTAGGAAGAAAAATGACACCATGAACAATTACAGTCAAATGCCACCTCCTTCAAAAGGATGCCACTCAGCTAGTATCTTTGGCCTGTGCAGCCCTTGAGAAGGAACAAACAATTTTTTGACAAACATGTCATTCCCATTAACTCTAATGGGAACATGCACAATGAGAAAGCATTGTGGTTCACTGAGTTCTATGACTCTGTGAACTAAATGCAATTTCCCAAGTCCAAATTTGGCCAGGACATGAGGGGTAACACCCCTGGCTGTACAAAGAAGTCTATGAGCTACACGATCACAGGTGGTAAGGACCTTTATTTTATATTGCATTCAAAAAGTACCAGCCTGTATAACATTGGAGCCCCTCTAACCCCTGGCATGGGCTCCTTCAGGACTGACTCTAGGGACAGAGTGCCACCTACTGCTACATTTTCATTACAACTTCTGAGAGCTTCCTTAGAGAGCTGCCATCTCAAACGCAGTTGGACTTGTCTGATTTGAAAGGATCCCAGCACAACCTGGGATGATTTCCCCCCAACCAGGACCAGTTCTACCCTACTCATTCACACAAGTCTGATGGCAGGCATGTGGACAGCTCAGTGTGATGTGATGGAGGCACAATCAGCAGAGGAAGTGCTGATTCATTAGTGTACTGTCATGTCATTTCGGAAACCTTTTACTTTTCTAGAAGCGGGGCTTGTGTAAAATATGTCATGGGGTAAAAAGGAAGTATTTCTAACTGGGAGATATTTCATTACCAGCTAATTTCATTTTCATGGGGTATACCCAGCCCCACTGCTCTTAGAAGAGACTCAGAGCACATAGTATTTGTGGAAGATGAGAAAACAAAATGCTATGGACATACTTTGCAAAACAAGTCACCTACCTGACTCTGGTCAGAAGGAATGTGGTGGGAAAGCTAGAAGTAGGCATGTACTGAAAGTACATACCAACAAGTCTGTTCCATCCCAGTTCTGCCAGAACAGAAAGTGCCCCAGCAAATTATACAGGTTGAGGAAACTGCTGGATCACCCCCTTCCATCCCCAAGACAAGCCAAGTACAAGAGAGCATCAGCTCTCAGGGTAGTGTCCTCCATGGCCTTTGGCAGAGGGAGCAGGTATGTTCACTATAAGGGTAAAAGAACCTGTCCTCACAATCTAAGGTCAAGGATTTTTTGCAAATCTTTCTAAGCAAGGGAAAAAAAGTCTACGGAAATTTTGGAGCAATTGTATAGATTACGCAGTTTTCATCAGATCAGCTGGGGACGAGGTCAGTTTTTGCAACTGCTGCTGATGACATTTTTGCAACCAGGCTGAAAATGTGGGCTAAAGTACAATCTAAAGCAAATTGCCACAGTTGATAGCGATAGACCAGCCCAAGATATTTCATGTCACTATTTTTCTAGTACATGTCTATGCAGCAACTATTAGGTCTCATGCCATATACTTGGATACCGCCCAATGCACGTCTCTCTTTCTGATACTAGTTTGCTATATTTGCTCATTATTGTTAAATATATGCCTTTGCCTTGGATCTAATCACTTATACCTAACTATATGGGAGTTGGTTGTGACATAGCTCTCCTGAGATACATAAATCACTACACTTCAAGCATACGATGAAAGATCTGGTTCTGAGAGAAAATATCCACCCCTCCTAGTGATCAGCTGAACAGTCTAGCCACAGTTTGCTGTAGCAGAAGCTCACTGAGCACCCTGCTCTTCCATTGCAAGGGGGTCCGACAGGAGCAGAGATGAAGTGAACAGCTCCAGCGGGAGCGGGTCCCAATGAGGAGGGTTGGTGGAGGAACGACCGGGGGCAACCTGGGGGTCTAGTCTCCA
>NW_005841888.1:1190741-1211462 GCF_000455745.1 Alligator sinensis
TATAGTGACAGTAAGGCTTTCCTGGCCATCTTGGGTGGGCTGAGTGACTAAACCTGCCTGAGGGATCCACAATAGATGCCTCTATTGAGCATCTGAGGGATGTGAGAGCATGTGAGGGATGTTCTAGCCATTGACTGAAATGCATGAACCACCTACTCAGGGTGAGGTAGGGACCAGACCCAGGTGGTACTCTCTCCTTTGTTCTTTTGAAAGAAAGATCCTAGGCTCCTACCCTCAGGAGAGGATTGTCAGACTGTAGATTACCAGTGGCAACGTTTCTGTTCTGCCCTGTGTGGAGTCCCTAGGTCACAGAGAGAGTTACAGCGAGGGACAAGATTTAAGATTGACCCTGTGCTCTAATGCTAGGTGACTCCCTGCTACGGGTACTGACTTCAGCCCACTCCCTGCTCTATGGGCTGGCCACGCTGGATCCCATCGTGAGGCACCTTACAGGGAACTCAGACACTTCCTTACCACATGGATCCCACAGTAGAGAAGCCAGAGCCCTACAAGTGAAGCATTGCAGTGCTCAGCTTTGCAGTCTCTAAGGGCAGAAGCAGCTGTTGCCTTTGTGCTGCCATAGAAATGTTTGTGGTGGCACATGGGCCAAGCAAACAGACATCTGTACCCTTTGTCATACCACAAATACTCCAAATTTGCAGCCATGCCATAAGTGGGAGCAATTTGTGCCGTCTCCCTGTTAGGTTTATAGAAGGAGAGTATGGTCAGCCCAGACCTGTCCATGCTCTTCAGCCACCCCAGGCAGGCACTCCTGGGGCATGAGGGGGCCTGATCCTGCATGCCTCAGGAATTACTGTGCCAGGTAGGGTTCCTCAAGCACCTGGAGCACCCGCCTGGCTTTCCTGTCTTAGAGAGATGTGCTCCAAGGCCCTCTTCCATAAGCAGGGAAATCCAGGCTTCCCTTCATACAAAGAGATGCCCCAAAGACTCTCTGAGGTGCAGCTCTGTAAGTGGGGAACACATTGCCCGTTGTCCCACTGGAGCGGGCCCTTGCCCCATGTGAGATAACAGGGAACATGTCTTTGGCCCAGTGAAGCAGATCAACTGTGGCAGGACACATCCTGCCTCAGCTGTTCTACTTCCAGTCAAGTCCCTTTTTGGATCTGCCCAGAAGTAACCAGCCAGAATTATGTAAGTGTGAGTAGTCAGTAGAAAACTAGTTTCTAGATTTACAGTCCTGGGCCCTTCCCACTAGCCCGCCCTGCTTGACAAGAACATTAGGGTGCATGTTTCACTTCTTTCAAATCCCTCTGGCTTTTCTTCTCTGTCTGCCTGCATAGCTTCTGTATGTTTGAGAGCCACAGCACCCAAACTGGCACATAGTTATAGGAGAATGCTGCCTATTTGAGAAACTGCCCAAAACACTAGTTTCTTGCTTTAAAATGTACCCTCAAGAGTGAAAATAATCTCCAGATCCATTGTTCTAGTCCCACATGTTAACAATGTTAACTGGCTGAAAAAAAGTCTAGAGTATTGGTGGATGATTTAATAGTCACATGAGAGAGATATTTTCCCCCAAACATTCTTTGAGCTTGTATAATTTTCTTAAGGAAAAAAGAAACATTTGCTTGGAGTGCATTTTCTTTTCATTTCTACCCAGCAGAACCCATCTTGTGCATTTCATTCATACTTCAAGAAAAGATGGGCAGAAAGAGGCTAAATGTTTTCTTTCTTTTCCTTGTGTACTGCAAAAGACCTGGTTTTGATCTCAGTTATACCACTGTAAATCAGTAGGATTTCCAGTGAAGACAGTGTTGTGGCATTGGTGTGGGCAAGTTCCGAGGCAGTCCAGATGTCTCATGCAGCCAGAGACGAGCATACTAGCCTGCATGCAATTTTAAGTGTTTACTGTCTGTGCTTTTTACTGAGTCCTGCTTCCTTAAGGCACATGTTCTTTGATCTTGTGAACCAGGCTGGAATGAATGATGTCAGAGCAAATGGTTAGTCTGATACTTGAACAGGCTTGCTGAGCTGTTTTTCCATCAGGCTGCAATACCTCATACTGATTCCAGACTTTTCACATTGAGTAGGTCACTTTTGTTGCCATCTGCATGCTATAATAACCTCCAGAATGAACTCTGGGTCTGACCACACATCAGAGAATACAGAAGCCTCACGTGACTGGTCAATATAGCTGACAAAAACAATCCAATCTTTGTTGCCCAAAGACTTTCCTAATTTTGAACACAAAGCAATGTACATATATTTTAAGATAACAGCATCTTCTGTTGTTTCTAAACTATAGATCAAAGACTGATCTTAAGATACTCCACCAAGCCACATCATCTCACTGCAGTCAACAAGATTTGTACATTCACTACGTTTTGCAGCCTCAGCTCCAAAAGGCTGTGAAGAAAACTGAAGGAAGGTGAATATCGTGCTGATATTTAAACAAAGCAAAACAGGAGGAATGGGTAATAGTAGGCAAAAGACTAGAAGAACTGATACAGAACCTGATTGATTAAATTATCCCACTTGAATTTTTCTATTAATGTCAATTGACATGACTTTATGGAAAAGAGATCTTGTCAAACTAACTTGATATTTTTGATGAGATTACAAATTTGAGTGGCAAAGGGATAGTGTTAATGCACCACACTTTAACTTTTGGGAGGCATTTGATTTAGCAATGCCTGATTGATTGATTGATCGATCGATTGATTGATTGATTAAGAAACTGAAAAGATCAACATAAAATGGATTATAAACCTGCTAATTAAAACAGGGGTGGACAAAATGTGGCCTGGGGGCCGGATGCAGCCCACCAAGCCATGGGGCCCCTAAAAAATTTAGAAAATGAATAGTTATCTTCCCCTGGCTGCCTATCATGCGGTCCTTGATGGCTTGCCAAAACTCAGTAAGCGGCCCTCTGCCTGAAATAATTGCCTGCCCCTGTAATTAAAATGTCTCACACAGTAATTGAAAACAGACAATCAATGTCAAGTGATGGTGTTTTTAGGGAATGTCCCACCAAGATTAGTACTTTGCTTTATGTAATTTAGCATTTTAATCAAAGGCCTAGAAGAAAACATGAAATCATTACAGACAAGGTTTGAAGATGACAAAACAGTTTCGCGAGTGGTATGGTTTGAGAGGCGGAGGATTAAAAGGGTGAGAAAACTTGCCTGATACTGAAAGACACCCAATCTATTTAGTTTCTCAAAGAAAAGGTTAAGACATTACTTGATTACAATCTACAGGTATCTGCCTCAAGAGGAGAAATTGGAAATTTAAAAGATTCTTCACCTTAACACACAAAGGCATAACATGAAAATTGAAACCAGACAGTTTTAGATTAGAAATTAGATGCAAAATTTTTAACTGTGAAGCTTACTAACAATTGCAACAACTTGCTAAAGCAGGGTAGAGATGTACCTTATAAAATGAGTCAGAGATGCATAAGCTTTTGTGAGCAAGACCCCACTTCACTTCATCAGATGCAGTAACTTACCAAAGGCTATGTCAGATCCTCCATCACTGGAAATATGTATACCAAGGTTAGATGTTTTCCTGAAGAATATGTTTTAGGTCCTATAAAAGTTTTATGGCCTGTGCTACACAGAAAGTCACACTAGAAGGATCCCTTCTGGCTTTATAATCCATGCATGTGTAAAAATCCTCTTACTAGATGAAGCATTTTGGTCAAAATTCATGTGCCAAACCATGTTTCAATAAACCTGTTAAGGTAAAGCCACATGGTAGAACTATATAGGACTTGTCATTCATATAACTTTTCTTTAATGTTTAAATGAGTAGTGAGAAGCTCCATACAAGCTTCTGAAATCTAACAGTGGTAGTTTTCCACCTCAGTCACGTAGGTTGTTAAGCACCTGAGTGATGTAGAGAAGCTCATATTTTCTGAAAAGCCAATGTATGAAAAATTCATACATTGAATTTTTATTCAAGGAGTTTGTATGATCTGAGTGGATTGACCACCCTTCCTATAAAGATGCATCACCCCAAGTAACTGAATCTTTAAAACACTGAACAAATCTGTGCAACTGCTTCAAACAGCCAAGTTATGGCAGGTAGCATGATGTAGTACAGGACAAACACTGCCATGTTTATAAAGACTTCTATGCTCTAATCAGTTAAAAACACACATCTATTAGGGAGACACATAAATACTAATCTCCTTTTATGGAAACAGTATTATATAATTTAAAACTGTGTCTAAGCAAAAATGCATGATGAGCTCAGTGTGAGCCTCCAACCTTAGCTTATACCTATGTTGTCATCTGGCACCCACTCACACCTACCGTGAATCCCATATGCCACACAGTACATCAAACCATGTCCCTATTGTGCCACAGTGCTTAACTGAGCATACTTTTGAAATTACACATAGCATTAAAAAAGCTATACTAATTCCTGGCTTTTCAGGATAGCATCAAAATACAAATGGTATAAAGCCAATGACACCTGAAAACTGCAGCCCCTACAAATGGGAAAGGAAACTTGTCACGTGCGAAGTACTGACTAAAACACAACAAACATGTAAAACACATTCTTTGGGAAGGACTAATTAAAGTCTAATGCATTCTTTTGAGAGGTTTGGACACATGTTTATTCGATTTTCTCTCTAGTAGACAGGTTTTTGTCACAGGAAATATGCTCTTGATAGTCTCACAAACTGCATTCCAAAGAAGGGACATCTAAGGACATCTCAGTTGGACAGGCACAGAGATGGAGTCTCCTAGTAGGAATTTAAGCACAGTTACTGAGTGTAGCCTGGATATTAGATAAGGAGAAGTGCAGCCCCTAGGAACTCTATCCAGTTTGGTCTGCCTCAAGGTATTGTTTGGTATGGACTCAGGGAGCTGCCCGTACTTTGCTGTAAGCTTCCTTCTCTGTCAGTTGGATTTGCATGTCCTGTTACCACAATATATACATTTCTAGTTCCTAGCAAGCTCAGAATTCATAAAGTCTAGAGAAGTGGTTCTCAGATGTTTTGGACTCTCGGCACCCCTCACTGCACTCAAGACATCCCTCATAACTTTTATGAACTGAGTGGCACCCAATTTCAAAAACTAATTTATACCTCCCTACATGAGGGCTGGACAGTAGGGATGGGTGATTGTTCAAGTTGGGCCAAGCCTTAGCCTGGTTTGTCTGCTTAGATTATCTGGATAAGAACCCTTCAAAGGATGTAGTAGCTCCCCAGGTTGTCCTGTCACCCTGGTTGAGCATCACTGGTCTAGAGTCACATCAAGACAAAACCCTCCAAGCATCTCTAGCCAGTAGAAAGGCAGCTGTGGGTCACATGAAGAAGAGATTTTTTGTCTAAAGTTCATTTTCAGTAAGAAGTCCCTAAAATAGATCATATCATAGAGAAGTAAGGCTGGAAGAGACCACAGGAGATCATATAGTTCAAATGAGGATCAAACCTGTGACCTTGGTGATGAATCATAGTAGAAAGGTTGTCTCTTTAGAGTTGGCTTCCATTATATGAAAGGAGCTGAAATAAAATCAGTCTGAACAAACTGCCAAGTGCTGTGCATGTACAAACACATTTTGTACATTTACTGTGTTTTTTCTATTTCCCATAGCCATGTAAAAACCCCAGAGAAACTGGAGCAGACACTAACTGGGACCACGGAGGGGAAACCATGACATAAATTATATGTAAAATGCTGTCAAACTCAGAGAGAAAACAAACAAAAATAGAGAGAGAAAAACATAGAGGGTTCAGGCCCTTTAGCCTCTCTTCATAGGGCCTGCCCTGCTGCCCCTTGACCATGTGAGTGGATCAACTCTGGACCCTCTCAATGCTAGCCACATCCCTCTCGAAGTGTGGGACCCAGAACTGGACGCAGTACTCCAGCTGCAGCCTGACCATCACCACATATAGGGAAAGGATCACCTCCCTACACCTGCTTGTGATGCATCTGTAGATGCACGACAAGGTGCCTTATTGACCGCTTCCTCGCACTGGTGGCTCATGTCCATCCTGGAGTCAACAATGACTCCAAGATCCCTTTCTGCCACTGCTTTGACAAGAAGGGTGTTCCCCAGCCTATAGGTGTGTTGCTGGTTCCTTCTCCCTAGATGCAGCACCTTGCACTTGTCTGCATTGAATTCCATCCTATTCTCATCCGCCCACCTCTGTAATCTGTCTAGATCTAGTTGGATTCTGTCCCTCCCCTCCAGCGTGCCCACCTTGTCCCACAATTGTAAGAGAGAAGGTTCAGGCTGGACATCAGGAGACAACATTACTTTACAGGTAGCGCTGCCAGGCACTGGAATGGGCTCCCAAGGGAGGTGGTGCTCTCTCCTACCTTGGGGTCTTCAAGAGGAGGCTGGACAGATATTTGGCTGGGGTGATATGACCCTGGCATCCATTCCTGCCCAGGGCAGGGGGTCAGACCTGATGATCTGTTTAGGCCCCTTCCAACCCTAAGCACTATGATACTATGATACCATGAAATATATTTTTTCCAAATCTTCCCATATGCAGCAGTTTCAGTTGCACCTTGTAACAATGGTGAGTAACAAATAAAAGTATGTCTCATGCTACCAAAGGTAGGATGGCAACTTGTATAGACACCCATGCTTTTCACACAGGCTGAAAACCTGCCTGGTATCCTGCCTAAATCTTAGAGTAGCTGGGCCACACTGACTTCTATGCTGCCGTGGCTGCACTACTACCAACATCCAAGCTAGTTCAGGAACATAACCAAAAGCTGAAGACTGCTCTGACACCTGTGACTGCAGTGGGGACACTTACCTAAATGTTCACGCAGAAGTGTGATGGTGTCACTTTAGCTTTTTAACAGGTGTTTGCAGCACTTACTGTAGTTTCATTTTCTGCCCTTCCTGATAAACAGGGTCACCCTTCATCACCCAGGAAAGTCATGTTGCTCCCCTGAAATCTCAGACCTCATGATAAGTTGTTGAATTATTTGTTGGCTGTTAGTGAGTTCATCTGATTAACATCTTTGACACTTTGATGGCTTCAGATAAGATTATGCATCATTACAAGGAAACGATGAATTCAAAAGAGTATCCTCCTGTACCTGTTTAGCTGAACAGTCATCTAAGGAAAACACACTTCAGCAATCTTTCTGGGCCTGCAACCTTTAACATTCCAGTAACTGTGGGAGGGACTGTAAAAACCACATGCAACAGGGCCAGTCCTTGAAGATGGGACTATCTTATCGGTTCAGAGTGGAGCTGGACAAATTCCATCTGGGTAATTATATTTGCGAATGGCCCCTGAAATTCCAGAGGGACAGGGTATTCTTCACCTTTTGTCCTCTCTCGTGTTGTGTTGTCTACTAATTTGTGGCCACTTTGCACCTCTGAGGCAACCACATTTCACTAATGGGTCATCTACCCAATCACCTTTATGCTATATGTATATAAACTTTGCAAAGAGATATGGGATTTTCTTTGTTGCTGTGTTCTCTTGGCAGCCTACTGGGGTCAACTGACTAGTAGCTCAAGTGTGAGTATAGTTAACCAATTAGCAAAATCCTTACTGAATACTCTGAGCTACTGACTTCAGAGGCATGGTGTTTGACTTACCACAGCATGTTGACCCTCTTCTTCACTGTACAGTAGCAAAGAGTCAGCCCCAGCCCCTTCATTGGTTTAGCTATTACTTGTCTATAACGCACATCACCACAGTGTCTAGGCACCGCTCTGACCAATGCAGTGAGGGTGAAAGTGGCCCCTGTGTCCCCTCAGAACCTATTCTGTGTCCACGATGCGGCTGTCCTCCCCCAGCAGGAACTCTGCTAGCCTGTCTCAGCAGAAGGTTGTCCTTTACCTGCTCACACACTTGCTCAGCCAAATATTCACTTAAGCCACTTCCCAAGCTAAGCCCCACTACAGGAGAGAAATAATTGTTAACCATTTTCTGCTCTATGCTGTGCTGTTAAAGATCTATGCATTTTCATATATATTTTTCTGCACGCTTAGGCCTCGTCCTTTATACATGCCATCTCTTCCATGCCGTGGGAAATACTGACTTAGATTGAAGTTCTCAGCTTCACTTAGGCCCTATTTTGAGGGTTAAAATGGGGCTAAAATTGGGGCTGCAGAAAATGCAGCCCATATACACTGGGGCAGATTTAATTTCTGTGGCTTGTCAACATCATCATCTAATTGTATCTGTATCATTTAAGCAAATAAGGATCTCATCACACACCAGGGCTCTACTGTACTAGGGTTTGGACAAGAAAATATAAAAATATGAAGGTAAAAATACAGGGTGCCAGGACACATTTCTATTCCCAAGTGTCAGGTTGTTGCTTCCACTCCCCTGGTTTATTTTCCATCTGGAGCATAAACAGGAAAACCAACCTGGCATGATTCAAATGGCTAATTTGGGAGCACAGAGACAGGATTCTTTCTGCTCACATGTCCCTGCGGCTACTTCCTGCTTTCTCTGCTGGACCTGTGGGCAGCAATGAGGGAAAGGTGACAAGCTGAAAAGATAAATGAGAGAATGACAATTGCCTTCGTTCTCCCCCGGCCCACTGTATTCTGTTAGCTACTTCCAGGGACAAGAGAGAGATCAGAAATGTGAATCTTCCATAAAAAGCAACATCGGAGCTCTTCAGATGGCCTGTCGGAGGGTATCAGTGGTCCCTGGGCCTTCTTTTGACAGTGGGAAGTCTTTCTGAATGCCTCACTATTTTACTC
Organism: Alligator sinensis; assembly: GCF_000455745.1. Classification (NCBI taxonomy): domain Eukaryota; kingdom Metazoa; phylum Chordata; order Crocodylia; family Alligatoridae; genus Alligator; species Alligator sinensis. Next base: position 1,199,412 of record NW_005841888.1, read on the forward strand.
CTACTTGAAACAGAGTCCAGTCAAATCTTTTCAAGTGTATTTTTGTCTCAGTTTGTTTGTGGCAGAGTTGACTCACACAGCTGCTGGGCATGGGCTGGCTTTCCAAACATGTTCAAAGAGCCCTTTAGGGGAATTAAACAGTCCTTGCTCTCAGTTAGGCCCCAAAATGAAACCTCCCAGACCTTGCACCAATTCACACCAAGGGCTGAATTAATCCTTTGGATCAAACTTCAATTCATTTACCCTGATGCAAAGCAAGAGAGACTCCTCTGAAGTCCACAAGGTTCCTTCAAATTCAGGTAAGTATCATTGAGAGTTGGAATATTGTTAGTCTGACGGGAATCTCTTACGGGCCACCTGCCTGTATTTATTTAAAGTTTGCAGGCAAAAAGCTTCTTGCGTCTTGAGGGATTTTGTTTTCTGCTGCCCTAAGACTCTTGCACTTGGTGCAGTCTGGAATCATAAAGTATTATTTTCTAGGAAAGCAACTCTGGGGTAGCTGAGGACATTTATATTTTCCACTGATCTCACAGGTGCAATTAGTTAAAGGAAGAGGCCTGTGTGAGGTGAGTCTGAGATCTCTATATATAAACATTCTTCTAATTTACTCCGCATGTGCTGGGCATCAGTACAACTCCTCTCCTAGATTTAGATGCAGAGGCATTGAACAACCTGGTACTCTTTCTCCAGCCCCCTTGCACATCATGTTTCAGCCTGCTTCTGATTTCAGTGCCACTAATGTCCATTAGGAGAATTCTCCTGAAGAATGTCAAAAGGCTTTAAATGTAATCTCTTCTTATTAGGGTTATATTTTTTGCTCCTCACCTTGGTACCTGAGTCCATGAAGTGGAAGGTCACATCAGCAGAGGTGGTGCAGTCATCATTCATGGAGGTGTTCAAGAAGAGCCTGGACAGGCACCTTGTCGACCTTATCTGAGCCCAATAAGTTCCTGCCCATGGCAGGGGACTGGGCTTGATGACCTTACAGGTCCCTTCCAGTTCTACAAGTCTGCGATTCCATCAAAGGCACAGCATTATAACGAGGCAGCAAACCAAGGTTGGTTAAACCCAGCCTCTTCTTTCGCTGATTTACAGATCTTCAGCATGTTTCTTATGCCTAGCTGTGCTCCCATACACAATGGTATGTGAGTATGAGGGTGGTGAACTGAGCCAAAGCGAGGAAGGCAAGATTCTTAGGTCATGTAACTTGGAGGCTGTACTGACGATACAGGGCTACAGGCTTTGCCCAACAGGTCTGATTTACTTCACCTTCTGAATCTCTTCTGAATTTGACACACTTTGTTCTTATGTTCATATACCACTTATTTGCCACACTAAAAATGCAAATCCTTTTGGATGTATGTAGGGATCTACTCAGTTTGTGATTTTGCAGCTTTCATGGAAACCGCAAAAACTGGTGTTCCCCGTGATTTTGCACAGAATCGCCAGGAAAAAAAAAATCTTACTAAAAATAAAATGCTGGCTCTGGGAGCCAGCAATGCCTGGAGCCCAGCCTCGCAGCCTGCTGGGGGGAAGCTCTACCAGCACAAAGGGACCAGCCAAGGTGGCGGCTGCCCCCTGCTCCCCTGCCACTGACTGGCCAAGGGGGCTGCCTTTTGTGCAGCAGCAAGGGGCAGGGCTAAATGAAAGGCAGCCCTCTCTGCCAATCAGCAGTGAGGAGTAGGGCCACCAGGGCCCCTTGACAAATCGGGGGGGGGGGGGGGGGGGGGCTATTGTGAAAATGGCACTGGGCACCATGAGTAGCCTGCAATTTTTACTTTGCCTTTGCACCCTTTAAGTAGATCCCTAGATATATGTCCTGCAGAAGCCCTACAGCCAGGTTTAGTAGTAGCATCCCATCACAGCCCTAGCAAGCACTGCTCCTGATGGACACTAACCAGACCTCACCCACTGGTGAGGAGCGTCTGGGCCTCACATACTGGGCCATTTTCTGGGCACAAGCACTCTGATTGTTACCTCTTCACAAAATGGGACCATGTGCACCAGTTACCTTGGACCTCCCGACAGCAGTACTGATGCCTCAGGTTGCCATCTTGGTTTGCTGCGTCGTTATAGTGCTAATGCTGCACCTCGGATGTAACCTTCCATTTTATGGGCTCAGGTTCCCCTTTCCCAGAAGTCCACCTACTGTCATGTCTTTAGGGGTGCAAGACAGTCGAAACAAGCAGACACAGGCTTTGTTTGCAAAGGTTTCCAAACCCAGCCTCCCTTTCTTTTAGCTAGTCCAAGAAGATCTTGATAAAATAATAAAATATCAGGATGAATTTTCCTGCCTCATTTTCCTCATCACTCTTGAATCACTCTTTGCGCTTAGGTCAGTCTTTGAAGGAGTCCAGGATCCAGCCTCCTTGTCCTCTGAATCGTGGAGTCTCTCTCTGTCTCTCCTGTGCAGCCAGCTGGTCTCCCAGTTAGAGACCCCTCTACTGTGAAAGCATAGCCCCTCTGTTCCTTTTACCTGGCCACAGCTTCCTTTGTCTTATGACTCCTTCTAACTTGCCCATGAGTTTGCCAGGGTCTGTTGTTTCTAGGACCCAGCACTAGCACCTGATCTCATTATTTCTCCTCCTGTTTGGAACTTTTCACACACAAATCCCAGCCCTTGCAAAGAGGTTGGGGAAATTGTCTTAAGAAGCTTCTGTTCAAATGGGGGTACCTTATGTGGAAGAGCTTGCTATTGTTCCTGCTCTGGGAGATACTTTACCCAAGTTCCTGACAGCTGGTTTCCCCAGTTGTCACATGTCCTTTTCAGACATTTTAAGGAACAAACCATTCATATTTGAGAATCAAAAGCTAGGAATAGGAAACAAAAATAAAGAGAAGTGAAATAATACTGCCAGGCCAGAATGTGACTGTACAAAAGACTTCATACCAACCAGAATCCAGGATTTTCTCTTGATTTGCTAAATATGAAGCTAAGAAAGATGTATACCACATTATTACTCCTACATGTCCCTTACCTGCTAGGTCATATCACTAGATCAGCAGCTAAACAACAGTTACAGAATCAACCCAGAACCTTTCCTGCCACTCACCTCCACCCTATATTACAGACTAAATATGAAATGATGCAAGGAACATCTGGGAGAAAAAACCCAAATGCTGTTTTTCAATATGTATAGCTGATCGCCCATTGCTTGCGTGTTCATCATCAGTAGCAATGGGGATCTCAAGGACTCTAGGTCTGATTGCTTTAACTGAATGATCATTCTTAAAGCAAAGCACTTCCAGATGCATCGCCTCCTGGTTGATATTATCTGGTAACCAAGAGACAATACGTATTTACTTTGAAATGAGAGATGGCATTAAAAATAATCCACATCAATTGTAAAAAGGCAGCCAACTAAAAAGGAAGCTGTTTTCTGCCAAACTCCAGTTGCAGTTACTGAAAGACGTAACTGGTCTCTGGCAAACACAGCAAGAAAGCTGACTGTAAAATCAGTGAACGCAGCAAAAGAGTCTTGGTGGGAACATCATGTGTTTAGTCATAGTCACAAGGCAAAAGCAGCCAGAGGAAGGATTTTCTTAAACTCCCTTAATTACCAAAAGGAAAGTAGATTGATCCACGTTAGATCCTTCACAGAGGTGAGTTTTTCCCCTACAAGTATTAGGATTACTTCCTCCCACCCAAGCACTGATTTATAGCTGGGATCTTCAGTAATACTCAATAAACCCTTATGTAGAGTTTAGATTATGGCTTGTACAGGATGATTTGGATATAGATGACCCTGCCTCAGACAGGGGGTTGGACTAGATGACCTTTCTAAAGCAGAATCTCTCTACTGGAATTCCCTGGAAATCTGCTGGAAAAATGCATCCATGTCATTGGCACAATATGGAGAAACACTTTACATAACAGTGCAACTAGGGGTGGACGAATGGGGCACCATCCCCAGGTGCTGACCTCCTTGGGGGGTGGGAAGTGGCACAAAAAGGGCAGCTGCTACTGCCAGTAGCCTGGCTGCTGCTGCTATCTCAGCTGGCAGCACTGCCCAGGACACAAAAATTAGTATACCCTAATTCCACACAAATGTATTTGTTGTGATGGATACCATAGGCCAATGTGGAAGTTAATTTAATTGCCGCTTGCCTGTCAGTAATCAGGGGTAGGACCCAGTTCTGTAATCTCAGCCTGGCATTAATGGCAGGGAGTCCATCCAAGTGAGGGCAGGCAGGAGTGGGGGAAGGGGTGCAGGACCCAACCCTAAAGATGAAAGAAAAATGAGTAAGCCTGGTCCTTCTGCCCTGCTGCACCCTTCAAGGGCCATTCCCTCTGGGCCACCCTGCTTACTGCAAAAACGGGCCTATTTTAAAGGATTTCCCATTGAGAGTGCTATAAAGCTTATTTTCAAGGCAGCCACTTCTAATACAGGCAGAGGAAAGGAGATAAACTTAAATCAAAGTACCGACTGCAAGGCTCACAGTGGACTAGCTGGTATTTGCCCACTGCAGGTCATCCTTAATAGCTGTAACGCTAACCCTGGAAAGTGGGATTTCCAAGGCACAGCAGCAGGTAGAAGGCTGCATATTGGAATCACTCTCTGAGGCTCTTATTCCCAGGCATTGTGTGTGTCTGCATGAATCAACAGCCTTTTCCTCGAGTCATTAATCATTGCTAAATCAATAAGACCCACATCATTTTTTCATGAACCAATCCATTAGTCTGACCTTGTGTCTATAGGAAAAAAGCAGTTCAGGCCTATCAGATCAAAGCAGTCTGCTCTAAATTTTCCATAGCTTTATAGGCCAAATGGGGCGACACTGATTTACAGCGGCTGAGATCATACAGATGTTGTTCTTTTCTAATAGTGTGAAAAGTTACAACTTGTTGATTGATGCTTATAGATTATATCATGCAGGAGGCTGCTATTTTAAAGGAACACTTTTTTCTAATAGCATTGATTTATCCAAGGCAGGCATGCAGACTGCAATCCAAGCTGAACAGATACATTTATTTCCTGGGGCATCAATACAAATCCAGATTTAGAGCTTCCATAGCTGCATCTCTCAGCAACGCTTGAGAGCTTTGCCTTTCCCTTCAGGGAGGCCTCCCTTTGCTCTGAAGGGCCCCAGCTCCCACTGTCAGTGCAGGCTTTTTTTTTTTTGTGGAACTAATCAATAAGGACCCTGGTACTTAGGTCTTGCACAGCACTTTTCTTCTATGGATCACAACGTGCTTTACACAGGAGGACAACATCCTGACATCCACTTTAAAGGTGGAAAAACTGAGGGTCAGAGAGAGACAATGACTCACCCAAGATTATCCAGCAGGACAGTGGCAGAGCCAGTCATCAGACTCCTATTTCACTGCACGCTTCACTCGACTGCAGTGCACGGCAGAACTGCATTATATGACTAAATCAAACTTGACAGTAAAGGGCTCTGTATACAGAGAACTATGGCTTTTACTGCTGAGCATATTAACATTCCCTTAGCACCTTGCATCCAAAGAAGTGCTAGGCCTTTGCATATAGGGTGCTTGTACATGGGACGATGTCAGGATGTACACGTGATGAAAATTTCCTATTGTGTGGCTTAGTGGCATCACATGTACTTGAGTTTTGTGTGTTTTAAATGAGTTTGCATCGTTCCAAACTAAACTACGTCCCAATGTAGTTTACTTTGCAACAATACAATTTGGAATGATGCAGCCATTAGTTAGCTTGTCCCCTGGGACCCCCTGGGAATGGGTTGGCATGCCCCTGGGCCAGTGCAGGAAGGTAGCAGGAGGGCGGCTGGGTTTAGTGGCAGGAGAGAGAGTGCATGGGATGCTGAAAGCCTGGGTGGGCTGCTAGCTGTCTTGGTGCTAGCAGACCAGCTCAGAGGTGCCCGATCCAATGTTTCCCCAAGCCTGCCCAGGCTTCCAGCACCCTGTGCACCATTCCCGCTGCCTTTTCCAGCCACCAGCACACCCAGTTTGCCCCTGGGGCAGTGCAGAGAAGCAACAGGAGGGTGGCTGGGTGTGCTGCCGGCCGGAGAAGGTTGGTAGGGTTAGTGCACGGAGTGTTGGAAACCCAGGCAGGCTCAGGGAAGCGCTCTATCAGGCACTTCCAAGCTGGGGCAGCACCTGGCCAGCTAGCAGTATGCCTGGGCTTCCAGCACCCCATGCACCATCCCCGCCTCCAGCAAACCCAGCCTCCCTCCTGCCACCTTCCTGCGCTGCCCCAGGGGTAGGCCAGCCCGTTCTCTGGTGGCCCCAGGTGTCTTGCTGACTGCAGGAGCAGGCTGAAGACAGAAGCAGCGAGGGGCCCAATCCTTTTTTTCTTTTTCAACAGAGTCTACTGGCCTCTCCCACGGCCAAGGAAGTGAGCTGGAAAATTAATGGCACAGATTAATGGCTGGCTGCAGGAGAGGTGGGCAGGTTCCACTAGAAAAAAAGAGATCAGGCCCCTTGCCGCTTCTGCCTTCAGCAGGCTCCTGCGGCCAGCAGAACAATCATATATATATATATATATATATGTCTGTTCTGTTATGATTGTAAAACAAGGGAAACCTGTATTAGGGTCTATTTTCCAGCTGTTGCATGAGTGAAAATCTGCAGTATTGCTGCTAAAGGTCACCAAGTTACATCTATTTAAAACTGGTGTCAGTGAGGCAGAGTCAGACTTCCTGGGTAACACGTTGTACACAACTGTGAACTCTTTGCTCTCTGACTCTGGGTGCCTGTACACAAGAGGGGGTTTAGTCCTTTGGATTGCATTCTATGCCCCCTAAATTGAAATGGTGAGTTTTTAACTGAAACTCACCATTTCAATTTCCATCACTATAAATATATATATATATATATATATATATAGTGAGTCTTGGGACTCAGCCTCACAAGGTGCAGAGAGACTCTTAAGAAGTATTGTGCATCCTCAGTGCCCAGAGATTTCAGGGGGAGTTGAGATGGCTCAGTAGTGTCTTCCCAACAGCTTCTGCAGGCCTTGCCAGTACTCTCACAGGCCTGCATAGTATTCCCCTGGAACAAATGCCTTCTTCCCAGGACTCTGCCAGTTCTGCAGGCAAACTAGGTCATTATTATGGAGCCAGAAGAACTGAATTTTCTCCTTGCATATACTTTTGCGTGCCCGATGGGATTTCAGGACAAATGCAGGCTGAGACATCCCCGATGCCCTTATGCATACTCCTTATCTCATCATCATGTAGATAATGGTTGCAGTTCCTAAAGCAGCAAACCAGATCATCAGCTCCAATGGAAAACCAAATGCACAAATTACCTCTGACCCCCACACAGGCATTTTGGTTTGGTTCCAGGAAGAAACCGGCTCAGAGCAATATTTGAATATTTTGCATTAGGCTACATTTGCTCTTAGCTTTGCGTCCTCATAGTAGCTGCCCTCATTGCTTACCAGCAGGCTGCCCTATTTATTTCCAACCATCTCTATTTATTTCAGAGTTAATATACCGAGACTCCTCAGGGCAGAGCTGTAGATCGATTGTAATTACAATTGATTATTTTTGCAGCCCTGTGACACTGAATGCTTTCTGGGTGTCTATTTGGTTAGTAACTGGCACTGTCTTCGAGAATTGTGAAACTCATTTTTAACTGATCAGAAGCCCCTTGAGAAACACGGATTGGTCAAACAGACTTGGAAAAACATTAGCACCTCACAACACTGGGGTACTGTGAGGCAGGCGTGGTGTTTTCTACATGTGTCATTATTGACTTAACCCCTGACTGGACTGTCAGATTTTCTACACCGGCTTGTGCTGGCTGACTTTCAGGACTGCTTTTTGGGGGAGTTAGTTGTGTCAGTGGGGAGGCACACTTTTCGTTCATGCTAAAGGTAAACTCACATGACAGTTAAGTAATATGAGATCTGGGCCCAGAACAACATTTTGTTTTCAAATGTAACCAGTCAAAATCACAGGTTGAATTTTATCTATTGCTTTATATATTTAAAAATTGATTTATAAACTGGAAAGGTGGTGTCATGGTAAGTGTGCTTTACTATCCTTTTCATGTCTCATTATCCTTGAGCCCAAAGATCAAATTCTGCTCTGTTACCTGGATGCATTTTCCAGCCATGTATTCAGCTGAAGTCCTAACTCAGCCTGAAACACCTCCAACATTTACTATCAGCAAGCATTTTCATACCAGCTATGGCAGCTTGTATATCTCTAGAAGCGTGGACCGTAGCAGTGAGCAAGCCTGCAGGACAGTGCACTCTCTCTTGCCATTCCCACAGTGAGCACCCCAGCCCAGCCTGCCTTGTGAGACAAGTTTTTCACAGACTGAGGCAGGGTGGACATGGGTCAATATATGCACAAGAGACTTTGAAGGAACATCTAGGGTGATTCAGTGGCTGGCACCTTTTTGTTTGATCCAGTACCATAGCCTTATCAGGCATGGGAGTAAAGGAAGTAACATTCTTCAAATGACATAAAACTACGGCCTAGACAACTGAAGGTCATCCAAGAGCCCAGAACTTTTTTTTAATTTTAATATGAGGAGGGCTCTTTCACTCTGTGGTTTGGCCAATTACCCTCCACATTCATGCCTTTCTGCATACTTCAGTGCCCTAAAGAATGCAGAATGGACTGCCCGGCACTGGCGAGCTCCAAACCTGGAGTTAAAGAGCAATCAAGTTAATGTTCCAGTCTAGACAAGAGCACGGGACTGGCTCTGTGCTTCTGCTCATTGGATCCCCACTGCGCTAGCTGCTGCTCTGTGGACGGAGTTGGCCCTTCCTCTTCCACGCTCTGTGGGAAGCTGCATTCCTGGAAACATCTGGATCCAGGGTCTGGCCCTTTGGTCTGACGGCACTGCCAACTCCCATCGGAAAGCTGTCAAAGCAGCAAAAAGCACCATGATTGCTTATGTCTTTTTATATTAGACATCCAGTCATCTTCTAAGTGCTCAGACTTAGAGTTAGCCAGTTTTCACACTGCAGATGTAGTCCTGGCTTTAAGAGCAGTCGTGCACGCCAGCTCCGGGCTGGCAGGAGGAGCCAATATACCACAGAGCGTGCCTCTGCCCTCTCACCTCCCACCCATCACCGCTCCACACAGAGGTGTTGTTTGCAACGCGCTTGCTGACATTTACCCAAAGCTGGTCTGTGCTCTCCCCTCCTCTGCAAGAGCCATTCAGCCGGGTAACTTCTGGGCACCCCTCACCTGTTTCTAATCTTGAGGCGAGTGCACATTTTACTGGAAAGCGTTACAACAGGCTTTTTCTTTGAACCCAGAAATAGATGTGGTGATGGTTGTGGTGAGACCTGTCACAGCACATTGTATAGATGGTTTCCTTCCCTACAGTTAAATTCTGAGAAAAATCCACACACGTTCAGAGAAACAGTTGATCTCTTCCATTCTACCTTCTCTAGCTCTGGGTGACCAGAAATGGAGCAAAAAGAGCTCATTTTAACATGAACTTGACATGGGGTAGTGGGGAAGAAGTCTCTGGAGGTCCCTCAAGCAGAAATGCACTATAATGCCTCACACTTTCTTGGTTGCTTAACAAGTTACCCACTGTTATCAGTGCTGTTCTTTACTTAATCGACCGACCTCACACTGGCTCTTCTACTGAGTTATAAGAGGTCCTGTAATTTATGCTCCTGATGGAAGTTATTTCTTTCCAAAGAAATTAAGAGCTAAATTTGCATCTCATCGCTCTCTCGACCTGGCCTCTGTTTTTTTGATTGCCTATTTTTCACACATTAGCACAGCACAAAACTGAGTGCAGCAAGTGTCTTGTCTGGGTTTTTTCTAAACCTAGAGGCCTGCCTGGAGGAGGCAGGGCTGTGATGGGATCAAGATGGTGGCATGTAGAGAGTGAGCAATGTGTTTTGCTCTCTTGATTGTCAGAGTGTTATGTGCTGCAAGCTGTTGGGACTCTCTGGTTTATGCTTTCCAGAAGTGACCTCAGGGTTATTGGGACCCTGGCGAGATTGTTGAGGTCACTGGGGGCAACTGATGCCCCTCCGAAAACCATTGCTGCCACTGTTTGCCTACTGGTCACTGGGGCATTCCCTTCAGCATCCACAGTAGCATTACCCACAAGAGCCCATCTACTCATTGTCCTAGTGGCGAGAGTGCTAATGCTGACTGATAACTAACATTTTAACTATCACCTCCAATCCTGTAGATCTATACTCAGAACTACAGAGACATGCATTAGCCACCGACAGTCTGAACAGTCTTTGCTATCTTGTCCACCATTGCTATCGTGTGACGCGGGGGGATTTTTAGTTAAAAAGTAAAGCAGGCACCTAGCTTCCCTGCACAGTTTGAAGATGAAAAGCTCCATTGGGACCCTAGAGAGAAGGATCCCATATCACTTTGAGGATGGTACATCTTGTAAGTAAGTTTAGGGTAGTGTGGGGGGACTTTGTAATTTAAAAGGAAATCCTATACATGACAAGCTAGTGTCTAAACGCCCTCATAACAGCACACTCCATTGAGCATTGGGAAGAATCAGGGTAGACCTGAGGGTTGCTTGCAGCCAGTTCCTCTGTACTGGAGGGTGAGAAGACTGCAGGACCAGAGGGCTGAGGGCAGCTATTGCCTCGGGGTGGAATATACAGCTTCCACAAATGCTGCCTCAAATGTGCCCTCCTGCAAGCAATGTCCACTCCAAAGTCAAAGAACGATGGCAGCTGTGTCCACTGAGTCTATGTAGCAATTATGCAAAGCTGCAATAAGACATGCGGTAGGAGCGCCACTGGTGTGCAGAGGGGCAGCGCTAAAAGACAGGCCTTTCTCCCAGCTTCCCTTTGCTCCACTTGCCTGCTGTCTTTCCACCCCAGAAGGCAGTCCTTTCATAGCAGCTGATAAAGTGAGCTACTGCTTATGGAAGTTTACGCATCTTTGATTTAGTTAGTCTATAAGGTGTCAATCTGCCTCACCTCCTGCCTTTCCGCTCCTACTCACTGATCTCCTGACCCTTCCCCTTTCTATGGTCTACACTGCAGGTGTTGTAGCCACTAGGTGGCAGACATACCTCTAGCCTGGTGGTTTTTAACTTTCCTACAGCCAAAGCACCCCTCAGAAAATGCCAGCTTTGACTCATTTCTTCAACTACAGAAAAATAATAGAATGATTCTTCTGTGGCGAAGAACTCAGAAAGATGACAACAGGTCACAATGATTTTGACCCCGTGATTCCAGTTTGAAATCTGAGTTTCAATCGTTTGAAGTGTTTGCACACCTAACAGTGCTAATGGTGTATGACACCCTGCAAAGGAAGCCCCAGCACCTCAGGGTGTTTCATCATTAGCAGAGCCTGACTGGCTTTCTCCTGGGTTAGGTGTTTGAGGTTTTCAGTATGATTCACTTCCACATTGTTCCCCAACATAACTTCCCATGCAGCTCTATTGACTTCAGTGGCTCTAGTAACTTTGCTGGATTCAACAATGTTCCTCCCTGTGGAACTGGGCCACTGTCATTTTCTAAATGTCTAATGAGAATACCATAAATAAAACCCCGCTGAAAGTTGTGTCCAGTGTGTGCAAAGGGACTGGTCTCTTGCAGCCCAAAGACAGAGGCAGATATTACTTGAATTTTCCCTTGCTGAACTAATATTTGCTTGCCTTTATTTGCTAATGGGGTTTTCACTCTCTCACCTTACCTGTCCCATGGCCCTGACTCTGATCTCACCAGGACTAGAGGAGACTGAGGCCCCATATCTGAGCTCCAACCACGCTGCTTCCTACTTCTTGCCTGCAGCCAATCTCCAGGTGGGTGATTTGAGCAGTATGAATATGGATTTCCACTTGCACACTTTGGCCAGGGTCACAACAGAACAAGGAGGCCTTGAAGACCAGTTGTGACCTTCCACAAAGCACCATTTAGAGGTTAGATTATTAATGAATGAAAAGGGTGGAAAATGCTGCTCCGGCTTCATGTTCCTGGGTATACAGCTGTAGAGGAAACCTAGGGCTTTATACATTCTATAAATAAAAGACCTCAGCAGGTGCAGCCCCAAAGTGGTGTCCTGGGAATTTAGTCTGCAGCTCCCATGAACACGAGTGCTGTAGGCTCATTGCAGAAAGAGCAGCATTAGCCTCTCTGGCAAAAATCACTTCACACT
>NW_005841888.1:1211472-1226941 GCF_000455745.1 Alligator sinensis
AGAAGAAGAAGAATAAAACAAATGATAACAACAACAATAATAATAAAAAACTCATCACTTTTCAAAGTTTAGTTCAAAGGAAAAGTGGTTTCACTGAAGCTGGAGGCAAGAAAACTTGTAAAAAAAAATACTCTGCATGAATATGCTTCTTTAGTCAGATATTGGTATTTTTTACTGCCCAGGGTAAGAGGTCTTTACTCAGCCCAACAATAAGACAGACTATGCTTTCTTCTGGACAGATGTCTAGTTGGTATGGGTAGTTCAAGAGCTTCCATGCATTTTGTGCAGGGAGGGGTGGGGTAGCAACCTTTGTATGCTTTGAAAGCAAAGTCATTGCTAATGCCCCTTTTGGGACCTCCTGTTCCAAAATGGGTAGGTAGGAATGGCCACTCTATCTCTGCAGTACAGGTACAGAAGTGGGGGACTGTCCTGCCACCTGGCACTGTTTGAGAGAGGCAGAATTTATGTGGTGTGGCGTGCATCATTATTACTTTCACTACAGAGGCATGTAGTGACAGAACAATCTATCCCTCCCTGGGCAGAGCAAGGCTGTATGATAGTAAGCATTTTGGAACGTACATTCATGACCTACTGCATTTTCTAGCCATATGTAATTGCTTCCTAAGTCTGAACAGGCATATTTATTGCTGATTTTGTTTTGTGGGTCCCAGAAGAATCCCAGTGTACGTGTACAGTAGGTTTGCTATATGTACACAAACCACAGATAATAACCTCCTTATTCAAATTTAGCACAGTCAATTGTACAGGCCCTTCTGACTCATAAACAAATACATTACTGCATCACTTCGACTTGTCTTCTGTCAGCAAGAAATTACCTCCAGCCTTTTACTGCATGAAGAACTGGCTTGGAGGTGTTTCCATGTGCATGGTGCATCAGACCATGAGGTGTCAGTCATTACCTGAATGATGAGCTGAATATTAATGATGTTCAAACTAACATGATGGATTTTTCCGAAAATGCTGACTCAGAGCAGCTGGATAGAAAGGATCAAATCTGAAAAATCCATTTTGGATCAAAAATTCCCCAGAATTATGGGGGAATTTTATTTGAGAGGGATTCTGTTTTACTGGTGCAGCTGTGCCCACAGCTTATTAAACTCTGAGATTAGTATGTATAGCAACTACTCCCACAGGCCTAGTTCATGCAGTCAGGACATTATCATTAGCCTCCTCCTCCTCAAAACTGCTACAACACTAACATTTACAATAAATATTAAATTTTTAATTTACAAAGGAAAGACATTACAGAGCTAGCTCCATGCAGCTGGGCAGAAGCACGAGAAGCCTGCCTCTCTCATGAGAGTGCCTGTGTTGATACCCCTTGTACTTCGCATCCTTCCTCTCCCACAACCCTGCCAGCCTCGTCTCACAGGGCTTCTGTTTCTCGGTTTATAATAGCTTGCTGCAGTGGAAGATGCCATCAAAGAATACCCACATTTCTGCCCGCTTAGAGAGGAATTGTGCAGCAGGAGCTCAGGGACAAAAAAATAGGAGAAAGGGCATGACCTGCATTCTTCTACTACATCACCTCCAAACTGCCCATTTACTTCCATGCTAAGCCTAAGATGTTTTAAACCAGGATGGCCAACCTCTGGTGTATTAGCCATTAGTGGCATGATCAGTCTGTTTGTGTGGCATGCAGCATATTGGGTTGGGGGACAGCAAAGTGGCAGATAGGACGGGGAGCAGAAAGCAGCACAGCAGATCAGGCAGGGGAGGGGATTGGAGTGGCACTCAGGAAGGGGTTAGGGCTGATTTATGGCATACCTACCAAAAATGTTGCCCCCTGTACTGTTTTAAAACATTTCTTCTTCACCTGCTCAAGGTGTTCTGTAGAGAAATGGGATAGTATTCCTTTAAATAGGTTGTGGATCCTGTAGCAGTACTCAGTATCATCTTGTTTTCTTGGCTTAGTTTAGGCAGTGTTGCACTGTGATCCTACCTTGAGCAGGGGACTGGACTAGATGACCTTGCGAGGTATCTTCCAGCTCTGCTTTCCTATGATCCTATGACCTATATGTTTCACAAGCAGCCAGAAACCAGCCAAAGCAACAGCTTGGTTAAGCAGACAGACTTTGCATGTTGTGCACACTTAGCAAGCAGTTATTCTGACTCGTTGGGTTCATATATTTCTTACATATTATGCTTTTTGTTTAAAAAGCAGAAAGAGCCCCATTTCCCTTTAGTTTTAGGTATGTTTCTTCACTTCAGAGCAAAGGGAGAGGGTAGCATCTTTGCTGCTGACAGACCTCTGAACCAGAGCTATTTGCATGGGCTGGATCCTGCTGCACTGGTGCCATACTGCCAAGCTTGCAGAGGCCAGCGTACCCCAGAGGAGAGCTGGTGGTGTCTGCCCTGCTGTTTCCCATTCCAGGTCTCTGCCTTTGTGTTTGTCTCTGGAAGATTAATGAGGCAGGGTTTGGAGCCATGTCTGCTCCAAGCTGCGCTATCTCCCTTTTCCTGTTTGGCCAGTAGCTGTGGTTTCCTATGCTGGCTGCTCCTTACGCTGGACCAGAAGAGCCCCGAGTCCAGAACTCCCTTCTGGGGAAGTGGGAGGAGAACGAAGGCAGTTAGGTTCAGTTTCCGCTGGTGCCCCAAACTCTCTAGTCATCCTCTGCATTTCAGCCCACATTTCTCCAGGTGTCTCAGCTTTTAATGTATGTATAGCTTTCAAATACAGGGACCCATTGCCCATTACCTGTAGTGCTAAACTTGTAGTGCAGCAAGAGAGACCAGTGAAGAAATTACAGGGAAACTAACTAAAAGAGACTAGTGATATTTTTTCTGCTTTTCCCCTTTTCTTTTGCCTTTTAAAACTCCAGATGAGAAAAACAAATATTGGAAGAGTATCCTTTGCATCTCATGATCAGATCACAAGCTCACATGTGACTCTAGGATGAAAAACAAGTCTTTCCAGCAGATGTCAACTATAACTAGCAAACTGCTTGCTGTACCTTGACGTTTGCTGCCAAAGTCAATTCCTTATGCATCTTTGAGGTAAGGAAACCTTGTGACTCATCAGGATTTAACTCTAATGAAAGCAAACTGCTCACAGAAGAGGAGTTGCATTTGGTTTTTGCATTTTTAGCAGCTCAAATGTAATATGTGCAAAACAATAAATAGCAGCCCTGTGCCAGTGTTATGTAAACAGACCCCGGGTGCACGCGTGGCAAGGGCAGGCTTCAGGTTTATATGCTGAACAAAAGGCATCTCAGCTGCTCAAAGCCAAGTCAAGCAGGACAAGGCTGGCCTCTGTTTTAGCCCCCTTCAGCTGAGGCACTCAGTGGCCTGTAAACCAGAACAGAGTCCTATGAATCCCCACGTCAGAGTAACAGAGGCACTACAGGGTAAGGGAGATGTTTCTAAATAAAAAGGTAACGGTGCTCAAACCAAACACATGCTGCTGCTTTTCTCTTTCAAGGACCTTCACTGCCTGTCCCTGACCCTCCAGGTATTGCCAAGATTAATTCCTACTCCCAGTTGGCTGATGGCATCATTTATTTTTTAACAAGTGGTCAAATGAGCTCCCTCAGCCTTTCTCCCTATCAGGACCTCTCCATAGATTTCTGCAAAGCTACCTCAAAATCCTCCTCCTAAATCCCACCTTAAAACTCTCCCCTTCCATGATGCCAATAAACAACTCAGCAACACATAGGTTGCTGCTGGGGTTGTCCCCATTGGCAATCACACTGACCAGCATTGCTCCCTTGGGCTCCTGCCACTGTGGTCTCGTCTCATCCTCACATTGTCTGAGGCAGGGTCATTTTGTTCTGTGTTTGTGAGTGCCCGGCACAGTGGGATTCTTGTCTGTGGTTGGGACTGCTCAGCACTAGGGCAATACAATGAAATAAACAGCAATAATCTTTCAGCAGGCAAATCTGAGGCCTGCCACTGCAATAGCATTGGCAGAATAATGTGTGCAGAATAGGGAGTGTGGACTGCACAAGGGCCTTGAGATTTATCTAGAAGCTCGGCTCATCAAGGGATGAGGC
This sequence comes from Alligator sinensis, assembly GCF_000455745.1. NCBI lineage: Eukaryota > Metazoa > Chordata > Crocodylia > Alligatoridae > Alligator > Alligator sinensis. The sequence continues at coordinate 1,215,486 of NW_005841888.1, forward strand.
TGTTTTCCTTTCAAACTGGAAGATCCTGCGCTATTCTCTAGGTCAGAGAACCTCCTTTGCTTCTAACAGTTTGTTTTCAAACTCTCCTTCCTGGGTTTTCAAAGTTCAGGACCAAAAATTCAACTGCTTTCTAATTGTCAAATGTCTAAGGAATCCTTGGAGTGGAGATAAGCAAAGATTCACACAACGTTGAATTTCAGCAAGATACACTGCGATGGTGCTGTGCTACCACGGTTGGCCGTGGCCGTGGCTTGTAGTACTGAAGCGCCCACTTGTTGTTGTCACTGGCCGAGACACAAGCGCGCTATCAGAAGACAGCGTGGCCTCAACTCAGGAGACTGGGCGCCATTCTCAGCTCTGCCACTGGTTTGCTAGGTAAGCTGGAGGAAGTCCCTTTCCTTCGCTGTGCCTCATTGGTCTTGCCTGGAAAACGTGGTGAAACGCTACCTCCCTTGTGAGCCTCGAGACCTATTAATGAACAGCACAGGGATTGTTTTAACTATAAGCCTGCCCTACAGAGACTCTCCAGTTAACACGAGTGGAAGCTGTAGCCGTAGCAAGCAGGTTTTTCCAATGTGATATTGAGAAGCCTTGATTTGTACATGACCCACGTGCTGTATAGCTTGAAAGGCTGCTGAACTGGGTCACAGTGTTACTCCTTCTCTTTCCAGCTTGCTCTACTGCTTCTTCTATCACATGATGGGTCAACAGTTCATGGGAAGTCACAGGCTTGAAGTTAAAAAAATGTTTCTTCAGCCAGCAGCTTCCCACAGGACTTAACTGGGACTGAGCTTTGGCAATTTTGAGTCTGATCAGCTGTAGGTCATCCGGGCCCTGTGGTGGGTCTGTCTCAACTAGCTCCCAACTCTGGGGAAAGGAACAGGAGCTGAAAAACGCAAAGGGGCTCCCAAAAGGGGAAAATAACTGAAGGAGAGATTAGCAATGCCAGTTAAATGTGATTGGTAGTCAGGAAACAGAGCTGGTCTAGGACTGTTGGAGACCCACATCCAGGTTATCCTGTTTAGAGACAGGGTCACTCAAATGTACCTTTCCACCCCCATGACACAAAGCATCTCATTCCACCATCCCCTTACCTTCTGTAGTGCCAGATATTCCCATTTCACCCTCAGGGTTTGTGTTTAGCCCGGTAGTTTCCCTGTCTCAGCTGCAGAAGCATGCACTCCTACGGCTGGCACAGTAGAAACTCACTCTTTTCAGACATCTTGCAGTAAAAGTCCAAGGACAGTTCACAGTCGGCCCGCCATGACTTGTTTCAGGAGGGGCTGGATGCTTTGGCTGTACTCGTACAAATTCCATGCATAAGGCTTCAGTTCAGAGGTATGTAATAGTGAAGGGGAAGAAAAAGAGCATAATAAACATCAGTAATCTGTTCCCTTCACCATATTATTTACACTGGATTTTTCCCCAGTGAGGATATGTTTTGCTATTGTGCATATTGTATCTCAGTATTGCATGGAGGTGGCAGATTTTTTTCTCCTTTTGTCCAAAAGTCATTAACAATTGTGTTGATATTTTTAAACTCACTTTTCATTTTTACCAAGAAGCACTATTTGAATGGGGTTTCCACAAGTACATGCAAAGCAGGCACACTTGTACATCTTGTCCGCTTCACTCATTGTAATGCAAAAGGTTATCAAGCTCAAGACAAAAGTGAAATCATCCATCGAAATTCTTGGGATTAAAATAGCCCCATAGGCTCCAATGCTGACGTTATCGGAAGGTGAACAGGAAGTCTCTAAACACAGTGCCTTTCTGCAGCAGAATAGGGCACTGGCCTTGCAATCTCCAACAGTCTAAATAACACTCACAGTCATGTAAACCAGAGATGAAATAGGGTAGTCTAAACAACACACACACACATTTTCCCAACACAGCAGCTTGGTCAATTCTTGTTAACACTCTTAGAGCTACAGATGGGCCCCAGAAACCAGAAGCAGAAGCACTATCCCCTCCAGAGCCAGTCATTTTGTAGGGGAAGTTAAAAATCCTTGTAGTCACTGTTCCAGTTACTAGGCGGGCTGGGGTGCTCCAGAATGAGGTAAAGCCTGCACTAGCAGTAGGACAGGAACAGCAGTCCTGCTCTCATTGCTGCAGGCAGGCATGGGCTAGGGCAAACTTCTGCCTGTCAGAAGATAGCTATGAATTGTATGCGAGGAGAGGGAGCCAAGCTTGAAAAAAACCCAAATTGGGAGAATTTGTGTAGTGAGAGGTAGTTTGCTGCATTAGTCTGTAGTCAGGCAGAAGCAGAGTAGATTTGTACCTTGCAGACCAACTAAATAGACTAAGAATTTGTGTAGCCAGCTACTTAGAGAGCCAGGAGGAACCCAGCCAACCACCCTCTAACTGCTTCAGAGAGGTGGGGAGTTTGTCATGTTGCATGTTTTGTTACAGATTTTTTATGCCACTCTGCAAATCTGTGTCCTTTCATTTATGAAGGGCTCCTGTGCTGACCAGAGAAAACAGTGCAACATATACAGACTTTATTCTTAACTTGCTGTCAAGCAAATATCCTTTTACTAAGTGTCCTAACGTGTATTATTTTTTTCCAGCTGCTTCTCATCCAGACCCCCTCTATATGAAAGAGAGCTAGAGTCATCCCAGCCTACTCCACTTGAGGATGAAAGCGGAGGGTGCCATATATCATGATAGAAGTGGCTGCTGATAGATGTCACTTCATTAAAAAAATTGCTAACAAAAGCAGAATGATCACTTTCTAAATTGGTCTGTACCCAGCCATTCACTCTCACTGTGGCATGCATGCGCACAGTAACTAAACCTTGTAAATTGAAACACTGAAGTGCATCTCTAGCTCTATATAGCCTTGATTTCCCTTTCATAACATAGCTTGTAACAGAGAAAAGTCCAATTTGATGCTGTTACCTGTTAACGGGTGCATCCACACAAACAATTAATGCAACTGAATAAACTCTGGCACAATCTGAACCAGAGCAAACTAATCTGGAAGTCATGGTCTATATGTGCATTTAAGTGCAGTAATTTACTCCGCCATCAGTACTTGTGTCTGACGAGACTATCCCATGGTACAGTAAATTAGTCTACGCTGGACTAATTGATGTGCACATGTAGATGGTGATGCTTTACTGTACAGCAGATGAGTCTACTGTGCAGTAAAGCACGTGTAGACGTACCCAGTGAGTGGGTGTTTGACTCAGTTTCCTATTGCACTTAGCAGACCAAAATACGCATATTCAAAATAAGACACAATCAAATCAAGCAGAGCTTCCACATGGTGCACATAACGTCCAACACAGGACTTTTTCCTCTAAATAACTCTTGTGCACATTTTGTGCAGAGAATTCAACCTCAAGGGATGAAGACCCATACAAAAAGCCATGGACACGGACAAAGCCTCTGGCACAATAACAGCTTGGCTCAGGTGTCTGCGCTTTATTAATTGGCCTAGATAAATGTGAGTCCATCTCCTCACCTCAGCTCCCCATGCATACCAGCTTCTTTTGCTGTTCACATCCTTCAGTTGTAGTTTTAATCGCTGGCTATATACTCAGTAAGTGGGATGAGCTACAAACTTCAGATGTGGAGCCAAGCTTCCCTGAAGTGTGGGGGAGTTGAGAATAGGGCTGTTGCAGAGAGACCATCTTGAGTTTTCATACAAAGGAGAGAGACGCGAAGAAGGGGGGGATCAAAGGGAGGGAGGGGGAAAGAGAGACCAATAGCTCACACCAGCTGCTGTTGTGATTCCACTTGCCATCTGCAGCAAAACAAAACAACATGAATCAGGCCTGCCGGGCCAGGCTCTGGGGCACTGTGCACAGTGAGATGTGCAGGGCCTCAAGCAGACAGCCACATCCCACAGAGCACATCTGGGGATGGGAGGGTTTGGCAGCTGGAGGCTTGGCATTCAAGGGAATTCAGAAAGTGGAGGATGCAGGGCAAGGCTGTGCTGAGCAGCACTGGTTAATACTCTCACTGGGTTCAAAGGGCATGGGGAGACCCGTGACATCTGGGAGGAGAAGGGTCTCTGGAGATTATCTTTCAAGGGGGAGGGGTTGTGGTGGGCCTTGAGGAAGGGAGATGTTGGCTACAAGCTGGGTGGGGGGTCCTGGTAGTTGGGCCCTGTGTGGTCTCAGCTATCACTATACCTCAGGTTGCCTTGGAAAGTGGATCTTTCGTAATTTAAATGCACGGTGTGGGGGGAGGAGGAAGAATAGCTGAATTATCTGAAACCAAAAAGGGATGTATGCCTACTTCTGGGGCTGCAAGAAATAAGGATTAATCCAATTTCTCTCCTGAACTTATACCACAAATGTTTAGCGCAGCTGTCCAGGGCCTTTTTGAAGTAGGCAGGGTGCTCTGCTTTCTCACCAAATTCCCAGTCCCTGCAAGGGAGATTTAAGGCTCTTCATCATTTGAGTTTCAGTAAGGAACTCACAGCATGAGAGCCTCCAGCTGCCAACAGCTGTTATCCTTTATTTAATTACTTTCATGAGCCTCTTCACAGGCAGAGGCACTTCAGCAGCCCACACTCTGCCTTTCAGCATATCCCAGTCAGTTTGTTAGGCTAATAGGAGCAGTAGACGTTTCCCACAGGTCAACTCCCTGTTGTGATGAAAAACAACCAGACCAGGAAATTAAAGCTAACATTCTGCCCTTAACAAATTTCAATCTGAAAGGCATAGAAACTGGGGACCAGCTCCAATTAGACTTTCCTGGCTTTGTTGATCCTCATGGTTTTATTGCTGTTATAACAGTTTTTTGCTCATGACTTCTTTCCTTTCTTAAATGTCAGCCTTAAAAGGAAAAAAAATAGATCAGGAAAGGTCGCTTACCACAGAGACTGAAAAAAAATCAGTTAATTGGACAAACAGGTTTAGGATCAGCTACATGCAGGTGGGCATTTTTTAAAGCATGTTGTTCACCTGGTGGAACAGGCACAGTTCCTTTGCAGGAGGCTGTGGATGTATCTACTTCGCACAAACTTTACCCAAAGAGCCTTGTCTGCCTGTTTACCTTGCCCAAACACTTTGCACGGATGCTTTTGGTCATAGACCCCCAAGTTGAATCGATCTAACAACAAGTAAGTATGGACTAGGGAATAAGCATCTCTTTGGTTAAAGGCTTGATGGTCTCACAGGGGAGAATGAAGTCACGCAGCTTCTGATACAGGCCTGTTCATAGTCCTGAACCTGAAATCCTCACTGATGCAAGTATCCTTCGATGGACAGCTCACAAGAGTAAGGGCTACAGGATTTCTCAGCTGTGTTACATTGGCATTGCTGGGTTCTCTTCCCAGTTCTGAAGTGAGTGCCTGCAGTTTTGTGCCTTAGTTTCCCCAACTGCAAAACAGGGATAATTAAAGCCTCATTGGTGAAAGAAATGAAAAGGGGAAGCAGAGCTGCCAGTACAGCAGTGCAGAAGAGAAGCCGAGAGCCAGCGAGGGCAGTGAAAAGGAGCTTTCTCTGTGCCCTTTTAAAGCACAGCATCACTTGGTTTGCTAATATAACCCTGTGTTTCTCTGCATGTGATTTAATAGGCAGCTCATCGAAACAGATCCTGAGCCTGCAAGCTGGTGAAAGCTTGTCCAGTAGCTTATTTGCTGGCAGGGGCCCACTGTTGTCTCAGGGATTGCTGGTCTGGACACAGGGAGTTGTGTTGATGTTATAGGCTTGAGGCCTTTCAAACAACTGCTGCATGAAACCCTGTCACCCAGCAAGTACAGGTTAAGAGACATCGCGAGGTCATACAGGTTGTCACAAGGTGCCTGCCTGCCTTGCCTGTGTGCTGAGCCCGGATGCGCTGCTGGGGAACAGGACCACTTGCTCCTGTTCTGCACACGCCAGATCTCCCAAGTGAGACCTTATCTCCCCTTAGAACAACCCTGCACCACACCCAGTATCACTCCCTCTCTTGGACATATTTACTGGCACGTGCTAAGGGCTGCTCTAAGATGCTAAATGCCTCACTCGGTGTGATGTAGAGTAGGGGTAAGCATGCACCACAGTGCTCCAGAAGCAATGCAAACAAGGCCTATTAGCCCCATAGCAGAACCGAGGAGTCCTTGTTCCTCAAACCCTGTCCCTCCGGTCTTCACAACCCATCTCCTCCTAGACACAAACGCACAAAACAAATCTCTTTTGCCCAAGGGTCACTCACAGCTGGTTGGGCCCCTGAATCCTACTCAGAGGCTAGGCACAAGTTGCTGTTCTCTGGCAACCAAAACAAAGTGGGAGAAAGCTTATGGATGCCAAAGGGTTAAAGAGCAATCCCATCAGTCGTGCTCAGCAGGAGGGGCATGCACAGACACCCCGCCCCTCCGCCCCCCAGTCTTGCTAAGGGCTACCTGCCCTGCGGGTCAGAGCCACAGGGGAGTCTTGGCTCTCTCACCTGGTACATTTCCATCCAGCTGCTGAAGTCACTGTTCACAACCAACCCAATTATTTAGCTTAAAACAGGGGTGGGCAATTATTTTGGGCGGAGGGCCGCTTACTGAGTTTTGGCAAGCCATCAAGGGCCGCATGACACACAGCCGGGGCAGATAAATATTAATTTTCTAAATTTTTTAGGGGCCCCGCAAGCTGGATAGAATGGCCTGGTGGGCCACATCTGGCCCCTGGGCCGCATTTTTGCCCACCCGTGGCTTAAAACAATGAGACCATCTGTCTCCACCTCAGTTACTAGTTTGTAATAAGTGACATTTCTTGGTTTTGTTAAGCACTACAGCCCAAACTCACTGAAGGGGGACAAACATCACATGCAAACATTTGTCCAAAAGGATCCACAAGAATATCCATCCATAGCCTCCAGTCACTGTGCCCAGTAACTGACTGGGGCTCTTCTGTATAGAAAAATAAACTTGAAACATGCTGCTGGATGAGAGCAGAACAGACTTTAGTAACATTGATCTAAACCAGTGATTCTCAACAAGGGTGCCATGAGATCCTTTTAAAGTTGCCACAAGGTGCCATGCAACATTATCACTGTTTGCACACCTAACACCTTCATGTGACTCAAAAGATAAAGGCACTTTATAAGGTGCTAATCTACCCTGTCTTCTACTTGACTTCAGACTAACCCACCTAGTTACGACTCATAAGATAAACCCAGTTTTCAAATACAAATCCATGTAAAAAACATTCTGACCTGTTGTGCTCCAAGTTCTTTGCAACAGAAGAATTACTTTATTATTTTCCTGTAGTCGAGAAATGAGTGAAAGTTCAGAGATGGCATTTTCTGAGGGGTGCCTTGAGTCTAACAAGGTTGAGAATCACTGAGCTAAGCGAACACTCCTAACTAAACAGAATTCCTAGTTCTTCCACTAAATGGAAGGACAGCCTTTTGCACTGACAGTCTTTTGAAGCTGAACCTGATAAACTTGCTCACATGCAGGCCTTTTGCATTTCCCCTCAACACTTTTGAGTTTACACTAATTTATGCCACCTAGGGATCTGAGCCATTTTTAGTGCATATTCCGTTGATCTCAAAGAATAATTCAGCAAACATGTTTATTAGTAGGAATGATCATAGAACAGCAGGTTTTAGGAGGCTTGCTTGGGAAGCATCTTTTCAATTCATAAACATAAGCATTCATATTAGAAAAGTGAAATCAAGGGCTAGTCTCCACACCAAAAATGCACTCAAGTGACAAAAAGGGGGAGTTAAACCTGATTTAGCTACTTCAATGCAAGTCTATGTGTGAGCCCTCTTGCTTTGAAATAAAGTTGTTGATACTGGTCTGTTATTGAATTCTACATTATTTAGCTGAGCTTTTTTTCCTGTATAAGGGTGTGTGCATACAGCCAGGACTCAAAATAACTCAGCTGGCATCAGGAAACTGATTGAAATCAGTGCAAGCTTGCACACAGGCCAGGCTTAGAGCTTACACTCATCCAGTGAGGGAAAAAACACTATTATGTCACCCCTGGGTCTAATCCAAAGTAGCCAGCATAGCCTGAACTTTATATTGCAGACATTAGGGTTCACAACAAGCTGTTTCATGGCCTTCATAAGTTCCTAAATGAAACTCAAATGGAGCTGAAATGGGCAGGATCATCCTGAGGAGTTTCTCAACAGCAATAGAAGAAAGCAGAAGAATCATTGCCATGAGAAACAAGGCAGCTGCTGCTTTGGCCAGTAAAAAACTTAAATCAGTGAAACCTGAAACAGGCAAAATCAGAATGCTACCGCTTCCGCTATGGTGCAGTAACAATGTCGCAGGACCAGAAGCAGAAATGAGGCCATGGTGCAAAACGTTTGATTGAAATATTCCTACACTTCGAGGCTGGTCAGATCCAGAAATTGGATTCGGCTTGAAGGATAAAATGGCATATGTCTGGCTCCTGTTCTGCTCTTTTCCAAGGTTTTGTGGGGGAGGTATTTACAAGGATTGAGTTTGGACTGGTCTCCATCCACAGCGTATAATTATTTAATTTGTTCTATTTATTTTGCTAAGCAATGCACTGTGGACAGCCTTATGGAAACCTATGAAGAGAGACCAAGTTTCAGTAACAGTAACCAACTTTGAGAGTGTAAAACCCGGACCTAGATGCTCAAGGGACCTCCAGAACGAGAAAGGGCCTCTACCACTCAGTGACTATAGCTCTCTTTGTAAGCCCTGCAGACAGGCTATTATCTGAGAGGCAGAGCTAATCCGCCTAGGGGCAGCATCATGTGAACATGGCTATCCTGGATCCTATTCAGGAGGTAACACATGGCTACCTACATTCACAGGACACTGGGTAGTGTCATGCTGTGTCCACCTGAGCAGATAGCAGCATGCCACACTGCACTTAGGGAACACTGGAGGGGAAGAAAGGATACAGCTGCTCTAGGGCCAAATCTGCAAGTTCAGGACAAAAATCCCAGACTCAATGCAGGCTCTAGGCGAGAGCCCTGAAACTCAGAACTGTCCTGGCAAAGTCTAGTCATAGTGAGCATCTATACATATGCTCTGGGGTGGAGGGTGGGGTGCTTTAATTAGAGCAACTCTGAGTGTAGCATCATGTGTATTCAGTGTCCCCTATTCAGAGTTCAATGTGCTTTAATTCAAGCACCCCATCACCATTTTGAAGTGTGAGGATGCTGAATACACCTGACCTGGAGTCTGCAGGAGTGCACTAATTATCATGCTCCAGCAGATTTACAGCAGACTCGATTAATCAAGTCTGCCCTGACGCATGGTAATTAGCACACATAGGAGCAGAAGTCTGTCACATGTATAGGTGCTGAGTGATTCTCTTTGAGTGGGCAATGGATTTGTTTGAGAGAAGCAGCTACAAAGGCAATCACATTATTCTCACATGCCAGCACACAACCCTCCCCCAGGCCTCCACGTTTGCCTTCAATGCATTTTTTAATGATTAAATTCACAAAAAGCTACACAGGATGGCAGCTGTATTTTGTTTGCAAATAATCTAGAGAGCAAGGGCACATTCCCAGGCAAATATGTGACACCCCACTGGTTCAGCAAAAGCAGATTAGAGAATGCAAACTATGGCAGAGCTCAAATACAAGCAAGTATGTACTTTCTGCGATCTCCTTTGCAGCAGCTAGTGCTGTGTTGACCCCAGGGCCCAGGCAGCCAGCTCTGGAGCGCAGCAGCTTGGGAGGTACTGGGGTTTTGGTTCAGAGCAAGAGAGAATAAAGGTAGGTGCTCAATGATAAAGGAGGATTTCAGTTGAAGAAATGATCTGATGAACAGGGACCAGGAGCAGAGTTGACTAAGTCAAGACTCAATACTTTCCTCTGCTAGGGAGTTCCTGTATGACCTCAGGCAAATCATACAACCCCTCTGTATTTTCAGCACCCCATTTCTACAATGAGGATAGATTATATGTCCTTCTATTCTTCATCTGTCACACATACTTAGCCCTGACCATACCTAACATACCACAAGGACAGAGCACAGTGGCTGCATTGAGCTACACTGGGCTATTCTCATGCCATAGCTCCTATTAAAACTCAACCCTGCCCACACATACACAAAAACTCTCACTTGTGGTGCTCTTAACATGGGTTAGCTGTGACAGTAGGGAGGGCTATATGCTAATGCCTAAAAGAACACAGTTTATCAATTGCTAATATGACTGCTTTGTAGCATGAATACTGTAACATCACATTCAAGTGCCACTAATACTCTGTGCTTTGTCACAGCTGCCCTGGGCCGTCTTATCCTGTCCTCTATCAATTTCTTAGTTTGGGGTGGGAGGCTGCCTATCAATTCAACCTTCACATTTGTTTATTGCTTCCTGTACCAGTAGCTGCAGTTCTCCAGCTCTAGGACAGACCTTTTTTGTTTCATGGCAGTGATCGGGGAACATTGCATTTGTGTGCTGCCAGCTGACACCAAGGCCCTGATGGATTTCTGGTGTGAGGTTAAGCAGGGGACTGTGATTTGCTGAGCTCTACCATGACATCTCTGGAAAGCTGTCACCAAGTGAGACCTCCAGGCCAGGAGTAGTTCAAGTCAATTAAATCTGTTTACCAGAAGGTCCAGTAACTTCACTATCATGCTCCAATGAATATCTCCACAAGCACACTGGTCTGTCTATGCACTGTACATAGCAGAACAGGGGTCTTCGTCTCAAACTCTTTCAGGCAGGGACTGTCTCTTATCATGTACATGCACAGCACCTATCACATTTGAGTGGTGAGTCCAGCTGACCCTGGATTTTGATACAGTAAACATGTTTTGCTGAACAGTACAATGATTTCATGACCAAAGAAATATATTTGAAGACCAAGAATAAATCTCAGCACAGCTACTGTCAATTTACCTTGTACCCACTGAATATTGGTATGAATACAAGTGTACACAATTTTAAAACCCATGGGAGTTCAGTGGCTGGATAAAGAAAGGCCCTAGTAGCATCAGGAGGTAAGAAGAATAGGCACTAACATCAGACATGCTGCCCAGGGCTCCTGTTTAACTACACAGAAGTCTTTTCTGAAAGGAGGTTTACATTTTATGGACGAAACATGGTAGCATAACTAAGTTAGGGCAACTGGGGCAGCAGCTCTGGGCACGAACTTAGAGGGGGAAGGGTGCAAAAATAATAGCTGGAAGTCACTGCTGATCCTGCGCATCACCAGTGCCCTGGGCACCTAGATGCTCTGTTCTACCTCTGGAAATACACACACCAAAAAGTTCATTTATTTACATTTAAGCACAGCATAAGAGAAATGGCACCCAGGGCTCCAAGTGCTCTGGGCTTTATCTAAGAAGCATTGCCAAACCAAACCAGCAGCCTGTCACTCTCCCATCCATCTGTCCAGCCACCACACAGCAAGCATATCACTATTCACAGCCTCCCACCTCTGCCAGTCCTTTTCCAAAGAGCCGACCCACACCTTTCCTCTTGAAATTCTCAGACAGATGGAGCTTACAGCATGCTGAGGAAACATTTTCCATTGCAACGTTTGACAAAATGTGCATTTCAATGAAGAAAAAACCATCCAGG
>NW_005841888.1:1226972-1240039 GCF_000455745.1 Alligator sinensis
CACTTTTCACCTTTCCACAGAAGTCAACATTTTCCAGGGTGTGGGGGGTAGGGAAGACGGGCATTTCTGGGCCTGCTTTGGTTTGTGCATCCAGTTGTTTGAGGTCATAGGCAAAGAGCATGTTCTGCATCACTAGGTATCACCTGGGACTCAGCCGTGGGACCTTAGTTAAACGAGATGTCTGCTGACATCCAAAAACCAGCCCAGAGACGGTTCTCTGGACTGACACGGAGAATTGCAGGGTCACATTTTGTTCCCAGTCCCTCGCTCTTTCAGCTAAAGTGCTGAAGAAGGGGCAGTCTTGGCACCGAAGCACGTGACTTGATGAGGTCCATCCACGCCACCGCTGATCGTGGTCCACTGGAACCTGAAGTGCCATCTCCAAGTGAGTCATCCTGAAAGCCAGAGAGCTGCAAGGATGGTGACTCCAATAAAAAGCCTAGCAAATGGGATGAGGAAATGCTTAGGGTTCTGCCAGAGAAGCAGAAACCTCGCATCTGAGCAGTACCTAGGCACAGGGCCAGACCCTAATCCCCTGGACAGCTGACTTGAACAGCTCATAGGGGATTCCCTTAGCACGGGGGTTGTCAACCAGGTATGTGTACCCCTGGGGGTACTTGGGAAGGCCCCAGGGGGTACACAGCAGCAACGAGAAGTGGGGGGCACTTCCGGTTTCATCGCTGGTGCTTTTGGTTTTGCTGCTGGTGCTTCTGGTTTCACCGCTGCACATGGGAGACCCCCTCCCCCCCGCGCCGTTAATTGGCTGCTGGGAGACCCCCCCCCCAGTGCACAGACACTCGTCAACTGGCTGGGGGCTGCCGGGGGTACACCAACCAAAAAAGGCTGAAAACCCCTGCCTTAGCAGAAAGGCTGTGGCATAAAACTGACATAGCCAGTTACAGACCACTTGCTCCCTTCTTCAGCACCCACTATGGCAGGGTTTGGGGGATGTGCCAAGAGTGGGATGGCCTGGCTAGAGCATAACATGGGCCAGCAATTCTGGGCCAGCTGAACCACCCCTGCAGTGCTGATTCAATCAGCATATATTGCTGCACCTCTGAGGCAGTTATATCCATGAATGCCAAAGTCTCTTTGAAGTGTTAGCCTCTCTTGAAGGTCACTTGAATAGACTCCTTGACTGACAGCTGAGAAACAACCACCCAGCTGCCAACTCAAGGCTCTTTTACACACTTCTAAAGGGCAGGTCCTGTTACTGTGAGGAAATGCAAATCCTTTACTGGCGATTTCTGGGAGTTCAAAGCACCTGCCCCATAGCATGCTGGGCAACAATGGGGTAGGTGCTAGAAACTATGTATAAGACGGGATCAAGCTTGGAGCAGATGGTAAAATAGTTAGTGTTTGGTTTCCCATGTTGTGTAATCTTTTGACCCCCCTGGTTAACCTTTCCTTCAATGGCCCCCATCTTTGGTTAGGAAAACATACAGGCCATGTTGATAAATGCAGGCTAGCATTTCCCTGGCAGACGGGGTTTTACTTTGAGCACCAGTAGGTCTGTGAAACAGGGGACAAATAGAAAACTTGTTGGCTTTGAACTGCTGGACATTTTAAGGGCCTGGGATTGCATCCTGTGTACAGCATGACAACCTGAGAGTAGCATTTTCCTACATCTGATGCCACTTTATGTTAAAAGAACATAAGGATCTAAGTCTGCGCAGACCCACAAAAGGGCAAGCGACGTGGAGCTGCATGCAGAACCCTGGGGCTCCTGCAAAGCTGCTGCAGCTTTCCCAGAAACGCATGGTGTAATTGGCAGATGCCCTCCATGGCTTCACAACACATAATTCCTACGTCTACTGAGGTCACTGAAGGATCAAAGCAGCTTTTGAATTTTGTAGCTGCCATGCACTCAAAAGGGTCATAGTCAGGTTAAAAAGTGACAAATAAGGCTCAATCCCACTCATTCCTACTTGAGTCAGGTCATTTTGCTGGGATTGAGGCCCAAAGAACAAAACCATACCAAGGACATCATTGTGCAAAGTACCAGGTATCTCCCTAGAACTAATCAAAGGCCCAAATGATCATGCCACAATTTACTTTTCAGTGACCCCTGTAACCCAGGACTTCCAGTCTACTTTTTCTTGAGCTTGGGAGAATGACTGGCAATGGCCTACCTGTTGTGCCACTCCACTTGCAGGTGGGACCTACAAGTGTCACTGAACACTTTACAGACTTGTCACAAGCTCCCTGTAGTCATCTCGATTTGCCTTCTATGCTTCACTTTGCACAAGCATAAAAACCAGGTCAGTGGGTTTCAGTGTTGTCTTGTATCAGTTGCATGCTCCTGCACTTGTTCTCTCTCCATTCATGACATTCCCACTGAACGTTAGTCTCTGCTAGAATGCAGAGCTGACATATACTAATAAGGCCAATCCCTGAGGACTATAAAATACAGCTATATGCCTATCTTATTATCAGCCATTCTCAGTGTGCCCCCAGCTGGATCAAACAGCAGGATGGAAGAGGGGAGCCTTGCAAGTATCTTAATGGGACCAAACTCTACTGCTGCAAACTGCAAGTACAAACTCCAGAGGCCAAATTTTTGACCAGCACCTTTCGTCACAATCATTTCAGCTGTGGGGAGGGGCAGTGGGGGCACTCCCAACTGCTCCTGATTGCGAGGTGCACTACCAGGAGAGCACAGGTATTCTGCAGCTCCTCTTCAGCTTGGAGTGAGTTCCCAAAATCCCCACCCAAAATACTCTGAAGTAGGGCTTGTGTAAGGTGTAGATTTCAACAAGGATTAACCAGTAGCTCAAAGTCCAACCTTCTGCACTCTTTGCACACAGAGACATGTCTCAGGGACTAGAGCAATGTCACCAGTAGTAAATCAATGCAGGGTATTCCCGGCTCTACCACTGTCTAGCTGTGTGATTTAGGCAGATTAGTTATCCATGCTTCAGTTTCCCCACAGCAAATGGGGAATAGTGATATTTCCACCTTCATAAAATGCTTTACAGTCAAAGGAAAGAAAAGAACTACACAGGTGCCTAAGTATGAATTCATTATTATTAACATAGTTAGTGATAGTCAGTGATGTCCTCAATGATAGTCACTGATGTCCTCTTCAGGAAAGATAAGCTAAAACACTAAAAACATCCAAACAGTTAATTTCTTCACATGGTGCAGGCAACACTTTGCTTTCACAGCTCTACAAAGAGGCAAAGCACTTGAACTCTCCACTGAAGAACTGATAAGTTTACAAGAGCCCTTGCCTTCAAATCACTGTGGAGCGTATGGTTATGGTAATGCACCGAGTATTATGTCAAATTCTCCATCCCTTGAAAATCAGCTCTGACAGTTCGTACACAGTAGTACTTTTACATTAGAGAAGGATATTAGGGCTGTGCAAAATTTTGTTGGCAGTTTTGTTTCGACACTATTTTGACTCATTTCGAGCTCGAAATGGCAAAATCGAAAGGAAACAGAGAGTTTCAAAACAGCCTTGAAATGAAACAAGGCAAGTTGAAATGTTTAAACATTTTCGAAATGTTTCGAGTTTTGAAGCTCAAGCTGGGCTTGCCTGCAGGGAGACAGAAACTAAAGTAAGGGGAGGGAGGGGGAAGGAGTGCTCTCATTATTGACTGTGTAGCTGGCCAGTGACTGTCATCCTTTCCTGAGGTCTCTTCCAATCCTAGCGCTCTGGAGGAGGGATGGAAAAACTGCATAAAAAGCAGCATTGTTTGAACTACCCTGCTTTCTGCCTTGGTGTCAGTTGAGTGAGGGTGCACCTTAACACCCACACCCACACAGTGTCACCCACCCATGTCACGAGTTTTGCCTGTCAGCAGCCAGAGGTGCAGGGCCCCAGAACCCAGACTCCTCCTGCACCTATCTCCTTGACAGCTGGCAAGCTTCATGGCCACAGCAGGGCCTAGCAAGCCTGCAGCTTTCACCCTGCTGCGCCTTAACACACACAGTGCCATCCATGTCACGAGTTTTGCTTGTCCACAGCTTGGGATGCAGTTTCCCCAAAACCCCTGCACCTCTCTCAGGGGTGGGCAAAACGCGGCCTGCCAGGCCATTCTATCCAGTCCGTGGGGCCCCTAAAAAATGTAGAAAATTAATATTTATCTGCCCCTGGCTGCCTGATACCTCAGCCTTCAATGCCTTGCCAAAACTCAGTAAGCGGCCCTCCGCCTGAAATAATTGCCCACCCCTGATCTACCTCCTTGAAACTTGGCAGGCTTCATTGCCTCAGCAGGGGCTAGCAAGCCTGCAGTTTTGACCCCGCTGTGGCTTAACACGTACATGTGACTTGAGTTTTGCTTTCAAGAATTTGAGGTGCAGTTTCCCTGAAACCCCTGCACCGATCTCCTTGAAACTTGGCAGGCTTCATGCCCTCAGAAGGGGCTACTATTCCTGCAAGTTTCATCCAAATCAGGCAAGAAATGACAAAATTATAGGCTGTTCTGAGGTTCCCCGTTATAGCCTATGGGCAAAACGTCGAAACAGCGAAATTGTTTCAACGAAACGAAACAGAATAGCAGTTTCGAATCAAAACAAAATTTGAAACGAAGTTCCGTCGAAACACAAGTTGAAATGGAACAGAGCCATTTTGCACAGCTCTCAAGGATATGACCCATCTTTACCCCACCCCATTCAGGCTCCACAGGCAAATCTACATATAAGCCATACTTAAAAAAGGAAATTGTATCCAGGACAGTAGTAAACACTATATGGAGCTCCTTCCCTTCCTCACTGTACCACTCCTCTCAGTTCAGAAACAAACAAAAAAGCATGTTCAATTAAATTCAAAGCAAATTCCTGACATAGGTCAGAATCATTAAAAGGATGAAATCCTGCACAGAGCAAAAGCCGTCTAGAAGACACACAGCGGCTATTTTTAAACATCCTTTTCCAATTTCCTGTGTTGTGGAGTTCCTTGCTACAGGAAACTGAATTTTGATATGTCTGATATTTGGCATAACCCCCTCCCTGGAAAAAAAAAAATCCCATTTTAATGCATTCAGTTTCTAACCAATGCAAATATTATACACATCAAAGTGACCTAAAATGGGTGAAGCTTCCAGAAACCACAAGCTCACCAATTTAACAACGTGGGTTACATGATGTAGCACAACAGACATAGGAACATAAATTACATGCAGACATGGACAATTTGAAAACCAGTCAATAAAAACAAAGATGCAGAGAGTCAAATTCTACTAATCTGAGTAAAGCAAGTTAGATTGGACCCAGGTTGGGAACTGTCTCACAAGAGAGTGGTCTAATTGTTTCATTCCAAAATGGAATTTTTAAATAAATATTTGCCTTAAAAAATGCCAATTCCTGAGTACATGAAACTGGCTTCATTAAAAGAAACATTCACTCTCAGTTTATGCCTAAAATAAAGGCTCTTTTAAAGCTAAGTTTTACTTCCATAAAAGTATGTCTCTGATCTCATACAAGTAAGTTTTTTTCATGAAAAGTAATTTACTGCAGTGATTAGGTTTTGGGCTCACATGTAAACATTTCTACCCAAATGTATGCTGACCTTGCACTGCCACCCTTTTCTTCTAAAGCAGCAGCTAACAAGAAACAAAAGTGAAACTTAGCAGTTTATTTTCATTATCTAACCCCAAAAGAATGTGAGCAAAAAAATACTTCCTTGCTTATTTTTTATTTTTGGTGACCAGGACTGAACATGAACCATCAGCTGATTCTATCAGTTCAAATGCACTGTTTTATCCTTTGCTGAAAAGGTACAAAATTTCAATACTTAGGTCAGACCTGAAAATCAAAGTCCCCACCAGGTAAAAGTGGTCTTAACTCCATTGATTCAAAGCGGGTAACTGATTTATACCAGCTAAGATTAACTGCTGAGGCAAATCATAGTCCAATGTTACAAAGAATGAACAATGTAATAGAATGGAATAGCTACGTACTCTCAAAGCCTTAGAAATGGGCAAATAAGCCTCCAAATGATGATCATATTAGATCTTTTCACCTTTGACCTCGGCTAAGCTCTCCTGCTTTTATGTAGTGTTACAGCAATTCAGGAACCACTTATACCTAATTCTCTTGCCATCAATTCAGATTTTTGCTTTTAAACTACCCTCTAGAGCGGGGAGGGGGGGGGGGGGGGGGGGAAGGGGGGAGAGGGAGAGGCAATCTTTTTGGCAGGCAGGCATGCCTAAAATAAGCCCTGTACCCTCCAAGGCTAGTGACAGAAGTTACATATAAACTGGCTTAAGTGGTCAGAAACTGGCTTAAACCTGTAACAGAGTAGATGTTCAGCATACACAAACCAGTTTAAAAATGGCTGAAACTGGTTTAAGATAAACCTGGTTGAATGTAGTGTCAGACTTAACTGATTTAGGTCAAACCAGTTAATGAAACTTCTGTCCCAGTCTCCCAGCACTCCAACATTTTACAGCCCTGGGCTGGGCTGTGCTGTCTGCTCCAGAGAGCAGGGCTGTTCTTGCCCCTCTGCTCCCTAGCTGAAGCAGTAAGGGCTGGCTCACTGGCCTCACTGCTGACCCTCGCTGGCAAACTCCAGCTGAGGTTGAGGGCCAGGGAGGGGGTGTTAAACTTCTCTCCCCGCCCCCGAGTACAGAGCTGCCCTGCTTACCTAGTGCTGGCTGCAACTGTGGACTACAAATCCCAGAGGCACCTAGAAGCAGGAAGAGGAAGTAATGAGCAACCCTGCAGGGTCCTGCTGCTGTAAGTCTGGACTGCAAGTCCCAGAGACCTCAGTGGCAGCAGGAAGAAGAAGTGAATGCACAGCCCATGCTGGCTACATGCCAGAGAACTGTGCTCTAGCAGCCCCTGGCTTCTGGCTTGAGCCACTGCAGACATGTGGCTGCATTTCCTGAATCAAAAGTAAATGTCTATTCATCTGCTTATTTGTTCAATCTTTGCAGCTTAGACTAACCTGCATAGACTGAATCAATTCAGCTTCAGGTTTTTTTTGACTACCTGTACTTAGCCCAAGTGATTTAGTTCCCCAGACCACCTGGTCTGCTACTGTGCTCCCTGACCATTAAGCTACTCTGCTTTCTGCTCCATCTACTATGGTGCTGCCTGTCCCTTCCCTGATTTGCTGTGTTCCACAGGTCACCAGTACTGCTGGTGTTGCAGGTTTGCCACCTCTGCTCTAGACCAGCAGCATATATTGACATCCTTTTTACCAAGATGCTGAATGCAGAGGATGCTCCACAAGACCAAACCAACTATGTTTCCTTTCCAGAAGTCATGTTTACTCTGAAGGTTTGTTGTGGCTTTACTCAAGGACATTTCCAAATTCCAGCTTGTAACAGACAACATTTATTACTGTTCTCCATTGCCAAACTGCTGCAATCAGCACATTATCTTCTCTGGTTTTGCATTTGTGTGGCCTGCCCAATCAAGCTACATTAGAAACAAGTCTCATGTGAGGTCTTGTGCTTCTATTTTCCTTTAGCTTGAGATGGAAAGACAGCTTCAGCTTACACTACTTAATCTTGTTTTGCAAATAAAGCTCATAGACACAGGCAAAGCTACTTCAGAATGCACTTTTAATTCCTCCTATCACTGACCCCAGTGGTATTTACAGACTGCATAGGGAAGTACTCTCAGGTGATCACTTAGGAAGCTACGGTTATTTCCTTGTGTTAATCTTACTTAGAAGTAATCTATTTTGGTTACTACAGCAGCCATAATGAGCAAGTGCATTTTGGGCACTGCAACTATTCTTTTCTCTCTAGAAAGTTCCCCCTAGCTAATCTATAGTGCTAGCTGCTGATAAAACAAGTACTGTATAAGCTCTTTGAGGGAAAGGAACAACCTTTGTCATAAGCATACTCAATGCCTGCCACCACAAGGCCTCAAAACCTTCACTGGAGGAATCAACACTGAGTGGGAAGAAGGACTGGAAACAAGAAAAACAAATACTCACTGTGTTTGTTTTGAGCAAATGGCACTGAGGGAGGGAAGATAGGTTCCTTCCAGCCACTCCGAACCTTATCAGCATGAATGCTCCCTTTTGTTGCTCTCTGTGCATTTTTATTCACTCAGCACAATCGAATTCTGACACAACAAAACTGTAGTACAGCCCTTGGTACCAACATCACAGGCATGAACAGCTCTTCTCTTTCACAAGTCTTCTCCCCATTAAGCACTGCAGAAGAATGGCTGGTGATCACCAATTTCTTAGTTTGTACTTAAAGACTGTATCTTAAAGCCTAATGTGAACAGCTTATAGCTCCATTTCACTGCACTAATGCTTCCTGTCCACGTGCAGTGGGACTAGGTAGGGGGAGGAGAAGATGACATTTGGCACCCTCCTTCTAGATATTGCCCAGGGGATGCTATCCTAGCTCCCTAGGCAGAGTGAGAAACTCAGTTGGAAAACATCCAATGGGAAGATGACAGGGAGTTACAGAAGTTTGCTTTTTCTCTTGGGCCATGCAATACCCCTCTCACATGGGAAACTCAGCTTCCAAACAGTTGCCCCTTTGTATTACTGGAATGTCCCTTGTACCCATGTTTTTCAAAGCATGCAATTTAAGCAGCTCTTGAAGTTGCAAAACCATCTTTCAACTGTTGCCTGCTGGAATAGGTTTATTTTATTTTAAAGCATATTAATCTCAAGCCTTCAACTCATCTGAAAGCTTTAGGGGTTATTCTTTCCTGCTTAATGCCAGTTGAACAGAGACAGAACAGTCAGCATGCACTGCACACTCAAGTGTCCATACAGTAAGTTACTACTACCTATTTCTTTTTGTTCTTATGCCAGGAGTGCTACCAAAGATAAAAGCAGCTGCAAAGCAGACTGGCATTGGGAGTGCAGCTAGTCACTGCTCTTTTGACTCCTACCACATTACTTTCAAAACCATTAGAATTAAGTTAATCTTTAAAAGGGAATTTCCTTAACTAGTTCTATCTTCTGAGGTGCAAAACAGTGGCACCAGAGCTGTTAGGTTATGTACACTGCTCTAAAGCTGCACAAGTTTTGTTTGATGTCAAAACATACTGTCTGTGGATGTCAGTTTATGCATCCAAGTACACTGAAGTGTTCATATTTCAAACAATTATGTACAGTCATCTGATTAAAATCAAGAGTTAACCCTTTAAAATAAAAACTCAGTTGCATTTATTCACCTTTTAAAGTCACCATAGTAAAATTGTACAAGTTAAAACACTACCAGAACAAAGGCAGCTTTGTACATTACTGGAACAAAAAATGAAATTAATTATACAGTGTGTTGAGAATAGAACAATTATTAGATCAAGGGAAACAATGGTTGACACACATACTAGTGATAACAAGAGCCATATTAAAATGAACTTTAAACAAAAATAGAGATGTTATGGCTACTAGTATAATACAATGATAAATATTTCAAAAAAAATATATTAAGATATATGGAAATTCTTGTTTTGACAAGGAAATCCAGGGAAATCCCAGCCTTCACTGGATTTCAATATACCAATTAAGGTTAATAGTTTTCTTCTTTCGGTAAGAACAGGTTTTACAGCCATAATCAATGGTTCCTATCAATACACATCACCTATTTGTACTGTAGTGTTATCTTTATGTTACACTTTAGTATTAAAGCCATAACGCTTTTCACATCACAGGTACTCTAAACCAAACCAAAGAATTGCCTCAGTAATAAGTGAAGTGCACCATATTTGACATTGTAAAAGCCTTTACATTACAGTTGACA
This sequence comes from Alligator sinensis, assembly GCF_000455745.1. NCBI lineage: Eukaryota > Metazoa > Chordata > Crocodylia > Alligatoridae > Alligator > Alligator sinensis. Next base: position 1,236,644 of record NW_005841888.1, read on the forward strand.
TTAACTCGCTTAACAGTATTAGATGAAATTGTGTTCTAAAACAGTTTCTGCCATTTAAATAAAGATGCATTCAATAATGCGTTTGGTTGAAAGTTCACCATAACTTACTCTAGTGTATACTGCAACTTCTGAGTGCTCAGTATTACAAACTAGGGTAATATTTAGAATACACCTTTCAAACACACAGGTCCAGAAGATGTTTGGAGCCATTAAGCACCGTAGGCATGTACAGGGTGGTGTGTGTTTGTGCTGTGCTGCTCGGCAGAGAGAGGCAGTCTGTATTCAAGATCTCTTAAGACAACAAGCCATTTTAAAAAATATAAACTTCTTCAACAGCCTGTTTTATACAAAATAGAGGGGAATCTGGTAAACTGTCAGTTTAAGAGTCCTTTTCCATTGAAGAAAAAAAAAATTTTTTTTTTTTTTTTTAAATCCATCAAATCGGTCTATCGCACTGCCAAAAGAAAAGCTAATCCTGCTAGTCCAAACCCTGCTGCTGCCATTATGGTGCTTATGGTATTGCTCTGGTCAGCTGGTTGAGAGCCATGTCTGTTGAAGAAGTGATAGAAGCCATCCTAGGAAAAAAAACAAAACAAAACAAGAAAAAGTAAGAATTGGAGTTGGTCAGCTGATGATTTTAAAATTACTCAGCAACATTTAAAAGCCAAGAATATGAAGCAAGACCACACTGCTTTACACAGGCACATGGTAGGGGAGGCACAGGCGGACATGTGCCCCCCCTACACTAAGCCATGGCACAGAAGTATAGGAGTAGATATGGGGCTTTTGGCCCCCCTCCAGGCATGCCCACAAGTTGTGCTCTCCCAGACTCAGGAGGCACCAGTCACCCCTGCTGCTTTATATACCTGTTCTTTGGTCTGTATTCCAATAATCCCTATTACAATGGCTCATTATTAACCAGCAATTTCCATGGTTGAAACTAAAAAGTGCTTAAAAGCTGGAATATGCCATCTCCTATCCAGTCTGCAGTAGGGACTTGAGTATGTTATTTCCAAACAGCCACTATTATGTTGCTAGCCTATTTTGCCCTTCTACAAGTGACTGAAGAGAAGACCTGCATGGTTTTCCCTTCATTCAAGCTTGGGAGACCATTTGAAGCACAGTACATGGAAATTTCCACTTAAGGCAGGCATCTTAAGCTGGCCCCCTCTCCCAGTACTATGCATGATTCCAATTACATATTCTACTTGGAAGGTCTGGAAGTAACTCAATTCAGAGCTGACCTATGACAGAACATAGCTGGCAGCTGCTCCACCAGATCTTTATTCATGATAACCAAGAGTGGCAGCAATATAGCTCCAGATGGTCATGTTTGAATTCTGTTCAACAGATGTCTGTGTAAACAAGTTATACTCTTAATTTCTTCCGGAACTTTGTTCTTTACACTTTAAAATTTGTACAAATAGTTAATGCACTTTTTGCTAAGTGACCGTTTACATGTCAGCCAGCTGCCATAGTTACTAGAATTCACATGAGCAAGTGGAAGAAACAAAAACGTCCCCCCCCCCCCCCCCCAATTTTTGCTTCCTTGGAAGAGTCAAAGCGGACTGCTTCCCATAATTGCTATTTTTATACCAATTAAAAAAAGGACTAAAAAAAAAAGTTAGTATTAAGGCTGAAAGTCTAGAAATCAGGGGTTAATTTAAAATACCAGGTACTTTGAAAGCTCAACTACCCAGTTTTACTGCAAGAAGATCCTGTAATGGTTCTCCCAATGTATACTCATAAACTCTTCTCTCATAGACAGAGACATATGGGTCAGTTCAGAAATGTGGATGATTTGGTTACTATTTGAAGAGTGTTACCAAGTTTATTATGGTAATCTACCCTATAAACACCTGAGAAGTACCCATCTAGAGATGAACATTGGCCGAATTCCTGAGCCTCAAAACGCAATATTTCCCATTGATTTAAGCTCTGCACTCAAAGTCATTATGAAGGGAAGTGTTCTTACTTAAACTGGTTACTGAAAGCTCCAAAGTGAGCCTGGCCATAGATTACAGCAAAGGACATCAGAAAGTTCCTCTTATTTCACACCCTCATACTCACAGCATGTTACTATAGTCACACACTACACAAGTATTTGTTGTAACCAAGTGATTAGACCAAGTTCAGGGCCTTCTCTTAACCAACATAAGCAGACTTGGGCCTAAGCAACCCTAGATTATCCTCACTGAATATATAAGCTCATTCAGTTGGAAGTGATTCACAATTTTAAGCTACAGTGCAGCTTCGAAAAGTTCTGTTAGTTGCTTAATAATCAGCAAAACAAGTTACAAATTCTGAAAGCTCTGCCCACATCATCCACTGATAAGCCAGAAGTGGACCTTATAGAAGGCCCCTTCCTAGGATCAGTCTGAAAGGGGAGACCTGAATGCCATGTGGCCTAGTGCCTAGAGGGTTGACTGGGATTTGGAGGTGGCTTCCACTCCTGGTTCAGGCAGGAACTGAACTTGGCCAACACTTTCCCCATCTTAAAGAGGGGGATATGATACTGTGCTTCCATGAGAAAGCACTTGTAACCTGCTGAAGACAGCCACACAGACCTTGGCCAAGACCATGCCACTTATAGCTTCCCACCACTTTATTTATTTATTTAGCAGAAAAACTATAGTCCAGTACCAAATGCTTCACAGAAAGGCTGCCTTCCTGGCAAACTGCTTGGGTGCAAGCAGTCATGTCTCCAAATTACTAGGTCTTCACTTGTGATATGTCAAGTCCTAGGAACATGGGAATGCTACACATGGTTTGCATGTACAGCAGGAGACCAAGATGCTCCATTCCCTTCTCAGGAAGTTGTGCAGAAATGTGCCTTTCTGAACACACAGGGGAAGTGTGGAAAAGCACTAGAGTGGTCTTGAACCACACATCCTGTGGAGTCAGAGTGAGCAAGTAACCAGCTTAAGCAAGTGCTGAACCCAGGCTCCAACTCCCGCAGTATGTCAGCTGGCCCTGGGTGACAGCTCTGAACTGTGTTGAGAGGATTTTGCAGACTGGAAAGGCAGAGGGCAGGGTTAGGACAACACCCAGGCCAATTATGCTACTAAGACGATCAGGAAGCTTCTGCAAAACCCATCAGTTTATCAGATGGATTATGACTTCATCAGAGTGCAGCCTTTTTAATGCTTGTACCATGCACTTGGGAGTAATGTTTTTTAAAATCAAATTCTGAGTCCTACTAAGCTTTTGGTACACGTTATGTCAGCGAGTGCCACAGGGCGTTTTGTTTGACACCTGCCATTTTTTAAAGTTTTGTTTTATTTTGAACTATGAACTTCCAAAGTGTTCTCTACACACCCAATACTGCCTAGTAACGTATACCAAAACTTTACTCAGATGTTATTTTCTTAGTGGCAGATCCAGGTTTGGTTACAC
>NW_005841888.1:1240070-1240499 GCF_000455745.1 Alligator sinensis
GCAGGAATGAACTAACCCAGGAAGAAAGAGCTCTAGGTGAAGGATACACATCCTCATTCTAGCCAGCTCCTGCAGTCCTCCCGGTTTCAGACTGCCACTCGCCCAAATCTCTATTTGCCACTCCATATTTAGCAATAATTACAAAGCACAGCTACTGCCCATGACCACCTTTGGTAACACTTCCTCCACTCCATCTCCTGAAATAAGACACCTTCAGTGTACACTAAATATACCCTGCCTCCATCTCTTCAGCTGGCATCCAGCCTGGAGACAAGCTTGTGCAGATGAAGCCCTACTATGGAGGTCCCGGCACTAACGCTTCCTACACGTGGCGCCGTGGGGAGCCAAGCGAGGTCGGTGCACCGGCTCGCTCCGATCAGCCCGGCCGCGCCAGCACGGCCCCCGGCGCAGCGCAGCGCAGCGCGGCCA
>NW_005841888.1:1241138-1254945 GCF_000455745.1 Alligator sinensis
GCCCCGCCGGCTCCCTCCTTCCCTCCCTCCGTCAGTCCCGCCGCCCGGCCGGTGCCCGCTGCGCCCGCAAGCTGTGATGGCCTCCATTTCCCCTTGACATAAAGGCGTCGGGGTCGGTAGCGCTAGAGGACAACCGGGCTGTCCTCTGTGATGGCCACAGAAAGAGCTCCCTCCGCCGGCTCAGCCTCAGGGACGCGTCCACACGTTCATTAGTGCGCAGTGGCTACTGCGCATTACCCGCCGTGGTGCAGCGGCTTTAAGCCCACTTCATGGAAATGGGAGCCTGCTCCCTCACTTGCTCCGAGGGCATTATGGCCGAGGGTGAGCAAAACTGGGCTTGGCCCTGCCGGGAGGGATGCCTGCCCAAGGTTTTGGAAGCAGGCACGGGTGGAGGCAGTTTGCGGTAGAAGGGCTACGTAGGCTTCTGGACTCTTGGATTTGGAATTAGTTTTGGCTAATTTGGCCTTGGATACAAATTATAAAAACAAAAACACTTCTATAATCCAAGACTAAATAAATGCGGGGCAGAGCTCACAGATGCCTTTGTACTGAGGCTGCTGTGTGGTAGTCTAATAACATGGGGCAGAAGCGTATTCGCACTGTCCGTGCTGTGATGCGCTGTTGCGCAGCGTTATGAGGCTGCTGCACAGTTATGGTCTGGTGTAGATGTGCCCGCTGCCTGCTCCTTTCCTCCTGGGACCCCTGGTTCTTGTAGGGGGAGAGTTGGGAAGAAATCCATGTTTGCTTTCCCTGCTCCATGTGGTGTTTTGTAAACCCTTCTGTCCCCTCTCCTTCGAACCGAATAGGTGTCTCCTCATTCAGGAGCCCTTCTGCACCACTAATCCCCTTCTTTCCCCCTGCAACGCCTCAGACATGGTTTCAGCTGGTGCCTGAACCCCTTTTTCCCTTAGCCGACAACATGATGGAGAGGGGGGAATATTCAGCTTCATTTATGACCCAGCTTCTGTGGCCAGGGACCCCAAAGGCCAGTCTGCACTGGGTTTGGCAGGGACAGGAATCCCTCCCTCCCCCTCCTGAAATGACATGGCTGCAGGATGGAGTGGGGATGATGTGCCCCAGCCCCAGGACACCAGGTTTTTACTGCCTGTGTCAGATCCCCCATTCACATCAGAAACCAGAGAGGCAGATGCTTCTGCACACTCTTGACTCCTGAAATCATAGGAAAACACAACTCAGAGGAGCAGACATCCACCTGGAGTCTTGGGACTTTCAGAAACCCTGCTGAATGCCTTTTGGACAGACCACCAACAAGAAATTAATCGAGCACGAGCTAAACAATTTCTCATAACAGGGAGGCCAGAAATCCTGAGAGATAAACATGTCAAAGCATTATCATAAAAACAGGTGTTGCCATAAAACCCTATGCTTTGTCCTTTAAAAAAAGAAATATTGAAGATTGCAGCAAAAGCTGTCGAGATGCTGTTCAATATGACACTAGGGACTGTTTGAAACTAAAATTTTCTCTACAATTGAAAATACTATGAGAAGAGTATTAGCACCCAAATTATCAAGAAAGCAGTGACCAAAAATCTTCCAGTAACTAGGCAGACAAGGTTCTTTGGGTAAATCTGATATCTTTTATTAAACCAACTAAATAGTTGGAAAAAAAATTTTTACCAAGCTTTCGGGTTTAAAAACCCTTCCTCAGGCTGAGGAAGCATTTGCAGTTGGTGTGTGCTCTTCCTGGATGGAATGAATAGTAAAGAGGCTGGACTGCATTCAAGAAGGGCAGTCAGCGAAGGTGTAAATTGAGGAGTCAGTGGGTGAGAAGCAGGCCGGGGGTGGGATGAATGTAGCTGGTAAATAGTGGAGAGGTACCTGGGGAGTCAGATGTCAGGCAGGTTATAGTGTGTCATAAATCCAATGTCTATATTTAGCCTATGATTTTTTGTACCCAGGAGGTTAAGTGAAGTTTGTAGGCTTGTCTATGAAAAGTATTTTGTAAACTCCCTTTGAGGATCAGAACTGAGAGATTGGAGAGAGAGTGGTTTTCTTGTGAGAAATGTGCCCCCACCGGTAATTGGGTAGTCTTGTCTTTAATAGATTTCTGCTGTGCATTCATTCTGGTGCGCAGTTCTTGTTTGGTCTCTCCAGTTGTTGTTTGGTTTCCAGTAGCTATTTATTTCATAGTTTCTAGGGTTGGAAGGGACCTGAACAGATCATCAAGTCCGACCCCCTGCCCTGGGCAGGAACAACTGCTGGGATCATAATACCCTAGTCAGATATCTGTCCAACCTCCTCTTGAAGACCCCCAAAGTAGGGGAGAGCACCACCTCCCTTGGGAGCCCATTCCAGAGCCTGGCAGCCCTATCCGTAAAGTAATGTCTCCTGATATCAAGCCTGAGCCTACTCTCAATCAATTTGTGACCGTTATTCCTTGCTATCCCAGGTGGTGCCTGGGGGAACAGAGCCTCACCTATTTTCCGCTGGTCCCCCCGGTGAGTTTATAGACGGTCACCAGATCCCCTCTCAGTCTTCTCTTGTGGTGGCTGAATAGATTCAGGCCCTTTAGTCTATCTTCATAGGGCCTGACCTGCTGCCCCTTGACCATGCGAGTGGCCCTCCTCTGGACCCTCTCAAGGCTAGCCACATCCCTCTTGAAGTGCAGCACCCAGAACTGGACGCAGTACTCCAGCTGCAGCCTGACCAATGCCACAGAGGGGAAGGATCACCTCCCTGGACCTGCTTGTGGATGCACGACAAGATAGATGCACGACAAGGTGTGGTTAGCTTTACTGAACGCTTCCTCGCATTGGCAACTCATATCCATCCTGGAGTCAACAATGACTCCAAGATCCCTTTCAGCCACTGTGTTGATGAGAAGGGTGCTCCCCAGTCTATGGGTAGGTGTGTTGCTGGTTCCTTCTCCCTAGATGCAGCACCCTGCATTTGTCTGTGTTGAATTCCATCCTATTCTCATCCGCCCACCTCTGTAACCTGTCTAGATCTAGCTGGATTCTGTCCCTCCCCTCCAGTGTGCCCACCTCGCCCCACATCTTGGTGTTATCAGCAAATTTGGACAGCGTGCTTTCCACTCCCACCTCCAAGTCGCTGATAAAGATGTTGAATAGCACAGGCCCAAGACTGAGCCCTGGGAAACTCCACCGCTCACATCCCTCCAGGTTGAAAACAACCCATCCACCACCACTCTCTGGGTGTGACCGTTGAGCCACTTTGCCACCCATCTGACTGTGTAGGCATCAATGCTGCAGTTGCTTAGTTTTTTTATGAGAATGGGGTGAGAAACAGTGTTAAAGGCCTTCTTGAAGTCCAGGTAGATGACATCCACCTCAACACCTGCATCCAAGGACTTTGTGACCTGTTCATAAAAGGAAACAAGGTTAGTCAGGCAGGATCTGCCCACAGTGAACCCGTGTTGGTTGTCCCTGAGCATTACCTCCCCTGCTGGGTGCCTGTAGATGTACTCCTTGATAATTTTCTCAAAGGTCTTCTCAAGGACGGAGGTGAGACTAACTGGCCTATAGTTACCCGGGTCCTCCTTTCTCCCCTTCTTGTAAATAGGGACCACATTGGCCCTTTTCCAGTCTTCTGGGACCTGGCCAAAGCACCACAAGTGCTCATACAGCCATGCCAAGGGCCCTGCTATGACCTCTGCCGATTCCCTCAGTACCCTCGGATGAAGAGCATCTGGACCTGCTGATTTATACATGTCCAGCCCCTCCAAGAGTTCCCTAACTAGATCGTCCCTGACCTTAGGCATAGCACTGTGTCCCCTGAGCCTGTCCGTAATCCTAGTGGGGGAGATGTCCTGGTCCCTGCTCAGAAATATGGAGGCAAAGAACTCTTTGAAGAGACCAGCATTTTCCTTTGCTGCAATCATCAGATTGCCAAGCCTGTCCTGTAGGGGCCCCATGTTACCTGGTGCCTTCTTACTCCCTTATGTATATGAAAAAGGACTTTTTGTTATCCTTAATTCTGGTTGCCAGCCCTAGCTCCATCTCTGCCTTGGCCTTCCTAACAGACTCCATGCAATCACGAGCAGCGGAGAGGTGTAATCCTCCTTGGTGATAGCCCCTTGCTTCCACTGATTGTATGTCACCTTTTTTGCCCTCCGGCCCTCCTGGATGCCTTTACTGAGTCAAGGGGACTTTTTAGCACTCTTGCCCCCTTTGGTTCACATTAAGACTGACTCCCTCTGAGCTTGGAGGATCGTCTCCTTAAGGAACAACTACCCGTCCTGGACTCCCATCTCATTGAGGCTCCGAGTCCACAATGTCTCTCTTACTAATCTCCTTAGCTCATTGAAGTCGACCCTCCTGAAGTCATGGACTTTTGCCTTACTGCTTGCTTTCACCACCCTGCGCCGAATAGTAAATTCCAGCAGATGATGGTCACTAATGACTAGGTAGTCGAGCACCTGCAGATCTTTTACCAGGTCATCACCTGTGGCAAGGACCAAGTCCAGCAAGGCATTTCCTCTGGTGGGATTATGTACCTCCTGAGTTAGGTGGAGGGTCCTGTATGCAGGTTAAAAACCTACGTGAGCATTCAGACCTGGCTGACTGCTACTCCCAGCAGATGTCTGGGTAGTTTAGGTCACCCATGACAACCACATCGGTTGTCCTTACAGCTTCCATGATTTGACCCAAAAATTCCCGGTCTAGCTCATCCCCCTGGTGAGGCGGTCTGTAGTAGGCGCCCACTGTCAAGTGCCTTTCCCCACGACCCCCTTGCATTCTAACCCAGAGCGCCTCAGTTTGCCTCTCTTCTGAACCCATCCTGATCATCAAGGACGTGACTGCTTATTAACATAGAGCGCTACACCCCCCTACTTTTCTCCCTACTCTATCTCGTCTATACAACCTATAGCCCTCGATGTCTACAGCCCAGTCGTAGGTAGAATCCCACCAGGTTTCTGTAAGCCCAACCAGGTCTGGGTTTTTGCTAGCTAGCAGGAGAGCAAGTTCCTCCTGCTTATTCCCCATACTTCTACCATTTGTGTAGAGGCAGTTGAGACCTCCTATGTGTGTTCGTGCTGCCCTCTTGTTCCCAAGCTTGCCCGGGCCCTTGTCTTTTATCTGAGTTGTTCCTGCTTGCATCACCTGGCTTGATGTTGAAGTGTCCTCCTGTACCTCTGCATCTCCATCCCCCGATGAACCTAGTTTAAAGCTTGCTGTACAAGATCAGCCAGCCTGGAAGAGAAAACACGCTTACGTTTTGGGGAGAGATGTAGCCTGTCCCGCCCTAGCATGTCTCCTGAGTGGAAGTGCGGGTTGTGGTAGAAAAATCCAAAACCTGCCCAGTAACACCAGCTCTGAAGCCACTGGTCGACCTCTCCGATGCAGGCCTCATGGTGCCGTCCGCGTCTGCTCACCGAAAGAACAGATGAGAACCACCTGTGCTCCCGTCTCCCTAAGCTTGGCTCCCAGAGCCTTGTAGTCTGTCACGACGTGGTCCAGACTACTCCCAGCCACGTCATTAGTGCCCACATGGACGAGGACCAGGGGGTAGTGATCAGAGAGCTGGATGAGGTCCAGGATCATTGCCGTGACATCCTGAATCCAATCTCTGGGCAGGCAGCAAACCTCATGTGCCATGGGATCCGGGCAACAGATGGGTCCCTCTGTTCCTCTCAGGAAGTCTACAGGCCAACAACCTGGGTCCATTGACTTTCAAAATTGATCATCACGCAAAAACAATCTTCCCATTCCTTGACCCATGCTACCCACCAATCTTGAGACTCTAGAGAGGCCTCTGAGGTTCTTTCATGTAAAACATTATTGGTCCCAGTACACAGGTTTTGTACAGCCAAAATAGTAATTGTAATGGATAGGAATGCCAGATGTACAAGTAATAGTGGATTTATGGATGGGTGAAATTTGCATTTACTCAGCCAACAAAATGATATTTATGGGGAAAATGTGACTAAATCTCACACAGAACTCAGAATTCACAGTCATACCCCTTATGAGGCGCTTCGGAGCCAAATTCTGAGGTGATATGTAAATCTCCTGGCCAGAAGGTGCCCTCCTTTTAATATAAGTTTCCTGGAGCCCTTTGGTCTATACTGGCCTTTTGTGCAGCCCCTGGTGTAGTGATGCACTGAGCTGAGAGTAAACATTAACAGATATTTTAGGCTACTGTGGTACAGCTCTGAGATTTCAAGTCTCTGGACCCAGACTTTCATGGAGAGATACCATAACAGGTCTTTCCCCCTCTCCTCCATGCTTCCTCAGCAGCACATCTCAGGATCTCTGGATATCCTAGTACACAATTGCTTCAATACATCACCTTGTAGTTACTTACAATCACTTTACTGAACAAAAATTAGCCTCACTGACCACAGGTGTTAGCAGTAGGTGCCACTGAGCTGATACTCAACTATTGGGTGTCAGGCTGGAAAACAGAAGGTGGTCCTACTCTTCCAGGCTCTGCCCATGTGAATCACTAGAATGAAACCTCCTTTGCATATGCTCAAAACACAATAATCAATGCCACTTGGCTCATTCTTGAACCTGACTTTCCCTCTGTTTGGCTTGAACATGTCCATGGAAAATGTGGAACAGCCATGATATTTATGTTATTAGGTACACAAATAGGAATAGACTTGATCAAAACACCAAGATGAGGGGTGTAGTAGGTACTCAGATGAGTTGGGCTAGGATTCAGAATGACTTAGACAAATTGGAAGATTGGGCCACAAGAAATTTCATGAGGTTCAACAAAGACAAGTGCAAAGCCCTGCGCTTAGCACATAAGAATCCCATGCACAGCTACGGGTGTGGGACCAGCAGGCTAAGCAGCAGCTGTGCAGAAAAGGACCTGGGGGTTACAGTGGACCTTAAGCTAAATATGAGTGAGCTCTTGTTGCCAAGAAGGCTAGCAGCATACTGGGATGCATTAGTAGGAGTGTTGCCAGCAGATCGAGGGAAGTAATGCTTCCCCTCTATTTAGGACTGGTGAGGCCACATGTGGAGTACTGTGTCCAGTTTTGGGCCCCCCCACTATAGAAAGGATGTGGACAAGTTGAAGGCAGTGAGGTGGAGAGCGACAAAAGTGGTGAGGGGACTGGGGCACGTAGCTTATGAGAGGCTGGGGGAACTGGCCTTACTTTAGAGAAGGAAAGACCTAGGGGATTTAATAGTAGCCTTCAACTACCTGAATGGTGGTTCCAAAGAGGATGGAGCTGGATTGTTCTCAGTGGTGGCAGATGACAGAGCAAAAAGCAGTGATCTCAAGCTGCAGCAAGGGAGGTTTAGGTTGGATATTAAGAAAAGCTCTCACTCCAAGGGTGGTGAAGCACTGGAATGGGTTATGTAGAGAGCTGGTGGAATCTCCATCCTAGGAGGTTTATAAGGCCCGGCTCAACAAAGCCCTGGCTGGGATGATTTAGTTGGGGATGGTCTTGCTTTATGCAGGGGGTTGGACTAGATGACCTGAGGTCCCTGCTAGCCCTAATTTTCTCTGATTCTAAAAGAAAAGTGATGCATTTAGTTAGCAACTCCTCAATGGAGCATATAGTAGGATGAAAGACAATCACTCTTATTGAAAAATGTGCTCATTGGACCTTCTTCAAATCAGAATATCGGCACTAGGCTTTAGTGCTTGTAACTAGAGGGGCTACTCGTTTAAATCTAAGTCAGGCAGTAGTAGCTGTTCAGTATCTCATGAGACTGTAGCTGCAATCCTAGGTGTCCAACATCACTGTTCTCTATAACTAGTAATTCCTACAAAGAGACTGATAATTTTAGTATCTGACTTGAATGAAAACCAAACTACCTTTTCAGCCCTAGAGGTGATTCCTTCACTGTAGGGTTGAGATACATTGTAGGGCAGCATATGTAACTGCTGTCATGCTCTACCTATCCTGTGTTCAAAGGAAAAACTCCATCCTTACAACTGCTTAATTTTCACAAGCAATAAACACACAACAAACCCATGCTGAAACAGTCTAAAAATGTAGATACTTGGAATCAATCCTATTGCAGCTTGCTCTGGTCAGATTGCTATCAAGAATTGGCCTGTTTTCTTGCTGGGGTCACTCTCTGGGCAAATTCTTAGGTTTACATTCCCATATAAGGTAAGCGATTTGTACCAGGGAAATTGAACTTGCCCTTGTGAATTAGCTCAGGACTGTACCTGCAATGATGCCGTTGCTTTTCCCTTGGAGCAAGCACACAGTTATTTAACCCAGAGCTTTTCCCTGGGATTGTACATCCACAAGCAGGAATCTATTACATCCCCCATAGCAGGAGCATGAGGGATAGGCGACTTTCTCTAGTGAGCTCCTGTTCCACCCTTCCTGTTTATATAATAATTGTAACAGACTGAAGCAATAGAACGTTGACAGTGAATTCCCTCTTAATTTTGCTTCCCTTACACAATACTTGTAACTTGTTTATGGGTTGCATGCTCAGAGTCTCTTTACTGGATCCCATTTACCACTGCTTCCCAATCTTACATACATCTATTTGTTATTCCAGATCTTCGCACTACTACTGTGTATGGGGCTGGTATTGGTTCTGACCATCAGGGCATTCCGCTTATTATACTTTGGGAGAAAAAAATATTTTAAAAAGAAATTAGTATTATTTTGGTTAATTGCCACAAGTGTCAACAGGGACTAAACTTCCTCTTTGGTATGCTGAATGCTGTATAGTTGGATAGGAATTTTTATCCTTCTACTAGTAGTAAGTGACTGGCCTGCCTTTATATTAACATTCAAGGGTGATTAATTTCTGGGGCCCATATGAAGAATGTAAGACTGATATTCATAATTTAGAATACTGCTCTATTTATTAATGTGACTGCATTATTGGGATAGTTAGTTTGTGGCTATATTGTGGGGTCATTAGAATGCTTATTACATGAGTTGAGAGCTTGGCTACAGGGCTGTTGGCAAGTCAAAACCACTGGGTCCAGATAAACAGCTCCCAGGAAACAGGTAAGGGAGATGAGAGAATTATCTGAGCTCTTAGCTGTGAAGAGTTTCAACCTACTTCCAAGCAAGTTACACAACTGTTTTGTCAGTGTTAGGAATGAGCAAAAGGAAGAGTTACAGGGCTGTTGTTCTTGAGCAAAGTAAAGGACAATTGCCCAGGAGGTTTTTGTGAGGAACAGCTGGAGTTTGGTCCTGCAGAAGGGTCTGATGCCCCTGGGCCTTCCTAAATGTTACAGTAGAGGTAGCCAGCACTGTTAGCCTGCCTAAGCCTCCACATAGATAGTAAGCCTTGGGTCAGAGATACACACACATTTCATTATTATAAAATCCTGTTTCTCTCTAGCTCCTTTTATGCTGGGCAAAATGAAACATGTTCTGTTTCAAGAAGGCTACTTTGGGTCACTGAACATGTGCTGGAATTCAATTGACCACATCAGTAATTCAACTAAAAATTCCTTTATTAAATTCAAAGGCCAATAGCAGTTATTGTTCTTTAAACGAACATTATAAAATGCTATAAAACATGCCAACTCAATATTAGATAAAGATGTTACACACCCACACAGTAGTTACAAAAGTTTTATCAGAATTTTCACAACTGGGTTAGTGGGGGAGGTTCTAGATCAGTGATTCTCAACCAGGATGCTGCTCAATATTAGCACCACACACACATACCCCACCCAGACTGAAGGGGTGCCTTGAATCTAATGAGGTTGAGAACCTCTGTTCTTCCAGCTGTCCCATATTGGCTGTTTCCAAAGTACTCTTCTTTTGCTCCATTTTATCCTGCTAGATCTTTCATTACATCGTCTTTTCAGTTCCAGAAACTGACAAGATCTAGCCAGAAACTCCACACATACCCATCTTGTTATAAGTACACAAAACCACTTCCTACTTTCTTTGATTATCCCTGCTGAGTTTCCTCTTCGACTTGCCAGAGGCCATGTTCGGCATACCAGTCTCCTTGCTATTGTTCACTCACCACTCTCCTGCATTAGTATATCCCTGCTCACCACACTCCCAAATTAGCTTCCTGACTCTGTGTGTGCACATCTTTCAAATCACGGATTCCTGGAAGATTGTTGTATTTATGTCCTATGCAATCAAAACATCCCATCACATATTGCATAACTGCAGGACATTTCATAAATCCTACCATGTGTCAATGGTCAGATTCCCAAAGTAGTGAGTTTTGCAGGTGCCAAACCCAGTGAGAGAAGAAACCACAGATGGTACCACACAGGGTACCTGGGACTGATCTAAAGAGCATAAGAATCACAGGATTCCACCCTGAAAAGATGCAGGAATGAGGCCTGATATTGTGGTGGAAAGGGAGGGGGTTTCTTAGAAAGATTTTAAAGGAAGCAAAGGTTCAATTAGTTCAATGATACAAACAGCTCAATCTTGTTCTTACTGAAATGAGTCCAACTCTAGGCAGACAGTGTCCTTAGCCATTTCCCCCACTTCAAAAAACCCCCCAAAATTATTTATCTGAATTAAGGCAGAACTTGAAGAAAATATAAATTGAACCTATCTGTTTACACCTCAAAATGCTTTTCATAAAACTTTACCCCTGGAATTAAAACTTGGACTTTGCTTGGTTGGTTGGTTAAAAAAAAAATCCTCTTATACATTTTGGCCGCGTCCAGACAAGCACGGCTATGCGGTTTGTGCTGCTACAAACGTGTCCATGGCACCACATACTGCACATTCGGTTGTTCTCCACACTACAAGGGAGCAGTGTGGAGGGTTTTTTTTTTAACCCCTGGTTATTCAGGGGTCAAAAAAACCCATGGAAAAAAAAACAGTGGTGCATGCAGCGACACCGTGTGCCACCCAAAGCTGGAGCATGGCCTGCTGGAGCTGCACTCTGCTGCTGGCCAGGCTCCGTGTGGCAGGATTGCTGCACTGCTGCAGATTCAGGAAGCCCTCAGGACTCCAGGTAAGGCTGCTAGGGCCAGTGCAGTGCTGGCCCTGGCCTCCCCTACCCCACCCAGAGTAACTTGTCACGTGCCAGAGGGTGCATGGCATAGGCTTTCCCCGTGGACAACTGGCAGCGGCACACATTTGGGGAACCAAATGTCCACACACATCTGGATGTGGCCTTTGTGGTCTTCCTGAATGTGGAAAGTTAGATATAGTAGACTGTCTTGTTTTGATGCTATTATTTTGCCGGAGATAGCAAGAAGTTATATCAAAAGATTAGTACCTTCCTTAATCTGATTTTGAGTTCCAATTTACCCACAACCCACTGTTGTTAACCCCCAGGTATGATGGGGAGCTAAGGAAATATTTGTGATGCAAGTTTTAGTTAAAGTAAAAAAACTTTCAATTGTCAGCTAATGAATTCTATATTTACGTTTTTATGAGCTGGCAATTACTGTATGT
Source organism: Alligator sinensis (assembly GCF_000455745.1). NCBI lineage: Eukaryota > Metazoa > Chordata > Crocodylia > Alligatoridae > Alligator > Alligator sinensis. The sequence goes on from NW_005841888.1 coordinate 1,252,450, forward strand.
AACTTACATCAGACCACAGATATGGTGATACAGTAATGATATTACTGGAGTAAAGACCTGGCCAAGATGTCCAGGGTAATTTGGTGTCTAAGTTCCACTGGAGTCACAGCAAAGCATAAGGTGAACCTTGTACTTGCATCTCGATTTTATGCTGTATGTTATACAGGTATCCAGACATCTCATTTTCAGTAGGTTCTTGAGGAAGGCAATAGTATTATGGAGAAGAACTATCCTATTTTATTATGAGATGTGTTTCTTTTCATGCTTATAAATACTTCCACTTGATACAGATGTTAACCCACAAAGAAGGGGGAACACTGTGTAGAATGTCAGTCTTACAGCTGCCTGCTTCTCCCCCTCCTTCCCTGCAGGTAAGAGGGAGGCCTAAATAGGTATGCTGAGGGCTACAAGTGGCAGTGTCACCTTTGCTCACTGTGGATGTTTCCACAAGGGATTACACAGAATTGGTTCAGCTTTTGAGTATAGCAGGCTATTTGTAGGACAATGAGTATTTGGTTTCAGAAGAAATGGCAAGGAGCCCTTTGTGCTACAAGTACATGCCAAGAAATGGAAACAATAGCTTACACAAAAGTATCCAGCTGGCAGAAAAATAACTAAAAACAAGTGTTCTCAATATGTAAAATACAATTTATTATAGTTAGGCCATTCATAAGTATTAACACAATGTAATATGTCCAAAATCAAATATTCTAACAATAAATACCATCTAAACATTAATATTAATCTCTCAACCAAATGTGTACAGTGTAGCGACTCAGTATTGCACAGTAAGCTCTATATGACACATTACAATTTCCATCGTGCATCTAATTTGTTACAGGAATAAATTTGCCACAAATATTACAAAGCATCAGAGTTGACTTTTCCAAGTGAAAACAAATCAACTATTTCATCAGGGACTGAAGGTTGATCTTTTCTATGTAAAGTTAAAGTATGTATCAGTGCCCTAAATTAGTTCTGCATTAATGGAACTGGATGTTTTTATGAACAAGGAGACTCTGCTGCTAACTCAAATGTTCTGCTTTTAACTTAAAAAAATCACAGTTTTAAATTGAGTGAGACTACTGACATTTTAATGTGTGTGACCTACCACTTCCAGTAGACAATTGTTTATTCTTGGCTGAACCCAAGTATAAAATTCCCCTTCCATCTTTTTGAAGACATACTATATTGAGCAACACCTTTTTTTCAAGTATTTCCATAATTGGGTGTATTTTAGGAGCAAGGTACCACTTGGCACAAGCACAGGTGGCACATTTTTACCTTAGTAGTTTTCAATATATGGCTGCAACTGTCATTATTCTCTAGTCTTTTACTTCATGGCTAGGGACAGACATTACACATAAATCGGTTTAAGTGATTAGAAACTGGTTTAAACCTGTAACAGAACAGATGTTCAGTTCACATAAACCAGTTTCAAAATGGCTGAAACTGGTTTGAGATAAATTTGGTTGAATGCAGTATCAGACTTAACTGATTTGGGTCAAACCAGTTTATGCGATGTCTGTCCCAGACCCCTTCCTGGTTTAAGTTAAACCAGACTCCCCCAGCATCCCAGCATTCTCTCTGGGCTGGGTGGGGCTCTCTACTCCACAGCAGAGCTGGCCCTGCCCCTCTTCTCCCTGGCTGCAGCTCTGGCAGAGACTGCAGGCATCTGCCTGGCTTCCCCCTGCTCCCACTCCCCTCACCATTTCCTGCTAAGTAGGGATCCCCCCTCCCCTCTGCCTTACACAGACACCTCAGCATTAGCTCGCAGACCACATGCTGGCTACAGTCTGTGCTGTGGGAGACCAGACAAAGGAGACAGGACTGTGTCCACTTAGGGCTTTTTGGATCTAATCAACAGGTAGCTGGTAATGTCCCTTTGTTCCTTCAATGAAAAAAGGTGTTTAGGAAGAGTTTGAACTAATGGAGAGAAGCTTTTTGTTTTCTTAATCAGCTGATAAACACTGAGTTAGGGGTGATAAACACTGTGTTATCAACTGCCAGCTGAGCTGCTCAAGGGGAGCAGGGGGACCACTACCTAATCAGAGCCTTTTGCTGGGCCTGGCCATGCCCCCTCAGCTCAGCGCTGTGGAAGGGAAGGAAGGGCTGCTCTAACATCCCCCACCACTTCCCGGTTCTAGCCTGAGCCACTGCAGGCATGTGCCTGCATTTCTGGGATGTCTATGCGGTTACAAACCAGTTTAGCATAGCCAGGTTAGACTAACTGCACTGCAAAGATTGAATCAATTCAGGCTCAGGCGTTTTGAATTTCTGTCCCTAGCCTGTCCCTGTTTTACCAGAACAAATGCTCCTTATAAAGCACTGAATTAATATGGGCATAGCCTTACCATTTCATTTTATATAACTTCTGCAGGCCTGTGAAGGGTAGTGCTCAGTACTGTGATGAGTGGTTTGTCTGATTTGAGGCCACCATGACCAGTGTACATACCCACAGCACATATAGGCAGGGAAGGCACCCAACAAATTCCC
>NW_005841888.1:1254960-1262410 GCF_000455745.1 Alligator sinensis
AGGAATGCCACCAAACAATTTCCCCAAAGAGTCATTTTTGCTCATTCTCCATGCAGGGGTGCTCCTACAGTCAACCTATAATCAATCACCATTAGCTTTGTTAGAACCTTTATCAGAATAGGGTTGTAGAGGTAGGCTCAGAAGGTCCAATTCTAATTTACACTGTGGCCACATTCCACTGCTTTGGTATCGCAAAGAAGCGTAAAAGTGGGAATAGATTAAAAGCCACTTTATACTGCTAAAGTAGTATAAAATGGCCTAAACAGGTAAGAATCAGGGTCACAGAATGGTGATGACTGACTTGGAAAAGATTAAATTATCTTTATAATTAGTGCTTAGCATGTAACACCTCTTCAATTAACAGAAAATTCACTCACCAAGTGATACAATAAAAAATTTCTAAGAAACTACTAGTTAAAATATTACTTCATGATTATGTAAATCATGATTATATCCATTTTCTTTGTAGCTTATCATCTTTATGCATATATTTATGTTCTTTACATTCAGATCACAGAGATGAAATAGTTAATTCTATTTAAAAAGACAGTAGAAAAAAACTGGGTTTGAAAGGAATCTGTTTTTAAATACAAAAAATACCTTTATACAACAACTACTATCATCATTAGTCTCTTTGCTCCCCTAATTATTAACACTCTTGAGTCATCTATAACTCCAACATAAAGTAAACTATTAGAGCTGCTTTCTTTCTAACTTTTAACATCAAAATTCAATGCACTACTGTGGAATGTTTCAAAAGTCTTATACTCTACCCCAATAAAATTGGTAATTTTTCTCCCAAAGTTACTTTAAAAAGGAATCCAATTCATGCAAATAATAAATACATCATGTGCACTGAAATACTAAATTCTGTTGTACAGATAACTTTAGAGAAAAAGTCTGTTTTTAGAATTATCTAAACTATTGCTAGTAAAAGAAGGTAGTCTCAAAAACAGAATTAAAAACATTTTATTTTACTACCTGCTATGTGTTAAAGCAGATTACACTGTCTACCCTAGTCGTGTTCTTTTGTGTTTTTAATAACATTTGATAATGTAACAAATTATTTAATTAATACTTGGCTATCAAGTTGTATGTTGTTTTTTTTCCTGCAACTCACGAATGATTCATATAAACTCCAACAGAACTGCTAAATGTTAGTAAAGAACATTTCACATTTGCAGATTGAGATTTCCTTCTTGTAGTTTAAGGTATGAATCTTCATTTGCATTTGAATATAGCATCACAAATTAAGCCCAGATCTGTAGAAAAGAAAAACAAATAAGGAATTATATTTAAGTAATATTCTATTTAAAAATTAATTACCTTAATAGTATTCTGTAAAAATACTTTTTATTTTAAAATCCTGGCTATAAAACAAGAAAGTCAAATTATGGAATAGGTAAGGAGTATTAATAGTAAAGAGTTATGAGTGGAGGGGTTATTTTTAGGTGATAACTTGATAATTTCCTTGTGTTTAAATATTTAGCAATAAAATTCTACTAACACTTGCTTTAAAATGGAAATATATTGCTGACTTAGAGGAAATATTGTTTAAGTCTTATCTAATGTTTGCAAAGGTGCAGCCATGATATTGGCCTTCAGTTTTCTTGGAATATTTGGTTTTATTTCCTGTCCCCTTGGACATTCTATAAAGTCAATTTACTTGTGGAAATCTCCATATTTTAGAAGAAAAATCTTCCTTACTCTTAGAGTGTGATCCCATGATCCTGAGCAGAATGCAGTCCCATCAGGTGAAACTCGTAAGGTACTAACTCGATTTTCATGTCCAAACAGGATGGATACACGAGACCCTTTCAGAACATCCCATACGTTTATAGTGTAGTCATTGTAACCAGCAAATAGTAGACGACCTACAAAGAGAATAGCATTTATATGAAGTGATGATTTAGATGGCTTAGGAGTGTTGGTTGTAGCTGCGTTGGTCGAAGGACATAAGCAGACAAGGGTCTTTGGGTAAATGTGGTATCTTTTATTAGGTCAACTAAATAATTGGAAAGAACGTTCTTTGCAAGCTTTTAAGCACAAACACCCTTCTAGATGGCTAATAGTTCTTGGCTGAAGCAAAGACCTGGTGCAAGACATTTGTGGCAGAGTGAAGGATCACTCAGGTCTCCTACTGTCTCACATATAAAGCTATCTTCACTCCAATTCTAGGTGCATGAGTTGTTTCTACACAAGGCTGAAATGTGTTCATTTCAGCAAATGAAATGCATTCATTTGTTCTAAATTTGCAATGATTACCCTATACACTCCAAAGTGGCTTGATCTAAGCTGGCATTGAAAGTGACATCTTGCTCTTATTAAAAGCCTGTATCTTTTCAACTGCTAAAAATAAGATTAATTCAAGTCGCATTATAGACTGAAGGTCTATACTTAAATAATTAATATAAGAAAAATTTTCTGCTCACACTTCAGATTAGGACTGCATTATAAAATTGTTTATAAAGGGGTTAACCTTTGATTAGATGATGCTCTAATAAATGGTTAATAAATTCATATATTGAGTTAAACAGTTCCGTGTCTTATTTATAACCACCTGTTGCTCCTGACATTCTTTTAACTTTCCTAATAGTCCATTACTAGTTTGTAACTTAGTTATAACATCTATATCAGGGGTAGGCAATATTTTTTGGCTGGAGTGCCGAAAAACCCACAATGTCTACCTTGGAAGGTGCTGCAATGCCGACATGCCGGAGCCCAGAGCAGCTGCTTGCAGCAGGGCTTGCAGCCTCCCAGCTGCCTGCTGGGAGCAAGCAGCCTGGGCTCCGTGGCTGGCAGTAGCTGCTTAGAGCCTGGGCTGGCAGTGGTGTGCCAAGCAAAATGGCCTTGCGTGCCATGCTCGGCATGCATGGCGGGGGTTGCTGACCCCTGATCTATATGTTAGCTTGTAACATAACATCTATAACTCGTATTTACCTTTTATGAACTATTTATAGATATTTCCTTAACTAACATCTTGTAACAATGTCTCATTGCATTTGAGGTGGTTTTAACTTTAACAAATTCTTTTACAAAGAAAGAAAAGACTGCAGTAGGTGGATATTTTCCCTGTTTTAATTTACTTTGTAATAATCAACATTTTATCATATCAAATAGAACAAGGATTTATGTTACAATCCAAGCTGCACCCATGTCAACCCCCAAAATTCAAGTCTCACCACTGAGAGAGAAGTCCACACTAGAAGCGCCGAAAATGATGCTCTCTTTGGAATAAATTGCTACTTCTCTATCTGCACGAAGGTCATATAAACGGCACTAGAATTAAAGCAAACACAACACCTATGCATCACTAAGGACTAGACTCAATTATTTCCTCTGTGCAAAGCATGAACAGGAAGGGAAAAGGAATCCCAACTTGATGGCCATCATGTGCAATAGCTACAATGCTTCTGCTACTTCAGTCCATGCCAGCAGTAGTATTTGGGTCCCTCAAACAGGCTGTTTACATCTATGGATTTTAATGGTGAACTAAATGACCTTCTATCCTAAACTGAGCAAACCCCTGAGCCCTCCCAAATCAGTGATGCATGATCCCAAAGAAAGAAGTTATAGGTTCCTGGATTCCAAAAATCCACACAAAGTTCTCACGGTCTGTGTGCCTTCCCACTGCAGTTCGGTATGTTTTTTACAGTTCGGTAGGTTTTAAGGGGACCCTAAAAACCTTCTAGCATTGCAGGACAGATACCCTCTGAGGACTATCAGAAAGTGACATTCCATTTGATAAGAATCCCTGAGGCTTTGAAATTTGTTTGCATTTGCATGGAGAAAAAAAGAGCTCCCAAATCTTTTCATTAAAAAAAAGGCACATACCCAGACTTTCTCCTACAACAGGTGACAGCCCTGTGGCAGGGGAACTTATATAAGATATGGGAGACTCCAGTTCAAGTTCTGACTCTAGGATGGTTTAGTTAGACATAATCCTCCCTTGAGCAGGGGGCTGGACTAGATGATCTTGTGGAGGTCCCTTCCAGCCCAACTTTTCTATGATCCTGTATGTTCCTACGTCTGCCTGCGAAAGGCTGCTGCCATTAACTGGTGGTGAGGGGCTTGCTGAGACTGTTCCACTTCATATAAATAAATATTCCATGGGCAGAGAAAGAGAGACCGACTCTATCGTCATTGTGGTTAGTCATGTGGGAAGTGGGAAACCCATGTTCTCATCCCTGCTCTGAATCAGACAGAGTAGGAAGTAACCACTAGGTTATTTTGAGGTGTACCTCTTTCAACAAATTGGCATTACTGTATTGCTGAACTTGTTTAATATGGAAAATTCTATATTCAGACCAAACTTTCAGCAGTCTGAAGTAAAAACCTCTGAAATCATGTGCAATTTGGAAACTGTATTTTAACAAAAATACTGCCTTAACATGTTAAGTCTAAACAAACAGTGACTAGTTCAGTGTGTTAATATTAAGTCACAGTAATGAAAAAAGTCTGATATTAACGCCTGTGCATAATGGAGAAACTGTATTGTGCACAGACCTTTTATAAACTGCACGGTATCTGAAGTCAAGGTTTCCTGCTGCTATGAGCTAATGAGTAATTCTGTCATAATATCCTGACTAATGAGCCAGCTTTACTTCAGATAAGGACAACTACTGGGAACATATGCTTATGACACCCAGGACTTTCATTCCTGCAGCATCCTAAAACATTCTGTTCGTGTTACAGAGGCCTTACTGTATTGTTCTTAAGATTTTCCAAAAGTTATCTCATTTAAAAAACAGAAATGTAAGAAGAATTGAACTGCCCCTCCTCTACCCGTAACATGAAAGACAGAATTTTCTGTTCTGTTCTGAGGAGATTCACATATAGTTACAAAGAAAAACCCACCAAATGGATTCCTATGCACAGTTGCCCACAGGCTGTGGTACTTCTGAAAAACGAGCATCTCCTCATACGAATAATAATGTTTCAAATTTCTCCATTCAATGGTCTCAAAATCTCAGATGCTCACAGTAGAACATCCCAACCTTCTACGATGTCCCATCCTCTCATTTAGATGCATTCACTTATAATCGAGGCTTCTGGCATCTAAAAATGGCCAGGCCTTTCTTGAGAAGAAGCACTGAAGATCTTATCCCAAACCCATTGCTTTGGTGCAGTCCCAAAATGTGCTACATTATTCAAACCTGCTAAGAAGATTCTGCACCAGATCCAGGTTGCAATACAATATTTGAATAAATGGCAAATTTTGACACATTCCTCCCCGTTTAAAAATGATAGGTTTCAGTTCAGTTGTGCGATGTCAACCCCATGGCTGCCAGCCACCCCCCACATGGAGCTATGAGCATCGACTGCAGCACTGGGGTCTTATTGGATAATTATATTTTCCTGTAACATGCTGACTAACATGCCATGTTCTCCTCTAACAGCTTGCTCAGGAATGAGATTTTAAGCTTTGATATCCATAGAATCATAGAAAATTAGGGTTGGAAGGGACCTCAGGAGGTCATCTAGTCCAACCCCCTGCTCAAAGCAGGACCACGAGATCACCTAGTCTGGCCTCTCCTATAAGAAAGATTTTAATCTGCTGTTTCTTGTACTGAGCCCAACAGCTTCAGCATGGAGAATACATAGTCCAGAATATATTTTAATGGTGTGATGTCAAGCTGTAATTTCATACACACCTTTTCTGAAGCCACAAGTAAAATTGCAGGGTTTGTTTTCTCTTGGCTGTTTGGGCAACTCCCATTTTTGTCAACAGGCATGCCTGTTTCAAGGTAGGGACTCGCCTCTCCAGGGTCTCTTGCATGTATTTTTCTTTTTAATGCACTGCTTTTATTTCTTTTTCCAAAAGAGGCACTGCATATTACTAAAAACACTGAGGTACTGACTTGGGATCTGACAGTAGTTGTGCAAGGCAGCTTGTATATTTTAGCATAAAAGTTTTGCCCCAGTGTTAAAAATACATGCAAGACAAGAATAATTTTACTCATTGTAAAGCACACACTGATACCATTTACATTAAAGTTAAGTAACCTGGATGAAGCACAATACTAGAATCTACGTGTGGTTTTACCCTGAATTACAGAGCCTCTCAATTCATGTTCAGTGTTTTGGTGAATTTTCTTGTTCAGACTGACTTCTCCGCTTATATCAGTACTTTGTGCGCCTGATTCTAATCTGATTAGATTTCAGATAGGTCCCAAAACAATCAGCTAAACTGAATACAAGTATTACAACTGCACTAGACTTAGACTATGACTTAGTAGGGCTAACGGAAACCTGGTGGGATTCGTCCCACGACTGGGCGGTACATATTGAGGGTTATAGATTGTACAGAAAGGACAGGGTGGGGAAAAAATGGGGAGGGGTTGCACTCTATGTCAATGAGCAATATACATCAACCCTTATCAAGACGGAATCAAAGGATGAGGAAGTAGAAGGATTGTGGGTTAGGTTACATGGGGGGCAAGGAGAAAGGGATTTGGTGGTAGGGGTCTGCTACAGACCCCCACATCAAGGGGAAGAAATAGATTCGGGGCTCCTGAGACAGCTCTCGGAGACCATAAAAGCTAAAGAGGCGGTAGTTATGGGGGACTTAACCTACTCAGACATCTGCTGGGAGATGCAGACAGCAAAGTCCCACCGTTCACGCAGGTTTCTAACCTGTGTACAGGACCTCCACCTGACACAGGAGGTACACAGTCCCACTAGGGGGAATGCCTTACTGGATCTGGTATTGGCAACGGGGGATGACATGGTAGGGGACCTACAGATCGGTAGCCATCTGGGGGACAGTGATCACCTAATAATAGAATTCACCATAAGACGTCGAGTGGGTAAGGTAACTAGTAGGGTGAAAGTGCTAGACTTTAGGAAAGCTGATTTCAATGAACTCAGGCGATTAGTCAAGGACGCACTGCAGAGTAGGAGTTTTGAAGTGATGGGAGCCCAAGAAGGGTGGCTGTGCCTTAAGGAAATGATCCTTTGGGCACAAAGGGAGATGATCCCCGAGCGAGGCAAAAGGGGGAAAGGGGCCAGGAGGCTTCCCTGGCTGACCAGAGAAATCCAGGGCAGCCTAAAGGACAAAAGGGGAGCACATAAAAAGTGGAAACAGGGAGAGATCACCAAAGACAAATATACCTCCTCTGCTCGTGCTTGTAGGGAGGCAGTTAGACGGGCCAAAGCTGCCACGGAGCTGAGGATGGCAACCCAAGTAAAAGACAACAAGAAATTGTTTTTTAGATATATAGGGAGTAAAAGGAAGGCCCAGGGAGGAATAGGACCCCTGCTAAATGGGCAGAAACAATTGGTGACAGACAGAGGGGACAAGGCTGAACTCCTCAACGAGTTCTTTGCCTCAGTGTGCCTAAGCAAAGGGCACGACAAGTCTCTCACTGGGGTTGTAGAGAGGCAGCAGCAAGGCGCCAGACTACCATGCGTAGACCCTGAGATGGTGCAGAGTCACTTGGAACAACTG
>NW_005841888.1:1263675-1286732 GCF_000455745.1 Alligator sinensis
CCTATGCAGGGGGTTGGACTCGATGATCTATTGAGGTCCCTTCCGACCCTGACATCTATGAATCTAGAATATTTCTTAGCTGGGGGGTCAGAAGGCCCAGTGATACAGGGGTGCACTGCAATGCATTCCCTGTGAATTTTGGTTTTAAAGCCACCTAAACAGCCCACAGGAAACAGTTCCAGCCTAACTAAGGGTGAATCCTAAGTTGGTGCAGGGCTGACACGGTAAGTCCTATGCTATCACTCATCTTCGCTGCCCGGCTGGCTCAATTCTAAAACTTGCCTGTGTTTTTGGATCCTTGTGATTGCTGCAGCCCTGTGTAGATTAGATACAGTGCAGGGAGACTGGCCCTGCACAAGGTGACTTGGGCACAAACCCTTCTGACTCATGCTCTCTGTCATATGGCCACAGCAGTTGATCTGGGACAGACTCTAGAGTGGCTGAAGTGGGGAATGCGTGTAGTTGTAGCAGTCCCCAAGAACGAAGAACAATCTGAAATGGAAGTGTCAGGGGGATAATTTTAGGGATACATTTTTAGCAGGACTCCATCACGTGCCACAAAACACAGCAACTCAAACAATATAAATTTGGTTCGCTTCGGCAAATGGATGCAACTATAAGTTTAGCTGGTAGGTTAAAGAGGGCTGGGAGATTAATGACATTTTGTTGTAAATTTTGACAGATTTACAACAAATCTGGAAAACCTCATGTAGTGGCTGTTCCTCTCAGGTTTATCTACCATATGCAATGCTGGAAGGCCTCATACAGAAACCATTCAAACCAAAAGCCTTCCAAAGGCCATCAAAGATGACTGAAAGAATTCCCCTATAGTCATACATTAGTATGATGTCTTGGGCCCAGTTTAGCCCCTGTGAATTTGGCTCCTTACTCTTAAGATTTCTGACTTGAGAAATAACAATTGTGAGTGATTTTGCTGAATGAACGTACTGTGGCATCATCTGAACCAGAGGCAAAAGCATCTCCACTTGGGTAGTACCTGTGTGGAGAAAAAATATAGTATGTTATGGTATTCAGATAAGGTTGAATTTAAAAATTAAATTAATATAGAGCTTCACATGAAAACAATGTCAATGTACTTTGCCAGGAATACACTGACCTGACACTGTTGATGTCAGATTCATGGGTTTCAAAGGACTGGATACACTGACCAGATCGCATGTCCCAAACCATTGCTTTCTTGTCACACCCCTAAAAACAAAAAAAATCATTTTGATTATACACATACCCCTATTAGGTCTTGCACTAAAATTCCCCCCTGCATGTGGCCAAAGCACCCACCGAGTCCCAACTAACTCTTAGCACCTGGAACATCACAGCTCCTAGTAGGATAACTCTAGCAAAGAAGCTCCAGATTTTGAGAGCATTATATTCAGAAAACAAAAAATCGCAGAGGCAAACCTTACAGCCAGCACCACTCGCTACTTGTTCTGCACACGTGTTTGAGTAAAGGGAGATGCCGGTACTTTGGTTCACACCACAATTCAATGATAGTATTAAATACTCCTACAGGAGCTGGGCCACAGTCCCTTTGAGATTTTCTTAGGTATCTCACAGATACAAATGAAGTGAAATTATACAGAAGAACCTTGCAGATGTTTTCTGGACTAAAAAATGTAACCAAATCTATATAACATTCTCCTTCACTGTCTATAAAAGGAGTTGTCAAACCATTACAGGAAACAAAACTATGCTTTAATTAAAATTGCTTTACATATCTTTTTTCAGCCTTTGTCCCATTTATGTCCTTCCTTTTTTCCGCACAGGAAACATCCTCTTATTGTGAACACCAGTTAAATAAACAGAAAGGGTTTAAGGCTTACTCATTACACTGCACGGCAAAGTGGGTTTCCCTTCTCGTCAGGGGCAGCACTGATGGGTTGAGCATCATGCAGGGAGACAGTTTCTATCAAGTTCTAAGCTTGGGTTTAGTGCCGAGCAGCCTTTTGCAAGACACGTGGGTTCACATTCTCAAAAGGGGCTTCTGATTTTGGGTGCCAAGTGTTAGAAACCTCTAGGGTTTAATTTTCTGATTTGTGAGCTCCCACAGCTCCATTCAGTGTCAGAGGGAGCTGCAGGTACTCCCCATCATGAAAAACCAAGCCACAAATATTTTCATAACATAGGCCCTAAAACCAAGGCAACCAGAACTGAGAGGACTGCACAACACGATGATTAAATCCTCAGTGGCCACTTGGCCACTGTAGACCAGTACTCATTTTGGTGCTGCCAACAGGGCAGATGCAGTAAAATAGCAGGAGGTGGAAGTAAATTATTTTGTAGACCCAACCCAGGGGTGTCAATGCAGGCTGCCGCCATTTCATCAAACACTAAAAACCACTTTGTGGTGCTCTGCTGTCCTAATGCTATTTCCATAGTCATATTCTGTGATATGCAGTGAGTCACTAAAGTTGTCTGACTCATTCATCACTTAACATGTTCAATATAAAAAATTAGTATCTGCCATTTAAAGTTTTATAGTGCACTGTAAATACACTGAGCTAGAAAATGAAATAATTGCATCAACTCCACTTTTCCAGGTTTAACCCCCTTTATGGCTCTTATTTTATTTGATTAACTGCAGTTTGGTATTAAACATAGCAGTGACAGAAAGAGAGCATGAAGAATTTTTCAACTTGCTTTGAGATCATCTTTTGAAAATGTATTTAATGTTTTATTTTTATTGTCATATTTCTTTGTCCTTTAAGTCTTTAAGATGCTTTAGGAGGCCGAAACTTGAGGGTGGTTTTGTGGGAAGAAGCTATTTTTCTAACTTGGTTGAATATTGCAAGGAGATGCAACGTACCTTCACAACTTCCACTGAAAATACCTAATCCCTCCTAAGAGTACCCCGCACTTCATATGATCAGGCTCACAACCATCTCATGGTAAAGTACTGGACTGGGAATCTCATTCCTGCCACTAACCTGCTGTGACCTGGGATCTACCTGTCAGCTCACCTCTCTCTATCCCAGTTTTTGTCTCTCATTATTTAGATTCCAAGCACTTCAGAGTGGGGACCATCTCTTCGTGTGTGCGTGCCTGCATCTGTGCACATGCATGCATATGGACACAAATATACATGAATGTATATTTGTGTGCATATACACAATTTATATGCAGTTCTTAGTATAATCAGGTTTAATACAAGTTGGGGGTCTCCAAGTACTTTTTAATATTAATAATGAAAATTTTTAATATCAGTGTCAAGTAACCTGCCCCCCAGATTTTCTTTTATGGGGTGGGGAAGGCAACGATTAAAACTATGAAAATTGGGACATGATAAAAAAGGGGGCAGTAATTAGTCTACATGCTAGCCAATGGAGGCACTTGCCTTTCTCTTCAGGTCCCTGCAGCCACCAGAGGAACATGGTGAACATATTACAGGCTAAGGCTGCTGCTATTCATGCTTATCTAATGCATTCCTCCTCAGTAGACCATTGCATATGCATTATTTATTTTTAAAGGAGACATAATTGCTGGCTAAACTAAAGTCTCCTCGTGATCCAGCTCCCTCTCTCAAATCTCTTATGCAATTAAAATATATATATTTTTACTTATGATGTCATTATTTAAAAAAAGAAACATTTCTTCTTGTACTGAATTACCAACTACTGGCTCTTCTTCCAAGATATGGAAATAGATTGGAAGGAGAGTCAATGTATTAGTTTCCAAAGCCCATCCATTATCCTGTGCCCAGTGCTGCATTCTTTGGATACTAATCACTCCTATGGGACTTTGAGGTGCACAGTGGCGTACCGACAGAGGGTGGTAGGGGGCCATGGCCCCCAGGTGTTGGCCGGAGCCTCCCGCATTTGCTGTGTGGCCCACCCACTTGCCTGGCAGGTTGTGGACTTCTGCTGTTCCAGCTGGAAATGCCAGCTGGCACCCCTCCATCCACAGCTGGTGTGCTGTGCTGGTAATTCCCCCATGGATGTACCGTGGGGTGGGAGCCGGGCCCTGCACAGGCTGATTTGCCTCAGCCTCGCACACTGTTTGGATTGTCCTGGAGGGGCATACAAATGGAGGCATTGGCCCCTGGGTGCCAGGGACCCTTGGTACTCCACTGGAAGGTGCACAATACTCAGTCTGGCGCTTGAAGTATGAAGTTCTTGACAGGACAGTATGGTGATTTATCCATGTGGAGGAAGGATCTTTAAGAAAAGCTATCCAATGTGCTCCAAATAAGGCAAGAGATTTATTGTAATGGTATTCAGAGGGAGTTAAGTACTGACTGCACGCTGAGGGCTCAGGCCTGAGAGGTCTTGAAGACAGGCTTGGCATAACTCTGAGGGAGCAGTAAAAGTGATATGAAGGCCTTGCCACTCAAAACTTAGGTACAAATTTGACCCTCTCATTTAGGGATGTAATTTTTAGCTAGACAGTTAAAATAGGTGCAACACAGGCTCTACTTGTGTAATCTTATTTACCTGATTCACAGGAATAGCTATGCTGCTATAAGCTCCTATATACCAGTACGGGTTTCCCTCAATTTATGCGGCTTCTGTACGTGCGCATTCACTCTTATACGATGACCATTTTTATACCAAAAATTCGTTATATGCAAGGTAAATTCGCTCTTATGCGGTTGGTGTGGTGGAAGCCTGCAGTCAGCTGCTTTGTGTGGTACACTGTGGGAGTAACAAGCACCAAAATATAGTCTCCTGTGTGGATTTGCACTCTTTGCTCGTTGTCTGCAACACGTGTTTCTGTAGTTGCCATCCCCATTATGATAGTGCCCTGTGCTTGTGCGTACTGTCTGCTGTTGGTAAGTACCACAATTGTCTTGTAAAAGTGGTAGAAATGGGTCTGGGGGTCAGTACAGTCTAGGACTTGGAACGTATCCCTATTTGTTACATTGTAAAGTGGGTACCCTTTATGTGAATTTGAGTTTTGTGCTGTTTTCCAGGAACGCATGTACAGCATAAAGCAAGGGAAACCTGTATAAATTAATCACACATGCTAAGAGGCTGTAGCTATATCAGAATCAAATTAGGGTTGGCCTAGTCTTCACTGAAAGGTTAACTTGAATGCTTTTTTTTTTTTAGCCCTTGGGCTATTTCCCTTGAGTTAACCTTGCTCAAGAGCAGCCACATCCACACCAGCACTGCGCACTCTTGAATGGCACAATGATGTCTCCGGGTATATCCCAAAATTCTCTGCACTGCAGTAAAGGGAAATGCTCTATGATTCTTTCCCAATGAGTTGCGGGGGGAACATGTCTAGCCTTTCTGGGTACAAGAGGAGAATTGTGGGAAAACACTGGGGCACTACAAGCACTCAGGTGGAGTTAGGCTCCATCCATCCTGCTGAGGAGTCTTGTTAGCGGCTGATGAGTTGAGCTACCTGAGCATTAGCTTACACCCCCTGGCAGGCCAGCCAACTTGAGTTAACTGTACACAGAGCCCTGTAGTCACTCTTGATACATTCAGAGTCCCCCCTGGCAGTATCATTGGTGCCCACATGGATGAGCAGCATGGAATAGTAGTCAGAGGGCCAGATGAACCTCAGTAATCCTTCCATGACATCTCAGATCTGGGCTCCAGGCAACCAGCAGACCTCCCGAGACAACAGGTCAGGCTGGCAGATGTTTCCCTCTGCCCCCACAGAAGGGAGTTGCCAACCACCACCAGCCATCGCTTCTTGGTGACAGTCATCTTGATCTTTCCTACTTTGGTAAGGCCTGGCCTGTCTTTTACCACCAATGGAACGTGCTCCTTTCCTCCCTCTCTGCTGCTAGGGCTGCATATCTGTTCTCTAGATGAATGACTGTAGGTGAGGGTGAAGATCTCTGCTTGCTGCTAGAAGTCACAAGCTTCCAGCTTCCACCCTCTTGGGTGTCCATGTCCTCTCTCTTCTCTAGTGCTGTGTCTCTAGCACTGTGTCTTCCTCCACAGTCCTGGAGGTCTCCTCCAGCATAGAATTGATGATCGCCTTTGGAGCCTTACCACCTCCTCCTGTAGTTCTCTTGCCTGTTCCCTGAGAGACACCATCAGGAGGCACACAAAGTGTGTGTTGCCATTACAGTCCTGTCACCTCTGGGCCAAGGTAAGAAGCAGGCAGGCCTGCTGTGCCCTTGGTGCTGCTGGGGGCAGACAGCATTGAGGATTTGGCCCTACACCTTGTAATAAATAGTGCTTTGGCCCTGCACTGAGGATTTGGCCCTGCACCTTGTAATAAATACTGCTTGTGCAGTGGCTAACACAGCCCCCAAGCTATCCTCAGGCTTCTGGGAAGGAGTTTAGCAAGAAGTGATACAGGTTAGGGCTGTGTGAAGCTTCAGTTGCTGATTCAATTTGGCAAACATTTGGCCTGATTCGGCAGCCGAATCTCCGAATCAAATCATGAGACCCTTTAATCTCTCTGAATTGAATCAGAACCCTCCTAATCGATTTGGGGAGATTCAACGATTTGGACATGGACACAGCTTTATGTTTTTTCTACATACTTCAAGGTACCAGGTGGCTCGTGAATGCTGAGATGGTGGGGTGGATGGAGTGTCCCATGGAAGCGCCGGGGGGGGGGCGGCGGCACGGGGGTCTCCAGTGTGCTTGGTGGCAGACCTGAAAGTGGACCAGAAGCAATTCCGGGCCACTTCTGGGTCTGCCGCAGAGCGTGTGATGTACCCTCCCCCTCCCCCTGGCTCAGCGACTGGTGCCTCCTGGGTCTGGAGGAGCAGCTGGGGTCTCCCATGGCCATTCACTGAGCTGGGGGGCGCGGGGAGGGTCCCCTATGTGCTCAGCGATGGACCCGGAAGTGGACCAAAAGTATGCCATGGTCCATTTCCAGGTCTGCCGCCAAGCAGGCGGGGGGCCTCCCTGTGCTCCTGTGGGACGCTCCATCCGCTCCACCATCTCAGCACTCATGAGCCTCACCTAGTACCTTGAGGTATGTAACAAAAACATTTAAATCTGTGTCTATGGCCAAATCGTTGATTCTCCGAATCAGAATCGAATCAGTTTCGTATTCAGCTGAATCGAATCGGGACAGTGATCCAAATCAACGAATCAAATCACTGTCCCCCGAATTGGGCTGTATCTGAACTGAATACGGCCCGCTTTGCACACCCCTAATACAGGCATCACATACTGACCAAGAAGGCGAACTGAGCATTCTCTTACATGCACCCAGTAGGAAGTGAGTGAATAGAGAAGGAAGGATCCAAGTGCAAAAGGATGTTGCAATGTAATAGAATCTGAGGTAAGAATGTAATAATTAATCAAGGAAAGGCTTCAATCACCTTCTAAAAGGTGCACCTTCACCACATGCACTTTTAATTGTCTTTTCTCATCTCTGTGGATGCTTTTGATCATGTGCTACATCAATTAATGTAGGGTGGTACTTGCAAATTAAGCAGAGCCACAGTCAGTGTGATGGGTTGGGTCTGGCCCCATAGTAAGAGAATTAATTTGATCCAGCCTGAAAATGTGCCGGCAATGAATCTAATACCAGGTTTAACAAGATCATGAATCTCCCTTTTTATTATGTATCCTTCCTTTTCCCATTCCTCATTCCTTGGTTTTCCATCACAAAATAAAATATCTCACTTACCCCAGAAACAAATGTATTTCCTGTTTCAGAAGGAGCCAGATCCAGACATAAAACATCTGCCCCATGCCCATGAAAACTCTGCAGAAGCTGTCCACTCTCAACATCCCAAAGGGCACAAGTCCCATCTCCACTTGCTGTCAGGATCTACAGAAAGGGAGAAAAAGACCAACAATAAAAAAATACATAAAAGTTGTTAGCAGTTCCTTTGGGTACTTGACCAACTCTCACACACAGAGCTGGAAATTTTTAATGTGTAGCAAATGTCAGTCAGAAAATCCAAGTGGATCTAAGCATGATTTTCCTGAAAGGAAAATGACAAAGTGGAAAAGAGCTCAAGAATACTGAGACTGATCAACATCAAATGTAGTCACTTAATAAAGGCTTAATTCTATTCTCAGATGTCTGAGAAGCTGACCTCAGTCCATGATCTGCTGACATTTCTATAACTCAAGAAAGCACATGGCACCAGATTCATCACCAGATGTCTGCCCTGTTCAAGTTTATAAAGCTGAAATCTGAAAAAGGGTTAAATGGAGAGTTGGTGGACTTAAATACGCTTAACTTCTTCCTACCAGTATCTTCGCTGTATGAAACAGCCAGACCTTGAGCCAATGGATGTGGAATTGTTTGTGTGCATCAGCCTGTTTAGACAATTGTTTGGCAAATCCGTCACCCCTACATTGTCCTTGACTTTGAATGGATCATTAACATGGGAAGGGATGAGTAATGACCAATCATTGCTAACAGCTTCTCTTATTTGCTTAACAAAAAGGGGTGGGTAATTATTTGGGTGGAGGGCCACTTAGGGAGTTTTGGTGAGCTGTTGTGGGAGGGTGGGATTTGGCCATCCTGCACTGCTCTGCAGCTGTGCAGTACTATGGCTGTCCGTGCATGCCCATGTTGGGGTGGGAGCAGCAGCGACTGGGTCATGGGTATACGCTCCATGCCCTCCCCCACCAGGTTGGGCCAGTCACGATCTGTCATGCGGAGAGCAGATTTTGGCTCTGCTCTGGCCCTGGCCCCATACTATCACCACCCTGTGATGCCTGCCCTGCTCCCACCTGCCTGCCCTGCTCCCAGATGCCGCTCCCCACTCACCCAGGGCCCCATCCCACCTGCCTGGTTAAGAATGCCCTGCCCATGGGGGTCCGGGGTTGGTCCCCATGGAGACCCTAACTCACCCACTCTGTACTGGTGCCCCCAGTGGTGGGGGTGGGGCTGACCAGCCAGGGTGTCCACATAGTGGGGCCTGGGCCAGTGACAGTGGTGACACTGGCAGCAACAGCCAGAAGGAGTCACTGCTACAGAGAAGCAGAGTCTAGCCATTGTGCTGCCCCAGGCCTGCTGTGTGCCTGGGGCCAGTGGGACCAGCTGCATGTGCCACAACTCAGGTTGCCCCCCAAGCCTGGTCCAGGCAGGGCTAAGGGTCCTGCTTCAGGTTGGGTAAAATCCCTTGGTGGGCCAGATCCGGCCTGTAGGCCATATTTTGCCCACCCCTGTCTTACTGTCTCTGTTGAAAACACATGTGATTGTGGCTTGTTACCATGTTCAAGTCCTGATGGTTCTCAAGCATTCAGAATTGGCCTGTGGCACTCAGTGGCTGTTATGCAACTATGCTGCACATTGAGATATTGTCTAATGTTTCAGTGTAGTACATAGAATGAGAAACCACAGTGCTTGTGTCTTAACTGAAGAGGTGGCTTGCTATATGTACGCTTTAGAAGAAACATGGGTGAATTTCTGCATGTTCTGTTTGTACACAGATTATTTTTATGGCAGAAGCTCAAATCCAGTAACACTTTCCATACACTGAGGTTGGCAAAATAGCAGGAATCATAACAGACTGTGCTGCATGTGTTCATTGTATGTAGAGATACGGTAATATTTTGAGATCATAAATGCGGACTAGAGTCCTAAATTAGCTATAACCCAGTGTTTAGGTTCAGGATGTAAGATTTTGGAAGAAAATGTATAGGTGTAGTGCAAGATGTTGAGATTTCTACCTGGTAGGATATCTGCATCTTCCTATTCTGATACACAAACAAGCATCCAAGATGACACAGGAAAGAGCAGCCGGTAGAGTAGTTAAGGAGTTATCCACCACTTTGAGCTCTGGAACTCGATATATTTTATGAAGTATGTGGTTCGATTGGAAATATTATGAGCTCAAATCCAAACATTCCTATACAAAGTTAAAACAGGACTAAAATATTTAACTTGATTCTAGTTGCTGTTAGATTATTTGGAAACACTGCCTCAAAGGTCTTCATCTGCCACCTTGTGGCAACATTTAGCATAGTCAGCATGTTAATAGGTTTGAGGGTAAAGCACATATCACCTTCCTCCTTTAACAAACATGTGCTCACTTCAGTAATACCAAATCAGGTATGAAATACACAGGTATTTGGAGGGCTACTGATGAGTCTATCTTACTCTGTTGTATTGTACAACATATCAGAAACAATTTATTGTCACTGATATAAGCCTTTTGCCCTGTTGTTGGGGCAAGAAAACAGAAGTCAAGAGCTCTCTAATTCAATCCCCAGTTCAGCCACTGGGTTCTGTTTGGCTTCTGAAGATAAAATACTTTAGGAACTTCAAGTGAAAATATCATTATTGTTATTAATTATGGGTATTTCTGGCTTGGTGTGTGGCAACCAGTCTTTCCTGCTGTTATGTGGAAAAAGACAGAGAGTAAAGGCAGAGAGAGGGCCTAGTTATGTGAGGTTTTGTCTGTTCCCTGCAAAGTGAATCACCAATTGCTGATACCAGGCAGGAAAAGGCCTTTAAATTTACATTGGGTTTAGCCTGTGGTTGGGAGTAAGTCTAACGTTGATGTGAACTAGGAAGAAAACTGCTCCTCTCTACATACAAACCCTTAAAGTTCCCTAATGCTTAACCAAAAGGTAGTGGAGGGAAATCCTCTGTGCTGTTTGTGGCACATATTTTATCCTGCAGCCTCATTATATTCCTGGTTAATTATGTTATAAGAAATTTGATCCCAAGGCCATTCCACAAGCAATGGAGATAAAACATGTTTTTCTACAGCCCTTTATCAAGCAGCAGCATCCTGAAAGAGGACTGGACTGCTGGTTTATTTTTGCTATTCTAATCTCACTCTTCATTTCACCAGACTACCTTAATCCGTTACCCTCAGGACTATAAAATACCACTCAAGGCAATATCTTTGTGTAGCAAGACTGGAAGCTCTTTGCGACAGGAACCATGTATCCTTCACGTAGAAAGGCCCTAAACCCACTATTAATGTTGCACAAAGGAGAAATAATATTATACCAGTCTGCGTGATAGCTATACAGTTTGCTCTATGAGAATGCAAGTTCCTTCCCGGTATTGTTACTTCTTCATTAAGCACAGAGAATAATTAAACCCTATAAAAATAAAAAGCTTCAGTTCACATAAGTACATCCAGGAAAGCAAAAAGCTGGTTCTGTATTTCACAAACAACATTTCATCCAAGTTAGACTTCATGTTTTGCCCTGCCCTAATTATACTGGCCTCCTGCATTTTAAGACCACAATTAAGCACTCTGGAGCACTGTGGGTAGATCCTTGACTTCCTTCTGTTTCCATGGCAATAGACTTGAATCAGCATCTCAGATTCATTTCTGAAACCACAGAATAGCAAATAACTGCTTACTCTTGGATATCTCATGTCTTGAAATAGAAGCAATCATACCTGATATTCCCTTAGTAAGAGCTGTAAATATCTTAAAAGGAGGAAAGTAAAATATGCCTTTCTATTCAGCTTCTACAATGAAAATACTTTCTACTCCATTTATTTTGCTGCAGTCTAATGTGTAGAATATCAATTAAAATTCTAAAAACAGACTAGGGTTGAGGATTATCTTGGTTCTTCAATTGCTCCTAGGTTTTCACATTCTTGTAGATGTAGGATATTTTAGATGTTTATCTATTACAGAAGCAGGATCCTTTGTGGTTAATACAGCAGGCTGGCATGCAGAAGACTGGGACAGTATTTGTTGTTTTCCCTCTCTTATATTCTTTCCATAGATTCCCCAAACAGCCTTGGGCAAACCCTATAAATCTCTATGCCCTTCAGTTCCCCATCTCTAAAATGAGGATAATGGTACTTCCTTTCACCTACTCCTTTGTCTTTCATTCTGGGGTGGAGACTGACTGACTCCTGACATGTGGCCATATAATACCCAAGACGATGGGGCCCTAATCTGGGGCCTCAATTAAATAATAGATAAGGAGGAAAGACCAATAAGCACAATAGCAAAGCAGGCTAGGAATATAGAATAAATGGGACAAAAATGGTTCCAAGCAGCTGGAACCTAGTCCTAATTGAATCAGGTTGTGAGGGTGATGGAGTTTTTACAGTTAGATTTCCTGTGTTACTCTTCTATTTCAGCTCATAAAAGCCCAAGCTGGCACAGACCCCTGCAATGGAAAGTGCACGGAACACCAGTGCAGTAACCTTTCCCTCCCACCAATGAGTCTCCAAATGACCAGGCAGTGCTACTGTCAATGACAGCCAGATCAACGGGTTCAGCTTCAGCAGATCCTCCTTGTTATAGCCTCTGCCAGTAAGAGCACCTATGAAGTTTCCAGCTGAGTCAGAAGCTGCCTCTTAAAGCAGGGGTATCTCCCCTGTGCAAGATGGGATACCCCTCCTGAGGCACAGAGACCCTTGCTGGTGCAGGGAGGAGTGATCTGCATCTCCTTATGCTGACAAAGGCAAGTGAAACTCATGATTGTGCATTATACCTGAGTAACGTGCAAGTGAATGCATTTACCTGCATGTCCGAGTTAGTGAAGCTGCAGGCAGACAGGTAGTTTGTGTGCATTGCAACTGATTTCTTCTTTGCAGCCATATTTTCATTTTTGTCAAATGTCAGTGGATACACAGAGCACTTATTGTCCAGGCCACTATGGCAAAGAAAAGATACAGAGAACACTCTTAAATCACTAACAACAATAAATGTGGGATGATAAGCAAACAAAAGAATGAAATGTCCTAAAAATTCTCCAATGTCAAAAACCCATACAAGTATAGATTTCCACTGTATGACAGCATCTGGGATTCCCCTTGCCAAGGGAATCCCCACCTGTCTTTTATCTCAATTTTAAGGTAAGGATGCTATTTAAAAGACACTGTTAAAGACATTTACAGAATGAAAAAAAAGAAATCAAACAAATCCTAAGTTGCTTGGAGACAGATGCTTTAAAAGAGTGGTGGTCAACCAATCTGGCTCCACAGGTCAAATGAGTGGTGTGGGGCCAGTCTGCAGGTTGGATCCGGCACAGGGTCAGTCTGCAGGTGTGATCTGCTGTGCTGGCATTATTCCATGCACCAGATGTGGCCACAGTGTCTGGAAACATGATGGTGGGGGAGTGGTGGTGGAGGAGCAATAGCAGTGTTAACTGTTGTGGCTCTGGAACCAATTAACACCGCTACTGCTCCCCTGCAGCCAAATTTCCAGACCCATGGGGAGTCCATTGGGTTGGATGACAAAGCTTTGCAGACCAGATCTGGATGGGAGGCCAGAGGTTGAGCACCACTGCTCTAAATGATTGCATGTGCTAAAGAGCATTCTTTGGAGTAAGTATTTAACACCTGAAGTTCTACAATCTAATGATGAGAAAACAGCAGTAACAGTTTCTTTGTGTACTAAGTTGGCACATAAAACTTAGTACAGCATTAAGGTCCTATGTCCCCTAGATGTACACATGCTGTCCAGTTCCCTTTGACAGCTACAAATACAAGCCAAGGGCAATAAGTGATCCCAAGTCACTAGAAGACTGATTTCTACAATGTACAACACAATGGGACTCTGATCTGGGATTTCAATTTAATAGTACATACTGAGAAGAATTCATGAAGATGGCCACTTCATATGAATAGTCATGAGGTAATCAAAAGATGCATTATGGACTATATCAAACCTGCATCTGATCAAAAAAACCCCAATCCACTGGACAGTGAAAGCAACAGAAAGATGCTCATTGGATCCCAGGGGTGCTGGAAGAGGCCCTGTTTTGGGTTCAATTTTTCTCTCCTACTGATGCACATCAGAAGTCCCTCCACTGAAGTCAATGGAGTTATGCAAGTGTGAACCAGTTTGGAAACAATCAGACTCATTGGCTATTTTTTAGCTGTCTACAAGATCCCAGTGATCTGACTGTCAGCATCTGTAAAGTTGTGAACCAACGAGCACACACCAACTGCTGAAACTTCCTTAGCCTGACGATGGGTTTTTGAACCCGAAAGCTTGCTTAATAAATATTCTCCAACTATTTGGGTTGGTCTAATAAAAGATATCAAATTCACCCAAGGAACCTTGTCTGCCTATGAACCAACTCTAGTGATGCACAGACAATGTCACATATGCAGATTTTTTTTTAATAAACTTCAGTTTCATTTTGGATTGTTGCTCCGCTCCTCCCCAACTCCCAACAGAACAATTAAGCAACACACCCTTTCCCACAGTTTCCAAGGTGCGTCTGAAAGGAAAAAGGTACATTTTGAAATCTTGTTGCATCTCCACTCGCTACATATCCTTGGGACCTATGGTGCATCACTTCCATGACACACACTGCAGTCCTATGCAGTGATACCTGAGGTAGTTCAGGTACCAGCAACAGTATAGTGCTTCACATGGACAAATAAGCCTGGGTATGAAGCAGGGTGTACTAGCTCAAGTGAAGTGCTGCCCTAATACAGATATACTGCAAGTACCTGAGGTAGCCCATTCACAGATATTATGGGCATCTCTGCATGGAATTACACTGCACCTCACAGACATGCTCAGTTACATAGAAAGATCCACCAGGTTCAAAGCTGCAAGAGTTTATCCTTACCCACAAGCAATGGCACATCCAGACGGGGCATATGCACACGCCATCACCCATGTACATGGCATTGTCACTGCATGTTCCTGAAATACAACATGTCCCTTATATCTCAAGCATCAATTCCTTATTTCTTTACTACATTGCTAATTTGTGTTAAAACAATGGTAATGAGGCTGAAATTGCTTAAGTGCCCTTAGGAGTACTCACTGTATTAAAATGAAAAAAGGAAACGGAGCCGATACATTTTTCTCTTTAAACTAAACACCAAAGAGCTGATCTTTAGTTCAAAAGGACCCTTTATTGTGAAATCAAAAGGCTTTAGAAGAACAAAATTCAAGTGAAATACATCAAGTCATACATTTCCCTAGGCTAATCTGCAAATGCAGTTAATCAAATTCATGCTTTATTACAATTTGCTCACAAACAACTGTGTAAGACTTATTGTACCTGCAAGAATGCAATAAAGATTCCCATTCTGGATTCCCAGTGCAGCATGACAATGCTTGTTTTTACTACCCATAGCCTCCGCTAAGGTTATGTAGATCTGAGATGCAGTGGAAGGGGCCAGGAAGGAGTCGCAGGGGCATGTGGGGCCCATTAGAGGTTGGGGCATCTGGGGGTAAAATGGCTAAAGCAGCCAGGGGCAAACACCAAGACTGCACTTCTCCAGCTCTGCTCTGCACCCAGGTCATGCACACAGTCACAGGCCAGCCAGGGAGCAGAATGCTGGAAATCCTCATGTCCAAGTACTTAGCGCCCTGCTGATGAGTACCACAGCTCTGACGCATTGAAGAGAACAGAGTGGGAAGTGTCCCTGTCCCACCTCACAAAACCATGCAATGCAGCCAAAATTTGGCCTTGCATATAGAAACTATATTGGCAGACATATTACCAGTAGGTCCAGAGAAGTGATTATTCCCCTCTATTCTGCACTGGTGAGGCCACAGCTGGACTACTGTGTTCAGTTTTGGGCACCCCACTACAGAAAGGATGTGGACAAATTGGAGAGAGTCCAGTGGAGGGCAACAAAAGTGGTTCAGGGGCACATGACTTATGAGGACAAGCTGAGGGAACTGGGCTTATTTAGTCTAGAGAATAAAAGACAGAGGGGATTTAATAGCCGCTTTCAACTGCCTGAAGGGGGGTTCAAAAGAGTTTGAAGCTAGACTGTTCTCAGTGGTGAGAGATGACAGAACAAGGAGTCTCAAGTTTCAGCAAGGGAAGTTTAGGTTAGATATTAGGAAGAATTTTCTCACTAAGGGGGTAGTAAAGCACTGGAACAGGTTACCCAGAGAGATGGTGGAATCTCAATCCTTGAAGGTTTTTAAGACCTGGATAGACAAAGCTCTGGCTGAGATGACACAGTTGGGGGCTGGTCCTGCTTGAGGTCCCTTCCAACCCTAATTTTCTATGATTTAATGAAACTACAGACTTGATTTGAACTTTTCTTACCTTATTGGTAGTAAAGGAATCCCACACGATCACCTTCCCATCCTAAATTAAAAGGCAGACAGAGAGAAACCAAGAGTATTTTGAGTCCCACATTACAGAGATCTGTGCAAACACTGTTGTTAACTTCTGCACCACCTTTACATCATTGCTACTGGCTGCAATGCTGTTTGCTCCAAATTAGTGACACCACTGAATTCAGCTTGGCATTTCTCTGGTTGCGAGATAATTACACCATTCCTCTCATGTTGATGAGTAAATGATGTCTAAAAGGCTTATATAGAGAAACACACCCCATGTTCCAGTGCCTTGCTAAGGGAATGGACACAGTTCTCCTCAACACTAACCATGGAGGTCAAATCTTCTCAGGAAACAGTAACCTTTATTTTATTTCTCTCCTGAGTTTACCTATCCTAGGCCATAATTACTACCTACCAAGGCGCAGTTGCATCTCTTCTTCACATCCCTCTGTTTATCCATTTTCCCCTTCCTACTCCTATCCTCTCTTCTTCCTAGTCCGAACTCTTATTGAACCATCAGCCACCCATTTAAGATATCTATAAATAGCAATCATGAACACATAGCCAGTAGTGCACTATATAATCATACCGTGTCTTTGCCCATTATATTTAGCTTATATACATAATATTCTTCATCTTTTCTGCATGGTAGAAGCAAATTGTTTATTTACTGTATCTGGACTTATTATCACAAAATAAATGTTTAATAAAATACAAAATGAGTATGAACTAAGTGGTTTAAAACAGAACACAGACCTTAATTACCTATAAGAGAAATAGCAGAAATCCCCAAATGATTCACAGTTCACAGAATTACTGAGGGTTTTTTTCAGAACACATATTTTAAGGTGAATTAGAGCCTCTTTCTTTTCTTTCAATTGTACACACTAATAATCTACCACTTAAAAATATCATATTAAACTTTCAGTCTTTAATCTCCTTGCAGAGATCACTATGAACAGAGCCAATTAGCAGTAACTCTGACAGCAACTTGCAATATAAATACGTAATTCTATGTATTAGGCACCACACTGTGAACACCAACTGATTTCCTACAGGCCAATGCACACAGGTCAGATGTAACAAGCTGCCAGATATACTGGTAACAAATTCCAGTCACTACCATTCTAGGTTGACTACGAACCAGCAACCTAAAAGTAATAAAGGGTGTTTATCTCATTATCTCTCACTCAGACCAGTTTTATGATAGGAGATAGCTCTTGAACAGACAGCACAAAATGCCCCAACATTTGCAATAGTTGTAGCAAGCTAAGTTAAATTTATTAAGGTCAGATCAAATGTAAGGACAACTCAAGGAATCTCATGGTTCCAGGTGGCACCAGGACTTTTCTAGGAAAAAAAAAAATCAGCACTTTTCATTTCTCCCTATCCTAATTCTTTTTCTATATGCTAATGCAAATCATAAGCATGAGACGTTGCAGAATAGTATGTGTAAACGATAAGAAATCTTACTATAAAATTGCATATCTAATGTGCTAAAGGACCCTTGAAAATTCTGTACAAAAGGGGGTCAAGAGGTTTTTAGAGTACTACCTCCATCAAGTGTAGTGATGATGCTCAACAGAATTCTATTCTTTATTTATTAGTCTGGTTTGTGCTTAACAAATATGTTGCCATGTGAATGCCTTAATTATGAAAGGCTTAGATTAACCATACATTTTATTTCCATTTACTGTTCTCTACTATAGCTGTCAGAACCGCACAACGCCCATCAGTGACTTTGAAAAGCTCCTAACACATTTCCTTACCTGGGAAGAGCTCACAATTCTTCTTTTGTCTTTACACCAGTCCATGCAGAGGACTTTGTTACCATGGCCTTTCAGAGTCCTTCTGGTCTTCATCACAAACTGACCCAATGCCTCCACACGGTCTGCCACCTGATGAACTGCAGAGAATTAACTATCAGTTACTCCCAAATATTCACTCCATATTAACTCCTGATCCTGCAAACACTTATGCCATAAGTAGCTTTATTTACAGAATTCCAAGAAGCACAATGCAGTGAGCAGTCAGTCCTGTACATGTTTGCTAGATCAGATCTTGAGATCATTTAAAGGAAATCAAACCACCGTGTGTATATACCACAGATACAGTATTCTTTGCCTAAAACAGTTCTTAGAAACAGAAGAAATGTCTGAGGGAATCCTGCCTATCTGCCACTGCAGTTTTGTGTTTCTATTTAACCCACAAAAAAATCACCTGTATTAATTTGGACCTAACTTTTGTCGAAATTTTAGTAAAAAATTGAAAAACTGCATGAAACATCATTAGATTTTGAAGATCTAACTTATTAGTACAGTGCTTTGTCTGCAATGATTATGGAACTGTCATTCTCAGAAAGTAGAGATGCTGATGTTTTTTGTTTGATAATATAAACACATTATATTAAGCCAAAATGTTACTACATCAAATCAAGCACAGTATTTATTAAGGGGGCTTGATAGCTCTTTATTCACGTTAATGCTACTGATATCTATTGTGTGGCTTCCTTCAGTTTGTTTTAAAAATGGGTGGTTTGGTTTTGTTTTACAAAAATGTGCAAACTTGGGAATGTAATGGAAAACCCAAATGAACATTTTAGCTACACTGTGATTTAATGCCATGAGGCCAAACCCTCACTCGGTTCCTTTCATGCCGGTGGGGTTAGCCCCAAATCTGCTCTCCTTACATGAACAGCCAGGCACTCGGGTCTGAGCACCTGGGGTAACCTAGCCTGAGTGAGAGCTTGCCCAGAGAAAAGCTACTCTCCAATATTTGTGTCCTCAGTTATAGTGCTTGTGTGTCTAAGGAGCTATCCCATGGCTCCTTCCACTGAGAAGCTCTAGGACTTTTCCCTATTCAACTGTCAGCCACTGCAGAACTTGCTCTTCTTATGATTTCTTCTGATGGATGATGACTGGAGGATCAGAGGACTGGAAGAGGCCTCAAAAGTTTGCTATCCCCTACACAGAAGGAGGATTCTTTGTTTGTAAACCAGCCCAGCCAGATGCTTATCCAGCCTGTTCCTGAAACCTCCAACGAAACCTCTACAACTTCCCTTGACATCTGAGCAATTTTTGGGTTGATTACAGGCTGAATTAAACTGAGCCTAGCAATGTCTGCACTTCAAGCATTTCCAAACCCAAATCAGGCATTTTTGTGCATGGACGGTACAGAGATTTGTACTTAAAACAGACCAAAGGGCCCAGGTTAATTCTGCAGTTAAAACAAACCTACCAAAGCTAACGGATTTACTGATACAAGCATGTCTATTTATTAGCAGTTCCCTCAATTTCGAGGGGCTGTTGCTACCACATGGAGTATAGTGGGGAAAAGGCAGATAGAAAAGGGATGAGCATCAGAACTCTACTGTGATGAGTGCTGGATTTTAGCCAGACAGGGCATTTGATCTGCCTACAGCTTTCCCATCAGAGGTCTGTGTGCCAGGTGCTGGCAGGATATAGCCTTGGCTGAGCTGAGTGGCTGAACTGTTTGGGTAACAGAACAACAATAATAATACTTCACTTTTCTATATAGCTTTTCAGCAATAGGTCTTGGAACACTTTACAAATGAGGTCAGGGTCCTTTTCCTCATTTTAAAGATGAAGAAACTGAAATTATAGGAAGAGAAAGTGACTTGCCTGATGTCTTCCAGCAGGGCAAGGTATAGAACCCCAATCTCACAGACCCCAATCCATGTCTAATGATATGAACCTGCATCCTTGTAAAGGATCTCACTGCACTGCACCTGAATGCACTGGGATCACAGCATGGGCTTCTTTCTAAAAAGGGATGATTCAAAGCAGTTTGTGTTCATTCTGAGGGGCCCAAAGCAAACCCCTTCAGATAGAACAGAAACTAGCTTTCCTTGTGTATAAGTTTATTTTATCAGCTACTGTTTATAAAAATAAACCTAGGTTTATAACAGTGGAACAATAACTATGGAAAAGCACCTGGATGTGAAATCCACTAACAATCATTATGCTGGAGCCAGGTCTGTCTGTGGGACTTGGGGGAGGAGGAGAGGGGGAGAAGCAACAGTTACTGCAGAAAGCTTGTTCATTCTGTGAGAGGCTGAGCAGGGACCTGCTGCTTCTTTCAAACCACAGTGGAGGGCTCAGCACAAAAGGCAGCAAAGGGGATGAACTGGAGCCAGGACCTCTAAAAGCTTTAGCTCATCTAACATGCAGCATGGGCACAATGCAGCTGCCTCTCAAGGCAGAAGGTAGAGCTAGGGGAGAAGAGAGCCTCAGCAGCAGCCCCAGGACCTGGTTCTCAAAATTAAAAAAGAAAAACAAAGGCCTAACCCAGAGAGGTGCTGATGTATTTCAGCCAAGTACACCTGCAGGGAACCCTTACAGGTGTTCAATGGCAGCAGGTATGAGGATATAGCTGCTAATAATTAGCTACAGGAGGCAAAGCCTGATCTAAACCTGGGGTCACTGGAAAGGCCTCCACTAACTCTCATGGAGTTTTGGATTGGGCCTTTAGCTCAAGTGGCAAAGCTAACACTTAGAAGCAGGAGATTCTGGGTCCTATTCCTGTGGTTGCACTGGATAGCTACAACTGGCATTGAAAAAAGGTAGTTAACTCAGTACCTCACAGGAACAAGCCCTAAAACAGAGTCTACATGATTAATTTACACAGCTCTTGACCTCTGCTTCCCAAAACTCACAGCTAAAATGACTGCCCTTTTTGAAAGCAACTCTGAGAATACCTGTGTGCTAAAAAGGGCTGTTCTGGCTGCGGGTGGGGCATCCTTACCACATCTGAGATGACTCCTTGGCTCAGGGTCAGGCGAGCAATTTCTGCCCCTCTAAGTCTGAGACTGATGTCAAATGGATTAGCTTTGCAATAATCATCCTTCAAAAACATCAGCCTTACAACTGTGCCAAAATAATGCTTTTAGCTACAAATGTTGCCCCTTCCAGGGACATACCTCCCATAGTAAGGGAACTATATCACTGTCTTATTCCTGACAATTTGTCCATTATAAAATGATCTTTAGTAAGGGTTAAAAGCAGACCAGCCTTCTCAAAAAGTACTGACAAAGCCAAATAAGGAAAAACTATGTTTTCCACCTATCATGGGAAATGAAACCTATCAAGTGATCCGTTCGCATGCGAAAAAAATCCAGTCAGAAAACAAGCACTGGGGACGGTAACAGCAACACAAAAAGCAGACTGAAATTCTTGTATCCAGACCTTATCAGAAAAGTGTTGTTCCCCCCCCCCCCCCCTTTTTTTTTTTTTTTTTTTTTTACAGCCTAAGCAGTTGCATCTATCAGTGCAACCTAGATTCGGCAGATGCCCACCCCAAAACAAAACTCAGCAGCTTCCTACGTTTCATAATCAAAGAATAATTCTGAAGTGTTCCCAGCACGTGCAATGATGTAGGATTAGACCCATAATCTACAACTCTTACCCAGGCAAGTAGCTCCTCTGTACTCAACAAGGCACCAGTAAAGGTTGCAGACTTGGGCCTAGAGCAGGGGGGGAGCAATTATTTTGGGTGGAGGGGTGTTTACTGAGTTTTGGCAAGCAATCAAGGGCTGCATGACAGGCAGCCAGGGGCAGATAAATATTAATTTTCTAAATTTTTAGGGGCCCTGCAGCGCGGATAGAATGGCCCGCAGGCCGCATTTTGCCCACCCCTGGCTTAGAGTGTTCCAAATAAGACTGGATCTCTTTATACAAGGCATGCTGTAATTCATGTAGATATTATAAGCCTGATCCTGAAATTACTAAGTGAGGTTCTTTGTCTTTTCTTATACTGGAGGTTAGACTAAAACAGTGGGGGTCAACCTTTTTGGCAGGCATGCCACAAATTAGGTCTACACTCTCTAAAAGTCCTGTTCCTGATCTGCTGACCAATTTGCTACTCATTCCGTGTCCTGCCCTTTGCTCCTGCCTGATCTGATGCTCTTTTTGTTCCCTGCCCTATCCACTCCTGTGCTGCCTGTCCCCTTCCCAATCTACTGCATGCCACACACAGACGCTGCCTGTGCCCCGCATGGACTGGAAGATCATAACGGTCTCTTCAACGTTAAAAAACAATGGATCAGAGATGACACGAGTGCTCATATTTTTAATCAAAACTTTTAAATGATGGATTAAATCCTTCAAAATGTGCAGGCCACAGTCTCAGAGCTGCAGTTCAAAACAAAATTGAATAAGGGCAACACCATAAAGCATGGGAGGGGGGGGGGGGGGTGGAGGAGGGACCGACAGGGGGGGACGGACCCAACACTTAATTTTATCAGGGCAAAGAAAATGGATTGCATCATTTTAAAAAGCATGCAAAAAAAGGAAGAGCCATTTTAATTTAATATAAATAGTCAATGGGAATAATTTAAGCAGCCAAATTGAAGCAGAACTGAATTGATAAAACCAGAGTGGAGCCTTTCCAGGGCAATGCCCCCCTAGAAGTCATGCATGCCGTCAGGGAAAACAAGGGGTGGAAACACAAGCCACCCGCAAAGAAATTCAGCAAATCGTGTGACGTCTCTGTCACCAAAACAAGGCATGCGGCGCCTTCCAGCGACATCCCCCGGGGCTGCGGGTCGAGGCCGAGGGGAGCGGCCGAGGAGCGGTGCTGGACAGGACAGGACAGGGTCGCCATGGGCTGACGGGCTGGCGCTGGGCCCACGGAGGCCTCGGCCTTCCCGGGTGGAGCAGGGAGGCCAGGGCGGCACCTGCTTGTGCAGCCAGGCCGCCTGTTTCCCAGGAGTGCCCCTGCCAGGCCCAGCCCCAGCCCCAGCCCTCCCCGCCCGGGATGCAATCCGCGCAGAAACCGCTTCATGCTCCCCCAAGGCGGTGCCCTGCTGTGGGAACACCCCAGCTTCCCGGCTGCGACACCCAGCGCCGCTCGGCTCCGGGGCCGGGACTCCCGCACCCCCGGCCCGGGCGGGGCCTGGCACCCCCCTCCGCACCCCGCCGCGGGCACTCACGCTCCACGTCGTGCAGCTTGGCCCGCTCCTCCTCCAGCTTGCCCTTCAGGCTCTCCGCCTCGCTCTTCAGCGACGCCAGGGTCTCGTTCTCGTGCAGCCCCTCGGTTGCCATCTTCGCAGGGAGACAGAGCAGAGCAGAGCGGAGCACAACGGGCACGGGCACGGGCACGGGGACGCGGATGCTGCGGCTGCCTGAGCAACTGAGCCGGGGCGCCGGGCTGGCGTCTCCCC
>NW_005841888.1:1286763-1295264 GCF_000455745.1 Alligator sinensis
CCGCCCGCACTGTCTTCAACCCAATCCCGCTTGGGCTGCGGGAAAACCGGGGAGCGGTTCGGCCGGCGGAGAGGCACCCCAGGGCTGTTTGATGCCCGGATCCCCTCTGACACCTCTGGGTTCAGCTCCAGCCCCGTTTGCCCGCGGAGCAGCGCACCCTGGCTCGGGGCTTTGGGCTGGGCTGCGGTGTTCAGAGCCGGTGAGGAATCGGGCCCCTGCCACGGTGGGGCCTAAAGCCCCTGGGCAGCGCCCTCCCTTCAAGAGACGGGCACCTGCCCAGGCGCGGGGGGCGCGTGCCGCTCGCTGACTCATGCCAGAAGAAAAACCTCTTGTTTTTTACAGCTCCACAAACAGCTCAGCAGTGAAGTTGGTCAACTTGGCAAACTCAAGAAGCTTCCTATCCCTGGTGTCCACTGACTGTTGGGTGCAGCCCCGTGGTTGAGGCTGGCCTGAGTTTGTGCACCTGAAGTTGACCTACTGCTGTGTGTCAGCAAGCGGCGATGCCACGTTCTGGGCACAGCAGTGGCTGGAAGTGACCGTAACAGCATTTGCTACCTTAGAAAAAAGAGAGTTCCTTGATATCTTCTTCTTTTGTTAATTGCCCTTGATGACTAATACTGACTCCCATTGTCTTCTTTGAGCCAAGTGACTATTGTTCAACCTGGAGAAGGCCCAGAATTGAAAAGTGAGATAAAGTACATGCTACAACTGTTGTTTAGGCTCTGTGCACATCCTGGACAAAGAATTGGGCACTGGAGAAAATAAAGCACTTTCTACACTAGGTTTATGAGCAGCACACAACTGGGGTTTTCATTTCCATGCTTGGTGATGATATGAGCTATGAGACTTGCACACAGGCTGTGTATGGGTGCATCAGTCACTTCTCCCAAGAGTAAATGGTAGCTTGGAAATAGTTTCCAGCACTGTGACAGCCTACATAGCGTAACAGCTCAATAATTTTAATGGGATATCAAGATGATAAAAGCATTATTAACAAGCAGGAAAGAAAGAGACAGGAAGCTTTTAGCCTGTACCATTTTGGTATCTGAACAATGAGTTCTCTATATTAAATTCAATACTGTGACTATTTTGTGTCCAGGTGAGGCAGCTGGGGAGATTTTTGAAGAAACAATTCCATTTATTGGACTGTGACCTATGAGAGTGTCCCAGGTTTTGATCCATGATTTATCCTTGGATGCATGTTAAGGGACCTAGAAATTAAATCCTCTGAAATCAGCGGAAGTTTATGGAAGCCAAGTATGTCTAGTTAACCCCGATAAAATGTTGCCTGCACTTCAGATGTGGGGAGAACAGGGCCGTGTCCTGCTTGCCTTAGCCACGTTGCTTTAGCACAAGAGAAATTTCTTCTTTCAAGGTGGTTACCCTCCATCATTGTTTGCAGTGGAAATTAAGCTCCAGGGGGCCTATAACCAAGGTGCCATTCTATAAATGGCCACTGCTTCCTACCATTTCCGAAGGATCCTGGAAAGGGGCTTCCTTTCCAATAAGAAGAATAGGAAATACCAGCCATTTTGAAAAAAACAATGGTCTACAGAATGTTGTCAGACTACGGAAAAAAAACCCATTCACGTATAAAGATTAAAGCCAAAAATAATCATTCACCCTATAGAAACTTTTCAAATGTAACAAGTGTGCAAGATTTTACTAAGTTTGAAGTACAAAAGGAAGGTTCAAGAAAGTGTATTGCTCCATTATTAAAATAATCTGGGCATAGGGTGGAAGGAAATAGTTTGACACAGGGTGATTTTTAAATTAATTTTTAACTCTATTATACTTTCATTTTCTCAGAAAATTCATTCTGTATTTAAAGAGTAACTGTAGGCATTATGGGAAGGACACAGAGCACTGAGTCCCTGCTTTACCTGCAAAACTCACCACTACCACTGGTACTTCTGTAATGGAGTAATTTGGCTAGCTGCTCTCAATGGATTCTTAATGTTCAGCATGACAACTAGTGCTAGACACAAAATAAGTTTTCTTCACAACTCAAATAAAACAGAACACAAAATCCCTCATGATACAGGTCACTTGCGTCTCCCTATGGGTCACCACAGATCCTGAGAGGAGGACAAGCCTCAGAACTAAAGGATGATCTTGTGAATCGAATTTATTTGGTCTAGCAAGCACAATCCTGAGCACAGGACTAAGAACTAGGAAGTCCTGAACTCCATTATCCTACATTTGCCTGTGACTTGTGAACTTTGGGAGGCACACAAAGTGCCTGGTCTTTAAAACGGCATGTGTGCAGCTGAGTCTCATATTTGGCTCCGAAATTAGTTGTTTGTACATGCAAATCAGGTAACTGGAAAAGGAATCGACTTACCAGATATAAACCTAGCCAGGTGTGTCCACAAATATTGGATGTGTGCGCACACTCATGGTAAATGCATATACAAATGATCAGTTCACAAGCAAATGCATGTGCACAAGAATGAATTACTTGAAAAATCAGATGCATCACCTCTTTGAGCTAACTTTCCTGCATGTGATACTACCCAGTTCCCTAGCTAATTTCAACTTTGGCATAGAAATCTGAAGATGCAAAAAGCTACGATGTGTGATTTTTAAGTATTCATATTAAAGTCCTTATTGCAAAATAAATGTGCACAAGCAAGATGCAACAGCTCTGCCAGCAAGCCAGTGATCCTTCCCCAGCGCTAACAGCAAGTCTAACACAGTGTTATGGAGAATCAATGTACTGTGGTCATTCTTCCTTAAGCACCAATACATTTCTTTTTAATAGCTTATATCACGGCCAAATTCCAAGCAGTAGGATTCTGCCTTTCATCCTATCAGGAGGAAAGAGGAAGTTGTGAGAGTCCTAAAATGGAAAAGTCTGTTGCCTGTATCTTGAGCAAAGGTTTATTAACACCTCAAAAGACCTACTGGGTAAATTGGTGTTTAATACACTGTTAGCCAAGCAGGATCTGAATACAGTGGCAAAATCAACAAAAGCACATGGATGGAGGAGGGAGTAGGTGTCTTTTGTTTTTTAAACATATTCAGGATCTAAGATAAGCTTGGTCTCCCTCCACTATAAACAACAGCTAATTCGCTATTCTTGCTCTTGTCTAAAAGTCTCAGAATGATTTTTCAAAATAGCTAAGCAAATCAAGACATTTCTGTGAAGATCACACTACACAACAGTTTGGAGCAAGGAAGAATCCTTATAACTGAGGGTGTTAAGGAGTTTAGGAATTCAGAACATTCCTACCAAGCTGGAACTTTGCCAAGATATCAAGACTGTAGCCAAAGTCCTACAAAACAGGCCGTAATAGGCAGATGTGTTGATGATCTTAATTTTATACCTCATCCAAAAGCAGCTGCCTGCCAGCACAGTGCCTCCTGTCATAATGCTGGGACTTCTTCTTTGTTGTCTCTCCAATCCAACCTTTCTATATGGTCTGTTCCCAACATTTTCCACAGGCCACTGCTTCTGCTTCTGGTGTTGCCAGATCTTGTGGACTTCACTGTGGTGCTACAGGACATCTCAGGACATGATTCATGGTTAGCTTCTCTTGACAAACACATTGGTTTGATTCATAGATGTTAGGGTCGGAAGGGACCTCAGTAGATCATCGAGTCCGACCCCTGGTTGGTTGTGTAAAGGCCCCATGCCTTCATGAGAAAGTTGCATCTTCCGAGACCCACTCTCAATGTCTTCAGGCTCTGCCATGTATGCTATTTGTAGTTGGAGCCAGATGCTAACTTCTCGCTGGGGGTAATTATTTGCCAGCTCCATTGAACAGCTTTATGACCTAGTTTCTGCCTTTTTTTTTTTTCGCCAGAGGGCAGTTCTGGCTGATTCTGGTGATATGCTCAATGGCATGGTAGAGGGCAAAAAGATATTTTTTGATGAGAGATGACAGTGCACTGGTTGATGTCCATATAGCGGGTAGAGGTTGGCTGACTCTTGTACCTGCTGGTCAATGTTGCCTGCTAATTCTGGGACTTGTAAGCTATGTAAGAAGACAAGAACCAAGTATTTCTTGAAGGTGTCACTTCCAAATGCCAAACTTTCTCAAGCCTGCCTAGCTTGTGGGATCTGAGATAATCCCTCCTACTCCCTCATGTGGGAGTTCAGTCAACCTGTGCATGTGGTTCAACTTTACTGTGATCTCATAAGTCAAGGGCAGATCTGTTAGTTTCTTCTGAAACAGCCCCTTGCAAAAGCATCACCCCAAGTTCACCCTGTACTTCTTTCAAGTAAACGGGGAAGATGGAGGCTCCCCACAGGTCACTACAGATCCTGAGAGAAGGACAAGCCTCTAGATAAGTAACCCCATTGACTTCAGCAGATTTATACACATTTGCACAAGGATTGAATGTGGTCTGACTTGTTTCAGCTGGTTGCAGTGATATACCATCACACCCAGGAAAAACCAGATGGCCACTTTCCCTCAGGGAGCAAAGAGCTGTCTTGAACGCAAGTGCCTTTGCCCACCCCCTCTGAGTCCCACTGTGTGATCTCCAACTGGGATTGAAGCCTGAGGAAGGCATTTCATGACCAAAACCTTGTCTAACATCTCTCCCAGCTGTAGAATTGGTCCAGTAAGAGATATCACCAAAAACCTGGACTATTTATCTGGAGTGCAGCGGGGATTCCACCTGTCACATTGCTTCAAAGCCCAGCAATATCCAACTGCACACACATCTGATAATTCACCTGACCCCTAATTTTCACACTACTTATT
Organism: Alligator sinensis; assembly: GCF_000455745.1. Lineage (NCBI taxonomy): Eukaryota > Metazoa > Chordata > Crocodylia > Alligatoridae > Alligator > Alligator sinensis. Next base: position 1,291,479 of record NW_005841888.1, read on the forward strand.
CTCATGTTCTCTTTGCTAAGATCAGTAACATACCATTTCCACACATAGTGAGCAGTAGTTGAGTTGGCTTGATTTGATGTAAATTGCTCTGAGAGGTTTCAGGTTGAAGCATTTATCACATGGACCAAATACAGTTGCAAGGAAGGTCTGGTCACACATCTTTGCTGTGGACTGGAGCTGAAAGAGACAGAGAAGAAACACAGTGTGTGTTCCGCTAATGCCAAAGCTTGTCTGAATTCTCCTACTAGCTAATGGATCTTAGACAATGTATATAGACAGCTGTAGGCTGGATAAGCTCTTAGCAGCTAATCCCTAAACATGATAAAGCATCACTATGTACAAGATATTGTCATTTGAGCATGCCCTGTGGAGGATATTTGTATGAGGAAATAGATAATAGCAGTCTCTCTCATAGTACATAGTACTCACTGACTTTTCTATTTGCAACATCTTTCTCTGTGGTTTCACTTAGGTAACAGCAAAAGATGCTCAGTAATCATATGATAATAATCGGTTGGCTTCAGAAGGAACCTGTATTTGCAGAAATTGATTGTTCTTCCACTGGGTTTTTAAATAGTTCTATGAATCATTTTCAAAACTGAAAACATGGTTCAGACTTCATTCAGCAGCTACATTAAGAACAATGAGCTGGCCTGAACAGAAATTAGCTTCTCAGCATCCTGGAAACTAGAACATTGCAAATCTGTTCTTTTGTTTATGAGCAAGAGTCATTGCGCGGGGGCGGGGTGCTGGTGGTGGGAGGAAGAAACAAGCGTATAGAAGGTACTCTAGCAAAAAGAGGGGGCATCGACAATTTTACAAAAGGACCCGATTCATTATTCAGTGAAAAAAAAAAATTACACAAACTCAATGCAATATTGTTAGCATACGTGGGTATAACAAATTGTTACAAGAACAAAAGGACAGAATGAAACTGTCAAAGAAAGGAAAATTGTGCATTATGCAAAATCCACATTCTGGAAGTTGCTTTGCTAGTCGGTTCATTTATGTTTTTTAAACCTTCCTGAATTTAATGCTTGATCCTACAGCTTGCCTCATGGAGTAGCACCTTTTCCTCAAGCAGGTTCATGAATTTAAAATGGGACTATTTAATGAGTAAGAGCCAGATTCAAGTCACATACCTAGACACTTAAGTAGGTGCAATTTGGGTACTTTTAGTTACTAATAATTATCTGAGTTGACTCCGTGTTAGGAGTGGCACCTACATTCATTTACTAAATAGCCAAGAAGTGAAGTCTTAGCCACATCTAAGCTAAACATTTTTTTTCCTGAATTTATAATCTTGAAGCGTTGCTAACCTGAAAACTGCCATGGCTGATCATCTCTGAAAAACAGGCCACTTTTGCTTAGGTGGCCAAAACCATTTTAGGTACAGGTTTCCCTCGATTTATATGGGTTCTTTATATGCAAATTCACTCTTATGCAACGAGTATATTTAGACCCATAATTTCATAGATTTCATAGACATCAGGGCTGGAAGGGACCTCGGAAGATCATCGAGTCCAGCCCCCTGCCCCAGGGGCAGGAAGTCAGCTGGGGTCATAGGATCCCAGCAAGATAAGCATCCAGTTTCATCTTGAAGGTGTTCAATGAAGGCGCTTGAACCACCTCCGGTGGCAGGCTGTTCCAGACCTTGGGGGCTCGGACAGTAAAGAAGTTCTTCCTTATGTCCAGCCTGAAACGATCTTGAAGTAGTTTGTGACCATTCGACCTCGTCATCCCTTGGGGCGCTCTGGTGAACAAACGTTCCCCCAGATACTGGTGGTCACCCCTGATAAACTTGTAGGTGGCCATCAGATCACCCCTAAGCCTGCGCTTTTTCAGGCTAAAGAGCCCCACGGCTCTCAGCCTGTCATCGTAGGGTCTGCTTCCCTGACCTCTGATCATGCACGTGGCTCTTCTCTGGACTCTCTCAAGCTTCTCCACATCCTTTTTGAATTGAAGTTTGGAGAAGTTTGGAGCCCAAAACTGGACACAGTACTCCAGCTCCGGCCTCACTAAGGCCGAGTACAGGGGGAGAATGACGTCCCGGGATTTGCTTGAGAGCAAAAATAAAAATGTTTGTGCACTCCCTGCTCCTCCATTGCAGAAATCTATTTTAATCCGTTTTTAAAAACACACTTATTCTCTAAAGCAATTGGCTCCAAAATGTGGTACCTCTACTTTTGCTATTTACACACTCTCCTTTTTCATCCCTAAAGCTATTTCTTTCGGATTTGGGGGTTCCCAGTTCCTGTCATCTTGCTTTAGTTCAATCTATTCTAGATGGAGCTTTACCTGACGATTGCCTAAAAACGAGGCGCTGAACGCCGCTGCTTAGCGGCGTTCCTGTCAGAGAGTGCATTTTGCACGGGTTCTGTGATTTGGATTGACATACCACTTGTTTCTGTATAAATATGAACTCGCCATTTTCTCAACCTCCTGAAACCCTCAATATTTTGGATCTTGGAAATGGCCCGTCTCCTTATATGGTACTGGAGCAGCCGCTAAAGTTAGAGAGAGAGTTTTGCTAAAAGCTCTTTCCATTCTGGTGTTAGAAAGGAAAAAGGAGAATTGGCAATTGGGAAATTCAAGTGCAACTGCTTTCTCCGCTTGGTTCAGTAGAGGCAGAGTTGCTTGCTGGCATTCAGAACTCACTCTCTATTCTCCAAATAGTTTTGAAAAATAACAGGGTTCAGAAGGATGCCAAGGTGGGCTAAGTGGAGAAACGTGAATGTAGTGGGTAGGGTGCGTGAGAAAGTCTGTTACTAGAAATGGATTTACCCTGATCTTGCAAGCTGCTCTGCAAGGGGGGATTCCTGCCCTGCAGGAAATCAATGGGGTCTGTGGGATGGAAGGGACAACCCAGCTTTTGGCATATTTTCCATACTCTATGGACCCCTGGATTTGCAGTTTAGTACATCTACACAAACAGCCATCTATCTTATTCTCATCCTTCTAGAACCACATGAAGGCTGTCACTCCAGCTCATATGTTATTCAGAGTTAATTCAGTGTCTGCAATTTTAGTCACTATATATGGATAACTATAGGAAGCTGAGTGGGGCTCACTCCGCTACATACTGTACAAATGTTGTCAGACACAGTCTATTATGTCCAAGTATTGTGTCCACATTTTGCAATAGTTTTAAAAAAAGCAGGCAGTAGTTTCCTATTCTTTTGGGCTCACAGCATGTTGTCTGCTGCAAATCTCTATTCACGTTCTTACAGGATAACACAGTGGTGTCACATTCATCATTAAATGAATTAACCGTTAACCCTATATTTACACTCCTGCTATAAACAGAAGCTTAATTTGCTGCACTGACAGTCGGTTGCGTGCCATTTGTATCTTTTCTGTGCTATTTGGTATTTATATAGCACTCAAAAGTCACTAAATGCTTTACATATTAAAAAATACAAGTCCCCATCTGGAAGGGTTTTCCACCTTATAGCTCAATTCTGTATATTCGTGTACTTCTCATAGGCGTTCTGGAAACAGAGGTCTTGCTGAATTAGTTCTTAGGCAGCATTACATATATAGATAATTCCTAATTATGCTATATAACACCAACACCAAGCCCCTCTTTTCAACCATCACAGAATGAAAAGGAGCATTCCTACTTATCAGCTCGTGGTCACTGTCACCCAGCTTCCCATCGATCACTAGGTCACCGACTAGGTCATCCCCAGTAGCCAGTACCAGGTCAAGCAGCGCTTTGCCTCTCGTTGGCCCCTAGACTTCTTGAGTCAGGTAGAGGTCATTCACGCCCCGGAAGAAGGCTCG